>NC_133776.1:94353535-94625751 GCF_003597395.2 Chelonoidis abingdonii | reverse complement strand
CAGGCACTGGAATTCCTGGTTGGTGGCAGCGCTACAAGTACTAAGCTGGTAATTGAGCTTAGAGAAATTCATGCTGGTACCCCATCTTTTGGACGCTAAGGTTCAGAGTGGGGAATTATACCATGACACATGGTCCAAAGGATTATTGCTGTGAGAAATGTGTGCCCGCTCCCCCCAAAGGCAGCTCATTTTGTAGAGAAGAACACCTTTCTTAGTGGTAAAAGGATTTCACTATATGAACACTTCTTACTAGGGTGTGTTTCTGGAGGTTCTAGTGTGGGGATTTCATCTATTTGTGCTTTTTTTGTTTTTCTTTTAAAGGGATTTTTAATGCCTCAGGAAACCAATAATCAGTCCAGTACTATTCAAATCTTTTTTTTTTTTCATTTCCTGGATGGTGGGAAAACAGCAAGAAGACCTAATTTTACATTAGTTGGCCTGATTTACTCTCTGAGGTTACCGAAAAAAGAAACTAGTGCAATTACCGAGATATTTGGGTATATTTGGTTTCTGCCACATGGCACAATCTCTATCCTTTTTTATTAGCAGGATGGAAATTCAGGGACTTTACTGTTGCATAATTATGTTTGGAGGACTAGATGAAGCCAAAATATCATAGGGAAGAGAAACTCATATGTTAAGAACAAACAATACAGCTGTGAATTAGTCTGCACTGTCTATTGCAGACATATACTATATAGTGTTTTACACTCATGAACTCAGTTTAGACCAAGCTACTGGGGCCTGCTTGTTCCAATGCAAAGTATAAATAACTTCCATTGATTCAATGAAATTCTCTTGATTTAAAGGGAATTACTTGTATCCTGCAGTCAGAGAACTGAGTCACTGAAGAAAGAAAAAGAGGTTAATGTGACTTAATGCAGTATGAGATTGCAGGATGGGTCTAATATGATAAGAAAAGCACATGAAGATAACAATATTGTTGTTATGAGAAATGTCACAATCCCTAATCTTACTCTGGGAGAGGTGTAATCCAATTAGATAACAGCTAGAATTATACAGATAATGCTTGTTTCACATTTGCACAGATAATAAAACCAAAAGAACATACAGTAAATAGAATCTAAAGAGATGATAAAGAAGCACATTTCAGGAGGTCATGATAAATGTGAGCTTATAATGTATATTTGTTGAAATTCAGTAAAAGGCTCGTTTGATAAGATGCATAGCCTGTCATATTAATTATACGATCAACTAGCCATTCAGCAGGCATCAAAGAGAAGACATCTTTTAGGCTACTGTTTATGCCCGCACTAGAGAGTAGCATTATCTTATATCAAAGACTTGCAATGTGCTCCTCAGAAGCTGGGTTTTGATAGAACAAAAAGCTTTTCTTCCTCTTAAAATGATTTTATAAGTGAGTTTTTGATTCAAGAGGCATTAACCCATATATCAATGGATTATAATGTTGTCCACCACCACAGACATGATTGTAAAGGCATTCAGTACTTGTACTGTGCACAGACTGGGGACTTTGGTTCGGGACAGGCAATCTGCCACCTTGTATCAGCACTAACGTCACTTACAAAAGAAATATATTGGATAATGGCAAATTGCTAGAATCAAGCATTTTAAATTGAGCACAAGGGGCGGGGCAATTTTCAGCAGAGGCCTATGGGTCACTTAGGCATAACAGAGGGTGTGGCTGGACCAACTTTGAATGACTCAGGTTGCAATGCTACTCGCATATGGGGCAGCCAGGCAGGTAACCTAAGCCCCCTCCTTAGCAAAAATTCTGGTTGTACCCTGTGGTGAAGACTTGAAGTACCACTTCAAGAGGATGTGGAAGTGGGTTCCACTTCCTTTGGAAGCAGTGCTCTCCTGTGTCAAAGCTGGGCACTGTCGGTGGAGAAGGAAGCAGAAGGGGGAGTATTAAGGCCATGCAACAGGTTAGTTCAACACTGTCTTGCAGACTGTTACCACTGGCTGTGGTGCTTACTACCAGGCATAGTCCAATGAGGCTTTGTCCTAGATGACACTGCACTACAAACGATAGTCCTACAGAAGACAACGATGCTATGCCTGACAGCAAGTGTTTCCTGGAGCATATCCGTTATCTGTAAACCTTTAATAGCAAGAATTTAGCTTTGTTCGAAGCTACAAAAACTGTGTCCTGGATTGTACAGCTGACGTCAGTCAAGATGAACAGATGGTGCTTCGAATATGTATTGTTACTGTTGTCCCTAATAGGGAGAGAGCATTTCAGGGTGAAAATATACAAACACTTTCCTGCAGATGCTCCACTGGGTTTTTAATAAGGAAAACAATCTGGGTGTTTTGCAACTGTGTTTCCTCCCTTCAGGAACCTGTGACCAATGTTGCAGTGACCCTCGGCCTTCTTAAAACAGTATTTTTATTTAGCAGATGAACAAAACAGAGAAAAGGGGATTTTAAAACAAACATTTGACACATTCCGTCTCGTATAAACTTACACTTGACTATAAGCTAAACTAAATAGGCTTTCCCCTTATGTCTGTTCTTCTTGTAACTTATGTTCTCCCAGCCAGAGCCTGAGGGTATGTCAACACTGCATAGTAAACTCAGATTTAAGCCCAAACCCCCTTACCATCCACACACAAAGCCTTTGACACTCACCTGAAGCATCTCAAGACAAGGGCCTGGTGACTCACCCAACAGTATGGGACTGAGCCCAAGTCTCACTATGGTGGGTCTCTCCCACTCTGACTCACCCTGTTCAAACTGGTTTGGGGGCTCTCCCAGGAGAGCCAGCTAGAACTATTAAAGCTGCTCTAGTTGGCCTCCTAATGACTTTTGATGTCAATGAGTTGTAATCACTGACATTATCACTATGTCTCACCTGTGGGTGAATGTGTTGAAACTGTTTGTTCCCCATCACAACTACACCATCCTAAAAGTATAATGCACCAAACAACACTTTGGGACAGAGATAAATAATCCTTACCTAGCACCCCTGCATTCTTCACAGGACCCTAGGGGAGTCTGTCCATGTATCTATTCAGGTGACACCATCATAGGACCTAATCACATCAGCCACACTATCAGAGGCTCATTCATCTGCATGTCTATCAATGTGATATATGCCATCATGTGCTAGCAGTGCCCCTCTGCCATGTACATTGGCCAAACCGGACAGTCTCTACATGAAAAAATAAATTGACACAAATCAGATGTCAATTATAACATTCAAAAACCAGTCAGAGAACGCTTCAACCTCCCTGGCCACTCAGTTACAGACCTCAAAGTCGCAACACTCCAACAAAAAAAACTTCAAAACCAGACTCCAATGAGAAACTGCAGAATTGGAATTAATTTGCAAACTGAACACCATTAAATTAGGCTTAAATAAAGACTGAGAGTGGAGGGGTCATTACCCAAAGTAAGAACTATTTCCCCATGCTAAATTTTCCCCCTACTGTTACTCACACCCTCTTGTCAACTGTTGGAAATGGGCCATCTTGATTATCACTACAAAAGTTTTTTTTCTCCTCTTGATAATAGCTCACCTAAATTGATTACTCTTGTTATAGTTGGTTTGGCAACACCCATTTTTTCATATTCTCTGTGTATATATATCTTCCTACTGTATTTTCCACTGCATGCATCCGATGAAGTGAGGTTTAGCCCACGAAAGCTTATGCTCAAATAAATGTGTTAGTCTCTACAATGCCACAAGTACTCCTCGTTCTTTTCACTGATACAGACTCACATGGCTATCACTCTGAAATCTATCTCCTATTGACTTTCACTGGGACTTGGGTGCCTAACTCCCTTCATTCCATTGAAAATACGTTGTGTAAGGCTGGTATTTATTCCAAGAGCTGAATGAGTAATTCACACTTACTCAATGGATTTAGCCTTTTCTACATCTGAAATATCTGCAGGCACAGCCCAATTTATATGGTGTTCCAAATAATTCAGCAAAGTTTATCAATCTCTTCTTTCCGTGGCTTAATCAAAACATTATGAGAACATCTGATAGTCAAGCTATGTTGATTAGTTGTGATTCGCCAGATGAATCAGGGTAATCTTTCTGTTTCCTGACTGGATGAGCCTGCAAACAGTTGTGCGTGTGAATTTACAGTGTGGTGTCTTCAAATGCTGCGTATGTGGCTATGGCATGACCTATTGTCAAACCGGCTCACCCAGATGGTCACAGAAGTGAACAAAAGGGAGAGAGACTGGTCAAAGGCCATTAGTTTAAAATTTGAGCAAGTGTGCATTAAAAATAGCTTGCAGTATTTGCCATGTTGTGTGACATTCTACGCCAGCTAGACAGCCATGCCCTCAACTAAATCTAGGTCACTGCTTCCAGGCTGTCACAGAAAATTGTTCCGTTTTTAAATTTAAATCCATGTACTTAGATTGCAAACTCCTTGGGGCGAGGACAGCCTTTTTGTTTGTACAGCTCCTAGTACACTGGGACCCCGGTCTATGAATGGGCCTCCTATGTGCTACGGAAATACAAATAATAACTGTCACAGTACAGGGCAACTGCACCTGCATTTCCCCTCTGTGTCCAGCAAGGTAACCTACTTTCAGGTGTCTGGCTCTGCAGCCCTTACCTCTCTTGGGTGGAGACACACATCTCTCTCCCTCCTGACTGGGGTTTTCCACGCTGCACAGTTCCTAGTTTGCACTCTGAATGCCCCAGAAAGTCAGACTGCCTAAGGAGGCCTGCTTTGCCTTCTCCTCGGTAGCCATAAACCGTGTAATTGTCACAGTTATAAGTTACCACACAGCACATTTAGTCTTGGGGTGCATCTACACTGGCAGAGTTACGTCGCCGGCAATTACAGCACCACTCAGAAAGCACTGAAAGGAAACAGCTGTTGTGAGTTCATACTGTCAGCTGCCTGCGCAATAGCATGTTCACACTTGCAGCGGTATTCAGAGTGGTGCACTCTGGGTAGCTATCCCACAGAGTATTTCTTCCTCTTCTGCTGCTAAGAGTTATGGGAAGGCGGAGGAGGTCACAGGGCATCCTAGGTCCTGTCCCAATGCCCCATGGTGCATTGCTTGGTATCCCAGCAATCCCTGCGCTTCTGTCCGCATTTGGCGCCATCTTTCAATAGTTTGTGTACTGTGCACTCTGCCTCTTGGATGACCAATATGCTGCTTGCTCTCACTAACACATCATGAGCGACAATGGAGTTATTCCTTAAACTACAAAGGCAAGAGGAATTCTATGTTGATCTCGCCAGGCAAAGTAGCTGCAACATGAGATTGCCTGTGGCATTCACAGAGGTGCTGAACACAGTGGAATGTTGCTTTTGGGCTCGGGAAACAAGCACTGAATGGTGGGATCACATCATCATGCACCTCTGGGGTGACAAGCAATGGCTGCAGAACTTTCAGATGAGTAAAGCCACATTCATGGGACTGTGTGATGAGCTTGCCCCAGCCCTGTGGTGGAAGGACATGAGAATGAGAGCTGCTCTGTCATTGGAGAAGCATGTGACGATTGCACTATGGAAGCTGGCTACTCCTGACTGCTACCAATCGGTCACTAACCAGTTCGGAGCGGGAAAGGTGACCGTTGGACTCATATTGATAGAAGTGTGCAGGGCCATTAATCAGATCCAGCTCCGAAAGACTGTGACTCTGGGCAACATGCGTGATGTTGTACAAATGGGCTTCCCTAACTGTGGATGGGCCATATATGGCACACACATTCTAATTCTGGCACCAGACCACCTAACCACTGAGCACATTAAGGAGTATTTTTCTATCGTTCTCCAGGCACTTGTGGACATTAACACAAGCTGGTCTGGAAAGATGCATGACGCACGCATCTTTCGGAACACTGGCCTGTTCAGGAAACCGCAAGCAGGGACTTTCTTCCCAGACCAGGAGATCACCATAGGGGAAGTCTAAATGCCCATTGTGATCCTGGGAGACCCTGCCTATCCCTTAATTCTGTGGCCGATGAAGCCATACACGGGGCACCTTGGCAGCAGCAAGGAGTGGTTTAACAACAGGCTGAGCAAGTGCAGAATGACTGTTGAGTGTGGTTTTGGCCATTTTAAGGCTCACTGGTGCTGCTTATATGGGAGGCTGGAACTGGCCAATGACAATACTCCTATGCTTATAGCCGTGTGCTGTATGTGCTGTAATATTTGTGAAGGGAAGGGTGAAAGCTTCACTCAGGGTTGGATGGCTGAGGCTCAGTGCCTGGAGGCTGAATTTGAACACCAGAGACCAGGGCTATTAGAGGGGCACAGTGCGGAGCCATAAGGATCAGGGATGTTTTGAGGCAGAAATTTGAAGCTGAAATCCAGTAATAGGAAGTGACTGTGATTGGTGCAGACAATGCACTATGAAGGTTTAAGAAAATTTCCTGTTGCTTTGCAGGGCTCTGTTTGCTTTCAATTAATGGAATAAAGATTGCTTTCAAACCAAAATGATTCTTTTATTAAAAAGTACTTACTAGGGGCCTCTTCTCCTGTTTGTGCTTCGCCAAGCTCCAACAGCTGTGACTGGCTTGCTTCCTCCGGGGCAGAAAAGAGTCCTGGGGTAGGCATCCCGCAGCTCCTTCACTTTGACCCTGCACTGCAGTGTGTCCTGGTCGTGGCTCCTTTCTGTCATGCATCGTGAAATCTGTCCATAGGTATCTTAATTCCTATGGCTAGAGCACAGCTGGGACTGCAGAGCCTCCTCTCCCCAAAAGCCGATGAGGTCAAGCAGCTCGGCATTGCTCCAAGTGGGGGATCGTCTGGTGCATGGAGCAGGCATGGTCACCTGGAAAGATGCGCTGAGACCATTGCATGTGTCACCAAGCAAATAGGAAGGGGACTTTCAAAATTCCCATGGAATTTAATGGGTGGGCCTCATAGTTGGTCACCTGAGGGCCAGGCATTAAAGTTCAAACCAATGACCAGAGAGGCGAGAACAGACATTGTGAGACACCTCGCCAGGGGCCAATTGCAGCACTGTAATTGACCAGGGTGTCTACACTGGTGCCATGGTGCTGTAGCTCCAGTGCAGAAAGCTGTATGCCTCTCATTGGGGTGGTTTATTTACAGTGCTGCAACTGCACAGTTTCTGCGCATTAAGTGGTGTGGCAGTGTGTACACCTCGGGAGTTACACTAGAGAAAGCTGCTTTACTGTGTCGAAACTTGCTAGTGTAGACAAGGCCAGAAGGTGAAAGCATTATAGAAAAAACATATTAAAAACAATAGAAAAGCTTATTAGCATGTGAATAGGTTCACCAGATATCACCCCAATTCCAGCAAGCTCTCTGGCAGGTAAATATTCTTCATACCACACACAGGGAGTCTTCCATGGTTACAAGTGCATAACACCTTTTTATCAGAACTCCCATGAATCTGAGTCACTCCTTTATCCAGCCTGTCTTTGATCTTCAGAAACCATTCATAGACAAACAGCCAGACAATGGTCCCCTCCTCAGGGAGCAGAGTCAAGAGGTTTGGCTTTATATAATTCCAGGAGGTGGAGTTACATTGTTTAAAAGACTTCTTTGAAGCTCATAACGCTTCTCAGGATTTATATTAGTCGTCTTCCCACAAAAGAAAGGTTACATAAAATCCCACAATAACACGCAAACATTGGCATTTTTAATACAATGACCTCCTAAAATACTTACACTTAATTGAATAAGCTTTAACTTAATTCAGTAAGGTTTGTCCAAAATATTGCAGAAAATTGACATACCTGTCACAGTAACGATACAGAAGGATCAACTTAAAAGCCCATGTGACTTAAACTGCTGTATGAAATGCTGTTGGAAAGTGAAGTTGTCCATCATGTTTTGCTGGCAAAGCAAAAGCAAGTGTGCTCACTCATTGGGATAATGGACTGAACCAGTCCTTCGAGAAGGATGCTGTAATATTATTGGCTACTTCAACTAGTTCTACAGTTCAAATTCATCTGCACTATGGGTACCTGGCCTAACATTCACGAAACATTCACATAACCAGAAAAATGTTTCAGGGGCTGCAGTCTGACTCTTCAACTGTCCTTAAGATCTTGTCTACAAGAATTCCACCCTGGTAATAGATTTGTGTGGGTGCCAACGCTAAGCCGATGGCTCAACTTGCACCACACTCTTCTAGCTGCTTCTGCATCCAAGTGCTTGAGGAAATAAGTAGCCATTCATTTTATGACTCTAAAGTTAAACTTCATGGTCTCAATACTAGCTCAGGAAGGTAGTGGATCTGCAAAGTGCCCAGAAGTCCCAACCAAGATTAAGGCCACATTGCGCTAGACGCTGTACAAACATATCGTAAGAGAGTCCCTGCCCTGAAGCACTTACTACAGTAAATTTATTTTTCTTCCTTTTTCCACCCTCCTGTTTCCTTACCGCAAAGGAAAAGCTTAGAAGATGGTTACTATCCACTGTAATGGGAAGCAAAATATGTACATAGTGTGTGTAGGGCCATGGGGAGGGAGAGGTTTTAGTATATGCTGGACATGGAAAGTGAGTCTGATAGCAGAGATATTTCAGCAGAAGAACTTTTCTCTGGCTTCAGAGAAAAATACACCATGTTTGAATGAAAAGTGACTTTCAGGGGTGTATATGCAAGAAGTTGAAGAGAGACCAAGTTGCAGGAGAAGAGGGCCTGTTTATAAAATGATTGAGAAATTAGGTTGCACAAGAATCTGATTACATGGAGCAATTGTTCAGGAATAAAAAACTAGGGGTTAAACAGAAAAGGATCAAAAAGGTAAAGTGTCTATTAAAAGATTAATTGTAAAAGGTAAGATAGAGGGATCATTGTGGCATAGATGTGATAGAGCTAGATACTTGCAACAGAAAGAAATGGGAGCAAGAGAGAACCAGTTAGGGGGGAAATGAAAACAGAAGAATTTGTTGAGAGAAGGAATCTGTTATTTGATGAAAGTGTAGGGGAAAGAATGGTCTGAGTTAAAAGCTACAAGAAAGTGGCTATTGTTCCACAACTTCCAAACAAAACATTTAGTCCATTTTTTTCACAAAACAATTAATTTTTGACAGAACCCCAGTTTCCGACAAAAAGATATTCATTAAAAAAAATTTAAGCTAGCTCTACAAAACAATGGTAAACATGTTAGTTTGCACAATTCTCTATCCTTGCATCTGTCCCCTCCCCCAGGACACACACACACACACACACACACACTCTACCTCTTATCTTTTGTTGTCATATCCATCTGCTTGTGCGTCACCTAGGATTTATATTATGCCCACAGTGTCTCAGTCCCTTTGTTGAGCACTTTGCTAGTCTGAGTGCAAAATCTTCTGTAGGGCCTGCTAGCTTGCCTCCTCCTGCTCTCTCAATTGTCAACCCTCCTGAGGTCTTCAGGAATCCATGAGGGACCATTCTGTCCCCTGGAGATAGGCTAGACCCCAACTCCCTCAGAGGGCCAACTACCCTCTGACACTCGGCCTACATGAGGTGTGCGATGATCTTGTGGTCTCTACAATCTGCTGAAATTACAGTAACTAGTATTGTCACATTCAGAAACCAAATTAAGCAGGCACAGAACGAGAAATAATGTGGATCGTTAATCAGAAAAGTCACGTGTGGATTTCATAAGGCCTGTTTTGCTTTCCCGTTTTAACAATAAATATGTTAACTCTGGCAAGTGACAACAAGCGTCCATATGGGGCTACATTTCTGTATTTGCACTAATTCCAAATATGCATATGGGGATTCTGTTCCAAAATGGTTAGCGTATCAGAGCCAATTCCTTTTTAGACTCTGACAGGGACCAACGCTGAAAGGAAATATCACAAAAGTGTCTCATCTTTCACCCTGATTCTTGCTGATTCGTACTTGAGTAACACATTGCATATTTCCCTGAAAACATCCGCTCAGTGTGAAGCAGCAGCCAAAAAAGCTAACAATGTTAGGAGCCATTAGGAAAGGGATAGATAATACAACAGAAAATATCATAATGCCGCTATATAAATCCATGGTGTGCCCACACTTTGAATACTGCATGCAGTTCTGGTTGCCTCATCTCAAAGAAGATATATTAGAATTGGAAAAGGTACAGAAGAAGAACAATTAAAATGATTAGGGGTATAGAACAGCTTCCATCTGAGGAGAAATTTAAAAAAACTGAGACTGTTCAGCTTAGAAAAGAGATGACCAAGGGGGAATATGATTGAGGTATATAAAATCATGACTGGTGTGGAGAAAGTAAATAAGGAAGTGTTATTTACCCCTTCACATGACACAAGAACTACAGGTCACCTGATGAAATTAATAAGCACCACATTTAACTTGTTCTTTCCCAATTTTAGCCTCTGATCCTACCTCATTTTCACAGACATTCACTATGTTCAATGTCCAATCACCACCAACCTTCTTGGCGAAAACCGAAACAAAGTAATTAAGCACCTCTGCCATTTCCACATTTTCTGTTATTGGTTTTCCCCCCTCACTGAGTGGTTTTCTACCTTGTCCTTGGTCTTTCTCTTGCTTCTAATGTATTTGTAGAATATTTTCTTGTTACCCTTTATGGCTCTAGCTAGTTTGATCTTGGTTTGTGCCTTGGTCTTTCTAAATTTGTCCCTACATACTTGTGTTATTTGTTTATATTCATCCTTTGTAACCTGACCTAGTTTTTTGTAGGATTGATTATTTATTTCTTTATTTATTTTAAAATCATTGAAGATCTCCTAGTTAAGCCAGGGTGGTCTCTTGCCATGCTTCCTATCTCCTACCCAGTGGGATAGCTTCCTTTTGTGCCCTTAATAATGTCTCTTTGAAAAACTGCCAGTTGTCTTCAATTGTTTTTCCCCTTAGACTTGCTTCCCATGGGATCTTACCTACCAACTCCCTGAGTTTGTTAAAGTCTGCCTTGTTGAAATCCATTGTTTTTTATGTTGCTGTTCTCCTGCCTACCCTTCCTTAGAATCATGAATGCTGCCATTTCATGACCACTTTCACTCAAGCTACCTTCCTCTTTCAAATTCTCAACCAGCTCCTCCCTATTTGTCAAAATCAAATCTAGAACAGCTTCTCCCCTAGTAGCTTTCTCCACCTTCTGAAATAAAAAATTGTCTCCAGTACATTCCAAGAACTTGTTGGATAATCTGTGCCCTGCTGTGTTATTTTCCCAAGAGATGTCTGAGTAATTGAAGTCCCCCATCACCACCAAGTCCTGTGCTTTGGATAATTTTGTTAGTTGTTTAAAAAAAGCCTCATCCACCTCTTCTTCCTGGTGGTTTGTCGTAGGCGCTACCATGACATCACCCTTGTTTTGTACCCTGTTTATCCTTACCCAGAGACTTTCAATCAGTCTGTCTCCTATTTCCATCTCAACCTCAGTCCAAGAGTATACATTTTTAATATATAAGGCAACACTTCCTCTATTCCCCCACCCGTCTTCCTGAGCAAGCTGTACCCTTCTATACCAATATTCCAGTCATGTGTATTATCCCACCAAGTCTCTGTGATGCCAACTATGTCACAGCTGTGTTTATTTACTAGCAGTTTCCTTGTCATCTTTCACCTCAATGCTTTACAGCCAGCTACTCTAATTTTCCTTATCTCCCTTGTGCACTTTCTTAGCCTCATTTTGTTAAAATTCAGTTGAAGTCCATTCTGTATTTAGTATCTTATGAAACAAACGATAGTCACCACATTAATATATTTAAAAAGAAAGAAAAAACCTAAACATTATAAACTGGAAACCTGTTCATAAATTCTAACTGGAGGAGTCTTTGCTCAGATATGTGTGATATTGGCATAGCAATATTAAATCATTTCCCACACATGGAGTGATGTGCAAAGGAAATGAAGTGTTAAAAAACACTCAGTCTTTTACAGACCCCATGGAAATTGACTCATTGTACCTTTTTTTTTTTTTGATAGCTGCTTGAAGAAACCTGCAGTTTTATATGCTTGCAAATTATTCCTTTGTAGATTATTTGAAATATGCATAGCTAGAGCTCTAGGCACAAGTTCAAACTTATTTACAAAGATCAATAATATATGCATAGTTAGTGCCATCTGAATCATAGAATATCAGGCTTGGAAGGGACCTCAGAAGGTCTTCTAGACCAACCCCCTGCTCAAAGTAGGACCAATCCAAACTAAATCCCCACATGGTCCCCTCAAGGTTGAGCTCACAACCTTGGGTTTAGCAGGCCAATGCTTAAACCACTGAGCTATACCTCACCCCTGAAGGTCACACAGGAAGCCTATGGTGGAGCTGGGATTTGAACTTAAGTCTTCCAGGTCAGTCCCTTAACCACTGGGCCATCCTTCCTCTCCATGAGAAGGATAATGCCATACAACAATGCATTACTGGGAGTTGAACCCAAGATGTCCTGTTTACTAGGCAGGTGCTTTTGTTAGCTAAGCCATGGTGCCTGCCTCAATGCTGTATTCAAGGTGAGGGTGAGCTGCTTGTGTTTATAATGGCATCCTAACATTGCCAGTACTATTTTTCTCTCTCTTTCTCAGTACACAAAAACATTGTGTTTGCTTGCTTTTTAATCAGCCCTGGTAGCTGCCCAGTGTATGCTGTAAGATAAATGGAAAAAGGCCTAATACGTAATGTGTTCAGATAATCCAGTGGATGGGTGACAAGGCACTGGTTGTTTCAAAGTCAGAGTATGGAAAAGATGAAATCTAGAAATAAATCTTGGGTAACTCAAAATGTTATGGTATTCAGTACCAATCTTGACTCATAGCTCACCTGTGGCGAGGAGCCCCCCCTGCCCCGAACTCTGTGGTCTGGCCATATTGCAGACACTGAGAAGTGGAATCCTAGTATCCTCCGTCCCATACGACAAATGCTGATGGGCTGTTATGCAGCTCCTGGACCCTGCCTACTGTTTCTAAAAGGCCATCAGTGACTCCATTCCCAGCGACGTACATGAAACTAGGTATTAGAAGTGACATCAGGGGATGGGAAGGGCACTATCTCACTGGCTGAGTGACAGTCAGAGAGACAGTGAAGGAGTTGAGCAGTCCCCAATCTGAGGTGCTAGATGACCCCTGTGAAACTGTTCTGTGAACCAGTGAGCACTGGCACATTGGTGCAGGAGGTTCACATGAATGCAGGAGGAGCAGCACCCTCCAGGACCCACCCCTATATCTGGCCTTTCTACAGTAGTCTGTCCCCCAGGTGACAGACGGGTATGAACTGTAGATGGTCAGTCTGGGAGTACAGGTAGGAACTCATTTGCATGAGTTCCCTCCTGCTTTCAACAGTTTCAGGTCTGGGCAATGGAGCTGCTATGGATCTGCTCTGGGAAATCTTCCAGGTTGAACTCACTGTCTTTGGGGTTAGTCAGGCCCATGCAGAGTCTTCCCCCCTACACAACCATTATTCATGCACAAAAGGGTCATGGCACCATGAGTGGTGCACTAGAAATACTTAGATTAGATGACATGACAGAACCTGAGCCTGCCTGCTTTAGGCCTCAGAACAAGTTGAAAATTACTTATAGGGGCGAATTCTATTCTGTTACATGGATGCAAATCAGGATGCAGAATCCGATTCAGGCCTTTAGATGCTGTCAGTAAATGTGGTAAGCTTTGTCTTATATTGTGAAGTATAGAATCATAGAAATGTAGGGCTGGAAGAGATGTCAAGAAATCATCTGCTCCAGCCCTCTGTGCTGACCCAGGACCAAATAAACCTAGACCATCCGTGAATGGTGTTAGTCTAGCCTGTTCTTAAAAACCCAGTGACGGGGATTCCACAACTTCCTTGGAAGCCTGTTCCAGTGCTTAGCTATCCTTTGAGTTAGAATTTTATTCCTAATATCTAAACTAAATCTCTCGTGCTGCAGATTAAGCCAATTACTAATTCTCCTACTTTCAGTAGACATGGAGAACAATTGATCACCATCCTCTTTATAACAGTCCTTAAAATATTTGAAGACTCTTACTAGGCTACCCCCACAGTTATATTTTTCTTAAGACTAACCATGCTCAGTATTTTTAACCTTTCTTGATAGGTCAGGCTTTCTAAACCTTTCATCATCCTCAAGCTTTGCTACACTTTCTTAAAGTGTGGTGCCCAGAACTGGACATAGTACTCCAGCAGAGGCTTCGCTAGTGCTGAATTGAGTGGGACAATTACATCTTGTGTTTTAGGTACAACACTCCTGTTAACACACTTCAGAATATTAATCTTTTTCACAACTTCATCACATTGTTGGCTCATATTCAATTTGTGATCCAATATAACACCCCCAGATCCTTTTCAGCAGTATAGTATTTCAAGCAGTTTTGCACCCACCTTATAGTATTTTCATCTAGACTACTAGTTTGCTTATGAGAATGTCATGTGTCAAAAGCCTTACTAAAATTAATATGTCACATCTACAGCTTTCCCTCATCCACTAAGCCAGTAATCTTGCCAAAGAAGGAAATTAGGTTGGTTTGTTCTTGACAGATCCATATTGGCTATTACTTATAACTCCATTATCCTCTGGTGCTTACAACCTGTTTGTTTAATAATTTCTTCCAGTATCTTTCCAGGTGTCAAAGAAGGATATAGGCTCTCCAGTCCATAATTCCCTGGACCTTCTTTGTTTCCCTTTTAAAAGATAGGTACTGTGTTAGCCTTTCTGCAGTCCTCTGGAACGTCACCTGTCCTCCATGAGTTCTTAATGGTTCCAAGATTGCTTCAGCTAGTTCTTTAAGTGCTCTAGGGTAAATTTCATCAGATCCTGCCAACCTGAATACATCTAACTTATCTAAGTATTCTTTGACTTGTTTTTTCCCTTATTCTGGCTAATGTTTCTTCCCCTTTGTTAATATAAATTGATTAAGTATCTGGTCCCAATTTGCCTTTTTAGTGAAAACCAAAGCAACAAGCATTAAACATGTCAGTCTGTTTGATGTAGTGTATTATTAGCCCTGCTTCCCGCTAAGTAGAGGACCTGTAATTTTCTTCGTCTTTCTCTTGCTCCTAATGTATCTATAGAACCTCTTCTTATTATGTCCCTTTCTGGGTGTAACTCATTTCGGGCATCAGCCTTTCTGTTTTTATCCCTGCATGTTTGTGATATTCTTTTGTACTCCTTAGCAATTTTTCCATATTTCCACTCTTTGTAGGGTTCTTTTTTGATTTTCAGGTCATTAAAGAACCCCTGATGGAGCCGTATTGGCTTCTTATTACTCTTCCTATCTTTCCTTTGCCTCAGGATAGTTTGCTGTTGCACCTTTAATACTGTGTCTTTTAGAAACTGCCAGCTGTTCTTGAATTCCGTTTTCCATTAGATTTTCTTCCCTTGGGACTAGTTCTCTGAGTTGTTAAAGCCTGGTTTTTGAAATTCCATTTTCCTTATTCTGCGGCTCTCACTTTTTCCCTAGAATAATGACCTCTATAATTTTGTGATCACATTCACCTAAATTGCCTTCAACCTTCAGATTCACAACCAATTCCTCTCTGTTAGCCAGAATCAAGTCTAAAATGGCTGTCCCCGGGGGTATGTCCTCCTCGTTCTGAAACAAAAAGTTATCCCCAATTCATTCCAGGTACTTGGACATTTGTGTGTTGCTGTATTTTCTTTTTCCAGCAGATGTCTGGGTAGTTAAATCCACCATTACTGCCAGGTCTTATGTTTTAGATATTTGTTGTCCTAGAAACCACCTTCTCCCTCTGATTTGTTGGTTTATGGTAGACCCCTATTTTGACTCCCCTCCTGATTTTCTATTCTGAATTAGAATTGTGTTGGCCTGTATGTATCTGGACTGCTGCTGTTCTAAATGAACTCAAAGGCCTCTGAAAAACACAATATAACGTACTAAGATGAATGCTAGAGGCTCTTTTCAGAAGGCTGAACAGAGAGAATATATGTTAATATGGTGTCTTCTCAAAATTCCTCTCAAGCATAACTACTGCTCGTGTAATTCTGTAAAAATGGTAGGCCTTAAACTGAACCCTAGGAAACCTCAAATACAATCAGCGACAACAAGAAGCAAATGGAACAAATAACTAACTCCTTACACTGGTGGAATAAGATGCGAGGCAAAAGAACACTGTGCCAGAAAGACTGATTTTTGTATATAAGGCATTGGAGAAAAACGGTAGGATCAATTGTCAGAGACTCCTATTAAGCCAAGGCAACAGTACTATAAAGTAACCACAGACAGATCTTCACTATTCAAAGTCATAGCATTTAAGAATAAACCAGCTGGAATTTTTGGGATTTTCACTTTAATCAACAGTTTGCATTCTTTTTAGAAGAGTTTAAAGGTTAGAAATTAGTTGAAAAGTTGTCTGGGTAAGCAGGACTTTGAATCCAAGGGTCTAGCTGCAATACAAGTACTCTCTGTGACATTGTAGGTACTTGGTAAATACAGTTGGCCCAAGTCTTCACATGCAGCTCCCATGGGCGCCAGTGTGAGTTAGACCAATAGATCAACTGTATAACATGGCCATAGTAGTTGCATGGTCCTATATGTTATTTGGCAATTACATTTGTGTCCAAATGTATTTGTGTTATGATGTAACCTGCATACTGTCTTGAAGAGAAGCATTTGCTTTGGTGTATCTAGGTGTTCTCTTGATATTAAGGGAGCAACAATGTTAAACAGAAGTCAGCAGTTAGAATCCACTGTACTTATCTGACAGCTATGCTCTCAAGTTTAAAATACCATTGTCCTTTGGGGCAAGAGGGGTGTTTGTTTTTCCAATATTAGCCTTAAGTTATTAGCACTACTTAAAGGACTCTGGAACTGCCCTATCATAGCTTCCTACTCAGATTTGAACCTTAGCGTTCATCAACTGAGAAGCTAGCATGAACCCTCTAAGCTTAATTACCAGCTTAGATCTGATATTGCTGCCACCAGACAGGAATCAGTGCCTGTCTCACTCTGGTCTCCCCAAAACCTTCCCTGGGGAACCCCCAAGACTCAGATGCCCTGAGTCTCACAACAAAGGGAAATAACCCACTTCCCCTTCCTGCCTTTACTTCCATCCAGATTTCCCGCCTGGTAAATACTGGGAGAATTTCCTGCTTCAACATCCTTGAACACAAAAACCGAGAGGACAATTTACCTTCCTCTCCTTCATTTTCCCCCCTCCCAGTCCCTTTCCTGAAAGAGAGACAGTAATCCTGGCACAGGGAAGATTCTATCCTTGCCCATAGCTAGAGAAAGAAAAGTAACAAGTTTTTAAAAAAAAAGAAAGCTTTATACAAAAAGAAGAAAAAGACAAAAAAAAATTAATCTTTTGTAATTAAAGTGACAATACAGGGCTAATTTGCTTAAAAAAAATATGAATAAACAGCCTTATTCAAAAAGAAATACAATTTAAAACATTCCAGCAAACTCCACACATGTAAATACAAAAAAAACAACAGCCTATTGTTTTTTCTACCTTTGTACTTACAACTTTGAAACTGAAGATTAGAAGCTTGAAGATAGAAAGAAAGAAAAATCTCCTCTCATAGCCGAGAGCCAGACAAAGACACAGACCCAAACATTCCGTCCCTGAGCTTTGAAAAATCCGGTTTCTTGATTGGTCCTCTGGTCAGGTATTTGGTTCCCTTTGTTAACCCTTTACAGGTGAAAGAAACATTAACCCTTAGCTATCTTTTTATGACATGCCCCAATGCACTTTAATTGAAAATTACTTTTTGCAGAAAATAGCCTGTTAAATTGGAGGAACAAGGGGCTGATAGCCGCCAAGTACTGTAGCTTTATTTGAATAAAAGATGTAATTTAAAGTAGCAGGGAGGGAGAGAAACTTGGGTTGATTGGGGCTTGACTCCATCTACTGAGAAATAATGGCAGTGAGGACAGACCTTTCAGATTAATACAATAGCTTGAGTTAATGTGGTGGAGCTACATTATGCCAATGGTTTTTTAATCTGAACTCTCCACTGTTTACCCTGGCAATTTCTGCTTAAATCAATTGTGATTATGACTTTGTTTCCTAACGTATATTTTTAATAGTAATACCTTTTTGGCTGGCAAACAGCCTTGTTAACTTGTTTTAGGGTAAAATTCACCCATTCAGAGGATTATAAGATGCACACCGACTTAATTCCTATTTTAAAGCACTTGGATGAATTTCACTGCTACCAACTATTGAAAGCCAACCTACCATTTTAGTAATTCGGATTGATTATATCTGATAGAGATTAATCCACTGGGGGCACATATTAAAGTGATGTTCAGAGGATCAAGTGCAGTATCTAATATATCTGATAACTTTAGTTGCAATGATATATAACCTAGTTGGGCTGGGCAATACTTCACCTGCAATAGTTTAAGAGAATAGAAAGACATAATAAAATCCATTGTAGGCTCAGAGGAAAATGATTAAACTGAAGTTATCAAAAAGTAGTCCATAAAAAGGTTGAGCCATCAAAGTAATAATATATGGAGATATACCTATCTCATAGAGCTGGAAGGGACCCTGAAAGGTCATTGAGTCCAGCCCCCTGCCTTCACTAGCAGGACCAAGTACTGATTTTGCAGCAGATTCCTAAGTGGTCCTCTTAAGGATTGTACTTACAACCCTGGGTTTAGCAGGCCAATGCTCAAACCACTGAGCTATGGTAAGCAACAGCCCTGTTGAAATATCAAGCTGAGTGTGTGGGCTTTTGTGAGTTGGTGTAGAAATGTAGTGTCAGGTTCCTGGAGAGCAGAAGTGAAGACAAATGATGTAATAAAGTGTCAGAATCTGCTGCTTAAATGCACATTGAAATCACCCCAGTTAAGTGAGTTTACAGAACAGGTATTTCACAGTACCATTAATGTTCTTTGAGTATGTCGTAAGGCAACAGATCAAACCCATGAAAAAAGCGGACTGCACCCAGGAGTTCTGTATCAAAAGAGAGATCGAGAATTGAGTCCTCAACAAGCAATCCTTGACTGTCCCACATAACTTGTAGTTAATTGAAATCCAAAGCGTGACAGTACTTTCTAACAGAACAGACGGAAAGGAAAATGTTGACTGTGCATCAGAAAATTTCCTGCACACATTGAATGTGTATGAAACATTCACTATGAGATTTAAAATGCTCAGATTTGGCTGCCTTTTTTTTTTTTTTTTATTAAGCAGTCTGGGAGGTTTTCAGAGAACATGCAGTTTTTCATGCTAATTTTCACAACAGCAGTCGGTTTACTGAAGTTGGGCAATAGATGTTAATTTTCACTATTTGGTCATTAGGGAAAACTTCACTGCAGCTTTACATTGAATCCGTTCGAGTTTCAGGATGGCCTGACTGTGTTTTGTCACATGGCTACAGTCATATGGTATTTCTTCTGGATCGTTGATTGTCTACTCTGCACCAACCCCTGGTGCTGTTGAATGGAGTTAACAGAATCTGTTTTAACTAACTTTTCTCGGGCTTGTGTGGGGGAAGCAAGGAGGAGACATACCAGAATGAGGCCTGCCATTCACCAAAGCCTCCACAGAGGATGGCCGGTCTCTCCCACATAAGATGCCAAAAGGAGGGACCAGAAGGTCATTTGCTTTGTTACAGGGGTGAGGTCATCCGGGGTGAGGGGGATTGTTTGAGGTCTCCCTGGCTTGGGTTAGGTTGACTAAGTACCCAGACTTTTGGATATTTTATATGTGGTTTGCCACGTGCTGTCATATAAGACTGCTCTGAAGGCTTTTCTGAACGTGGGAAGGCTGACTTGCTGCATGATCTACTTTCAGAAACATCTGTGGTACCCTGCTGCAGAGAAAGTCAGCTTATCAGCTGGTGCCTGCTTGCCATTTGCTATTTTTTTCCTATCTGCATTCATTGCACAATTCTGAACAAGTCACATTCAATATTGCTCTAGCTATGCATTTAAACAGTGGGATGAGATCTTGGCTGGAGTCTAGGCTGGTGTTGCCAGGGAGGGAGAAGGTGTCTGTCAACCCCTACCCTTTCTGTGGCTGCATTTGGGCCACATGCAAGATGGCATCTGTACGTGGTGCTATTTGTCTCTTGGTGGGTTAGATGGGATTAAGCAGCAATTTTCCTCTGAGATTCATTCTGTTAATTGAATATTAATAAAACTCCATTAAATTGAGTGTAACAAACTGATTTGCCATTTTGTCTGATCAATCAAGCTTCTCTTTGCCATTCTGTTTTTTTAATAACATCCTGCTAAAGTAGGGGCTGAATGTCTGTATGCTAGGCCAGTCTCTTTGCTAGGATGTCTCTCCTGCACAAAAGAACCAGTAAGAGTGACAGGCACAGAAAAAGACCTGCTCGTTATTTTAAATAAGGTGGTTTATACTGTCACCTGTCCCTCATTGTTAATAAGCTCTTATACTGTCAAAGCTGACCTTGGCTACTTGCTTATTTTTACATATGCTTATAAAATGGGCATATTAAAAAGAGGATGATCAAAGGAGGAATCTGGCTGAGGAAGATGTGACTACAGGTAGCCGGTATAACTGTGCTGCTTATGCAGTGAACTGTTTTAGTTTAGTTCTCCAGGGAATAAGTTTGCATGTTGTCTACTGAGGAGTCATGACTTGACTCATCTGGTAAATGAAAAGGATTCCTGAAGACACAATCCTTTATTCCTTCTAAAGAGGTCACTAGGAGTTTTGTCTGAGTAATGAGTGAGTAAGCAATGCAGGGTGAGGCCTATATATATACTTTGCTTGAATTCATTGGTGTTTGACTGGTGTAAGTTAAAGGTGAATTTGGTGCATTAATTGAATTCCAGGTGGGTAAATTATGCAGATGTCAGTCAATCATTTTAGCAAACAGTCTTCTGTTAAGTACTTGGGTGCAATATAAAAATTATTAATATATTAATAATATTAATATAATATTGATATTAGATCAGAAAACTCCACACTAAAAGATGGCAGTGGAGAGGGGCTATTGTTCAAAACTAACAGAAATGCATTTAACGTTTATTTACCCACTTGAGATGTGTAGATTATACGGCAGACGTTCTTTTCCCACTTGCACTGAAACGATTAGTCACACTGAAATGAAGCCGTTCAATTAAAAAAAAATCATTTTTCAGTGGAAGAACAGAACTTAAGTTTTCATAATGTATGATGGTTGCCTGTGGGAGGCCCATTTTTCAGTGTGCATAGTTTTAATAGCAGGCTTTCTGCTCTCTTATTCTGTACTTTTTCTTACTCTTTACAGGAAAATAGCATGTCAAAAGATAATAGTACTGATCCCACAGACCAAGCTTTCATTGTCTCCAACAGAAGCCAGCTGGAATCAGTAAATTCAGATGCCACGGTGATGGCATGTTACAGATACACAAATATAACAGGTAGGACTGCTAGCTCTAGTTCAGTAGTTGGCTAATTTTGTTTGCGGTTTCTGCAATTAGTTAGATGTTGTCTGATCTTGGAGTTAATCCTCAAAGGCTATTGAAAAATATATATTTGGGACAAATTGCCCTAGGTGTTGAATCTGTAACATTACATTTAAGCTGTTGTGGGCGGAAACTAGCTCTCACTCTCACAATGGGTCCCTGATCTTGGTTGAGGCTTCTGGAGTACAAACAATAATAATAATAATAATATAATAAATAGTTGCTCACACTGTTTTTATATGGCCCCTAAAAAATAGTTCATTTTGCTGTCTCAGTAGCACACCCTGAGAATTCTGCTTTGAACTTGTTCTAACTTACCTTGTTATTTCATAGCTCCCAACACCGTAAGACCTAAAGGGAAGATTTTTCACTATGTAGGGGAGTTGGACAACCAAATCCCATTGATTTTTCAATGGCAGTTGCAAGCCTAACTCATAGGGAGTTCTGGAAATCCTAAATGCCTTTCTGTGCTTCCAGTTTGCTGAGCAAAGTGATATGTCAGTCATTAGTGTTTTTCAAGGTAAATATAGATCTATTGATAGAAGTAACAGTAATATAGGAATCTTAGAATTCACAAGGACCTTGATACATTGGGGAATTGTTCTCAAATCAACAAGATGAAATTCAGTAAAGACAAGTACAAAGAACTCCCCTTGGGAAGGAAAAAATCAAATACACAAATACAAAATGGGGAATAACTGGCTGGGGACTAGTGCTGCAGAGATCAAGGTGACTGCTTTACAAAGAGCAGCAGAAGGATGCAATGAAGGGCAGACACTCAAGAAATAATGCAGAAGCTGCAGAGCATGTGAAAGGTTTGTGTAGGGAAGACCCTGAGACCAAGGTAACTATGATAGAGAGGAGCTACTGTTAGCTGTGGGTTCTTGCTAGAGACCCTGCCTGTGAGAAGGCTAGGTACCTCCAGCTAGGTAAAGCTGGAGAGACTTTGGGTACGTCTACACTGCACGATTATTTCGAATTAGCTTAAACCGATATTACAAAACAGATCTAATAAAATCAGTTTAGCGCGTCCACAGTGGGATCTCGAAATTGATTGTTTGCGTCCATGGTCCAAAGCTACCATCGATTTCAGGAGCAGTGCACCGTGGGTAGCTGTTCCTCAGCTATCCCATAGTTCCCACTTCCGTGTTGAGAGCACAGTGCCTGATGGGGCAGAAAACATTGCCCCGGGTGGTGCTGGGTACAGCCTCACCCCTCCCTTGTAAGTCAGCAGGGCAATCCTTTGGTCGCCTTTTCGCGGAGTGCATTGAGCAAACGCCATAGCACAGCAATCTTTCCCTTTTTTATTTCACACGTGGTGGGGGGGGAATAAACTGAGAGGCTGTTCCCTGAACCGCACGCCAGAACTGTGTGTTGAACCTAAACAGACATTGGGAGCTCAGCCAAGAATGCCAAATAATTTCAGAGACTGCTTGTGGGACTGTGGATAGCTGGAGCCTCAGTACCCCCTCCCCCTTCATGAGCGTCCATTTGAGTCTCTGGCTTCCTGTTATGCTTGTCATGCAGCGCTGTGTACCTGGAGTTTTTTTATTCAAACGGCTTGTGGCATTGTCGTTTCTGTAACGGAGCTGGATACACAAAAGATTTTCTCCCCATACAGCAAATCAGAACCTAGTATCTCCCGTACGGTCCTATGCTGGAGCTCTTTTTCCGATTTCAGACTGCATCGCAGCACGTGCTGATCAAGCTCCATGCTGGGCAAACAGGAAATGTAATTCAAAAGTTCGCGGGCTTTTTCCTGTTTAACTGCCGGCCTTGCAATCCGAGTTCAGATTGCTGTCCAAGAGCAGTCATGCTGCACTCTGGGAATTAGCGCCCGGGGCCCAATAACGTCGATTCCGGCCCACACGAACCCTAATCCGAGTTATCACTATCGAATTTAGCGCTACTCCTCTCGTTTGGGAGGAGTTCCGAAATCGATTTAAGGAGCCATTTAACTCGATATTAATGATGACGTCGTGTGAACGGATACAGCGTTAAATCGGTATATCGGCCATTAAACCGATTTAAAGTCGCAGTGTAGACCTGGCCTTTGAATTGGAATGTAGCTCCGGGAAGAAGGGCTGGTGAATCCCTGTCTAAAGGGAATGAGTGACTGAACTGGGGTTGGGGCCTCAAGGGCCAGTATGTAAAGACTTAATAAATGGGATTGCAGGAGGGGATGTTGTCAGGGCCGGCTTTAACATTTTTGCCGCCTCAAGCGCCACCCTGCCGTAATACCCCCCACACAAGCACTGTGCTGCCGAACTCCCCCCCCCCAAGCATCGCGCAACCCAAGCCCCCCGCTCCCCTCAGCACCGTGCCAAGCCCCCCCCGCGCTGCCTGGCCGAACCAAAAAAAACCCAACCCTCCAGTGCTGCCTGGCCGAACCAAAAAAACAAACAAACCCCGAGCGCCGCCCCACCCCAAGGTGCCACCCCAAACACTTGCTTGGTTGGCTGGTGTCTAGAGCTGGCCCTGGATGTTGTAATTACCTGTGCGACTGAGAGTTAAGGGGCCCTGAAGAGGGGAGAAATTGGTAGCAGAGCACTGCAGAGTGATCTCTGGCCATGAGGGGGCACTCAGGAGGCAGCTAGCTCTGTTACAGGTATATTCACAAGAGTGTTGTATGTAAAGTATGGCAGGTCATTGTCCTGTTTTGCTTGCAATTGGTGAGGCCTCCAGGTGGAGTACTGTGTCCAGTTGTGTGTGCCACTCAGACTTTCAAGCTCCACTAGTATGAATACTTGTTAAGCTTGAATTTTTCAATGTTTGCTAAAAGCAAATTTTGAATTGTGTATTCAGTTGAAAGTTGTACTGATTAGATATGGACGTCATCCAATGAAGGAATGGAATCAATGTCCTGTGACTTGTGTCAATTGCCACTGCAGAACATTTCACCAAAACTTAAATATTGAATTTTCATAATGAATTTTCGTGAGCTATTCAAACAGGGAAAAATCACAAAAAAATTCACAAACTGTTTTAAATAGTGGACGCATTCAAAAAGTTTACAATCATCTTACAAACTGAAAATTCACTTTTTTCTGTTCATGAACAAAGAATAAATTGTTTGCATTTTATTCCCTCAGCTCTAATATTAACAGTTTTATACAAATGCCTATTTACTTTGATGTATCTCATAGTGAAATTTCATAACAAAATTATTTGAGAATAATTCGCAGTTCTGCTAAAGAAAATTGATTTGGGACTTTGAATTACATATCCTGTGTTAATTCATAGCTGCTTCATTTTGTAACTCTGCATGTAGTTTATGTGGATAAGAGTGTTTTTTATGAACTGCCTTGCAATTTAAGAAAACCAATTTATGAATCTCTGCTCCAAATATTCTGTAACAAAGATAAGAAATGTTTGAGCAATGAAAGCTTTCCAAGTGATCATCAAAATTCACATTTTTCAAATGTCAAGGTTATCCAGAGGTTCATAAATTAATTTATGCTGGGAGAAATTAATGAACCAGTTAAAAGATTAATACGCATGTTTGGCTCTGTCAACACATTGGTTAATCATCTCATCACGGAGAGTCAACACGGAGAGTCATCCTAAAGTATGCTTTAGAATACTGTTCTGAGTTTACTTCTACATTTACTTGGAATAAATCTTTGTCCAAAGTTTACAGTCATGTATCAAGCCGATTCCTCCACTGGGTCATCTTGAACGTTTTTGAGATTTATATTAAGGAATTGGTAGTGTAAATGTTCTGTAATCAGTGTATAGGACAGTCCCTGGAATTAGAACAAAGACCTTCTAGACACTGACATAGTCACAATGTAAAATAAGGGTGTAAATTGTACCCTGGTTCCAAGGAATAATCAATTGAAGACGAACTTCACAAATGTGTTGGGGGATCATCTCCCATGGATCAGCACATGAAAGGTTCCTCCTCCTATCCAGCTCTTTAGGACTTCTGTCCCCTTTTGAGAGGAGTGTAAAAATGGGTTTCAACCACATCCATGACACCGTTGCTCCCTGTCCCCCTCCCTTAAGGGCCTGTTGTAGGTCCAGGGATCCATACATGGGCAAAGGCCAGGGATGGGTGTGCCACGTGAACTGTTCTACCCAGGAGACAGCACTTCTTTGGTAGAAAAGTTGATGCCACTGATGGCTGTATTAGCTTCCCTTGCTGCCTCCTGGGCCATGGAGCATGCCTTTTCAAGTGCTGGGAGCAGCAGCAGTTGGGGTAAATTGATGTCAGTATGGGCCTCGCATGGAGCTGATAGTGAGTGCAGAGGAGAAGCACAGGGTTCACAGTTGGTGTGGAAGCAAAAGGCCCTCTACCTCCACCAGGTCGCTGAAATCTTGGGGAATCCACAAGTCAGTAGCCAAACTCTGCTTCTCTGAGAGGAGGGAATGGGGGGAAACGAGGACCCACACCACTACCAACCGATAGAAGAGTTCAGAGGAAACTTCATGAGGGGAATCTCACGGTGATGTCTGCCCTGCCCCACCCAGAGTCATCTCTCTC
The DNA here is from genome assembly GCF_003597395.2 of Chelonoidis abingdonii. NCBI lineage: Eukaryota > Metazoa > Chordata > Testudines > Testudinidae > Chelonoidis > Chelonoidis abingdonii. The sequence continues at coordinate 94,600,043 of NC_133776.1, read as the reverse complement.
AGAAGGGAGCTACCATCCCCAACCACCCCAACAATAACAACAAAATAAGTTAGCAGATTGCTGGATTTAGACAACAACCAGTCAAAGATTTCCAAAGTTGATTCTAATGTTTTAAGGCTTCTAGGGAAGCCTGACTATAAAGGGAAACAAAGGTTGTGGAGAATGTAAAATATATTAAATTACAGTTCTTTTGCCTCCATTAGTACATTTGTTGTTTATTACGGTCCTATCCAGTTACAATAATGCCTGCCATACTAATTGCCTAATAATGAACCCGGAACACTTCTTAAAAGAATATTTCAGGGATTCCGTTTCACAGAACTTCCAAAAAAGGCACCATCTATTTAAATGGCCTCCATAGCCATGTCACCTCACCATCTTGCAAACTGTAATTTATCTCTCATCACAACACCTCTGTGAGGTAAGTAGAGGAATTATCCTTATTTTACAGAGGGGAAACTAAGGTACATAGAGATCAAGTGACTTTTCCCAAGGTCTGTGTCCTCCACCTCTAGATTTTGCACAAAACTCCTCTTGATTTTAATCTGTGCTCAGAACAATTGCAAAAGATACCGAGCAAATCCCCCTTGTCAGGGCTCTGATAAAGCAAATTATTTCAAGCTGTTTCATAGTCCAGCACTGCCAGACACGGTCTTGCTCTTCTTACAGCAAAGTGGGAGAGGGCTATTAAGGGAATACCTTGGTAATGAGCTATTAGAGAACATCTAATATGAATTGATGTTATTTGCAAACAGCTTAATACTGTGCTTGAACAGTGTTCGTTCTTTAGGGAACTGAAATACATCCTTTCAACCTCTCTCTTAGGGGCATGTATTACCTAGTGTAGATTTCATTGAGGCAGTAAAAATAATTTTGATCTGCTTTAATTTTAAAGTCATAAGTCCAAGTTTAGTCTGTTGAAGTTGATCTAACAGGAGTGTAAAGGGCAAAAAATATGTGGTGAGGGGTTCAATGCACAATAAGTCCCTGAGCCTCTAAAAATGTAGTTGTCTCAGGCAAAATCCCCACTGATGCTGCCCCAGGACCACAAAGGCATTGAGGTTTCTAACTTCCATTGAAACCAGTGGACGTTAGGATCCTAAATATCTTTGAGGATCTGGACCTTTGTACTTAATTTGGCCTGGGCTACACCTAAAACTTAGGTTGACCTCTCAAAGCTGTGAAAAATGTAGTGTTCTAAGTGCTGTAGTTTGGTTGAACTAATCCCCATGTAGATGCAGCTAGCTCAATGGAAAGATTCTTCCCATTAACCAAGCTGTCACCTCCTGGAGAGATGGATTTACTACAATGGCAGGAAAAACCCTTCTGTCAATGTAGGAAGTGTAATATCTTGTGTTGGACCAACTCAGAGCCGTTCCTGTCCTCAGCAAATGAACATCCAATGTGGCGTATTGAGAAATTAGTTGCCTTTTTATAGGGGAGCATTCAAGACTCAGCCCAAAGGTTCATACTATCTTTAACTCCAGCTACAAATCCCATCCCAGTCTCAGTCTGTGTTCTTTTCTCAGGCAAAATTCCCACTGACCTCAGGAGCACAGATCACTGGTCTGTTTTAAAGCTTTGTGAAAGGAATGATTTAAACAAACAGGCATTGTGACCTCCAAAAGGAGGGCATAGAATTAGGCATTAATCTGAGTAACATTTTAAAGCCATTTTGAACTTTACTTTGCAGATCAATCAGTACCAAACAGACAGCTTTAGGGCTGGAGTGTCACACTCATCTGCTATCAGAGCCTACATTTGGACTAGTTTTTGGTTGTATAAATAAATATTTTTTTAGCTAAATCATCTAGTGATTAGACGCTTGCCTAACTGCATCAAAGAAATATTTTAATAATGGCTACTGATGAAGTCATTTGATATGCTGCCTTAGGACCCATTGTATTATGCAGCAGCATAGCTGGTGTGATCAGACTAGCATTCTTAAAATATGCTGTAAAAGAAAAGCCTATATATTAGATACTGTGGGGAAACAGTAGTGTCTAATTCTCATCTACATAAAGGCCCCTTTAATCATTATGGCAGTTAATTATATATTGTTTAGAAAAACAGAGTACTATTTAGAGTCCTAGGTAAATTGCTCACCTCTCAGTTTCATTCAGAAGCCCCCCTGTATTATGAAATGATAGATAGGATTACTGAATTATCATCTCTATAACGTTCATTATTTTGTATACCTCTGTCATATTCTCTCTCATCTGGCTCCTCTCTCAATTAAACATGTCTCTTTTTTTCTAGTCTCTGTGCATCAAGAAGTTGAACAATTTCCATCCCCACCTCTGAACTCCCTCTATTTCTGCTATTGCCTCTTTTGAGACTGGGTGATGCGTGGAAGCTTGGTGCTGCCTGTGCTCAATCTGTTGTTCAGATAAAGAGCATCTTAGTTTATAAGGCTCAATCTGGCATGTTTCAGAAGCACATTTGCTTAAACAATTTAAAGTGGAGGAGGGGAGGAGAGAGAGAATATCTAGCCAATATCTAGGAGTCTCAAGAACAATTAAATGAGGAGTGATAAACTGCCCAATTTGTGCAATAACTGTAGAAAAACTCTCCAGGAAGAGTTAGTGTCCAAAGGCCTACACAGCAGCACTTTAAATCTACAATTAAATGTTAGTTTACAGCAATATCCAAATGTGAAAGATAAAGCAAGGAGAAAAAATGCACAGAACAAATTCACAGCCTCTTTCACATTAATCTTTGACATTCAAAATATTTCTTTTTATTTAAAAAAATACACACTAAATTGAGAGCGGCTGTATCTTAAAAGAAATAATGGAACCATTTATATTAAGAACAACAAGAATTGCCTACTTTCATCTCAAATTAAATATGCCTGGATTCCTTTCATATGACTGTATAATTATGATCATAAAATTAAAGAGTAATGTAGTTTTTTATTAAAGCCAATAATCTAAACGTCTGCACACTCTTGAGTTGAGGAGGGTTACAGCTGGCGCTTGATTGTGTTTTGAGACTAGAAGTGCAGACTTATTGACTGATTAGTTGTCTTCACATTGGTGTGGTATTGCATTTTTCTTCCACTTCAGCATTTTTTTTTGTATAGGTCATAAAGGACTGTGAATCTGAGTCAGAGACACTCATTTAAACTGAGCATGCCAGAGTGCATGCATGTCTTTGTAACCGATGTGTGCCTATACGTCTGGACTGATACGTGATACAGTTCATGCAGGCTAATCAAGCAGGCGTTGGGTGCAAAAGAGGGCACATACTCAGTTTTCAACAAAGGCTTCTCTTGGAGAAGGTCTGGAGTTTATTTGGGAGGTTGTGAAGGAGATAGAGAATGCAGCCTCCAAATTCCAGGCACCTGGAACGAAAGATCCTGCCCCATAATGTGCTGACCATTCAGGGATGCTGCGTGGCTTGCCCATCCCCCAGAGTGCCATGATGCTCATAGAAGCTGTGCTACCATTGGCTCCTCTTCCTTGAGGGGTGATACAGCCATGGCACATTGACTTCCACATGGATATCAGCCTGGATAGCCACTGGCTTCTGATGGCAGCCTGCCTCAGAGAGTGGATTTTCCCCAGCCCATCTTTCCAGGATGACACTGCTAGGTTGGTGTGGATAGGCTACCAGAGGCTCCTTGGTGGCAGCATGCAGTGGAGACGTTGCTGCTGCTTTCCCCCACAGTCCATGTGCTTGTACCCCTTTCTGTCCATATAGGTGGAGGGGCTCATTGGTTTTTTTCCCGTTGAAGCAAACACCCATGAATCCTTTGGGTTCTATTAATCTGAATATGTAAAAATCAGCAGGAGCACCTAGAGAATGTCTGGCTTAATTCAGGGGATTAATTGAGGATTGATGAAATCATGTCTATCAAATCTGCTTGCATGTTGGGACAAAGTAAAAAACAGCTTAGAAATCAACAAGAGCCCTCCACACCCCCTTCATGCTTTGTTCTCCTTCCAGAAAACAGAACAGTCGTAAGTGCCATGACAGTGCAGATGCATGGTGAGGCTGCCAGTAGCTGTGAAAGAACATAGCGTCTAGGTCTGCTCTGGAATGGAGATTTCACCCACATGCATTTTGGATTCGATATGTGGAAGAAAAGCAGGGAGGAGGAAAAAGGAAGGAAAGATAGCTCGTGCCCTTAGAACCATCCCAGCTGTGTGAGCAGGGATGAGTGAGCATCAAGGTCTAGGCATGTGAATCCCTGATTCAGTCTGGCACCTGTGATATGGGTGCTAAGTAGGCATAAGGTAGACTTGTTTGCTGTGTTACAAACTAGGAAAATGATTTTGTGGGGTAGGGGATGGATGCGCAGGTGGACGTGAACGAGGCCAATGACTGGTTTCTATCCAGTAAAGTAACAGGTCATATAGTGTCAGCTCTGATTTTTTTTTTTTAATAGGATATATCATTTGCAGCCTAATGAGGTTTCTAGCTTCTAGAACTGATTCATTTACACTGTCTTGCCAAAATACACCTGGCTTGCCATTGTAGCCATGTAGCAAAAGGGAAACAAATGACAATCCTCATTCCCTCCCCCCTCCACACACACACACTGATGTAAATAACCGCACAGAAATCCGTGGAATTACACTGGCATAAAAGAGATTAAATGATGGGAGAACTAGGTCCATAATGTCTAGTTCTCCTTGGAACAATGTCTTCAATTTAATGGGCTAGATCCTCAACTGGTGTATATCAGTGTAGCTTCATTTACTCCAGTGGAGCAATTCTGATTATGCGAGCTGAAGATCAGGCCCACTAATCCTATTGCTGAAATGGTTACAAAAGTTGTAAAGTTTTTAGGTAAAGCCCACCTCCGATGTGTTTGACTTCTCAGGTCTCTTTAAAGATGAAAAATGATGTTTGCATCATGCTATTATTTAGAATCTGGTAAGTTTAGAAGTCCTGCATGGATTTTCAGTTGTGCTTGGATGAATTTGCCTCTGTGGAACAATGTTGCCTCATTTACGTTAGGGTCCTTTTTTTTTTTTTTTCAATGATAGTGTGTACTATAGGCATCACCCATAGAGAGTGAAATCCTTTAGCCACAGAACAGGTGTGAACATGGAGTAAAAACTTCACAAGACTGTCACGTCCCAGGGGCCGCCTTTAGATATGGAAGCGAAGTTCAAGCTCCAGGTGCATTCACTCCTTGACCGAATGGTAAGAGGTGGATTTTGTGGCATACACCCTTGCTCAATACAAAGGATACCAAATCATCTCAATTAGGTCCAGGACCAGCCATCAGATGATGAATCTAGCCAAGGCTCAATTTGAAACTCTTGAGCAGGTCCTGAATCCATACATGGTTCTTTTTGTAATTTGCCTTTAGTAGCTAACATAATGTGTGATTTCAAAGACCTTCATGCTACATTTGATAAACTTCAATGAAATCTACCCCACGTCTAGCAGGTCAGAATGGAAACCTCCTACAAAATTTGTTGGTCCAATCAAATCCACGTATTCTGACCCTAAGCTCCACACAGTCTCATGGAAGTCCATGGCTATGTACTTACTTATGCTGTCCTGTTACCTTAGCATCTGCGTGGCATCTGTGTCAGGTCCGGCTATGTTGACCAGTGCTCCTATTTTCATGTTTGTTCCCTCTATTTGTAAATATCAGGTGACTGACTCATCAATGACTCCAAACCCCCTCTGGCTTTTTTTGAACAGCTCGGACTAAGCCACTCAGATGTGCAGCATCTTGAGCAATTTTTTTATCTATGCAAATAGCATGACATGTTTAGCAAGTCTGCACCATTGGCTACAGGCAGTTGCTGCCAAATTGAGACATAATGAGTGACAGCACTTTAACTAATTTAAAGATACGTGTTTTCTTAAAGCTAAACCTTGTCCCTACAAGATTTGTCTAAAGTAGAGAATATGGGCAGAAGCTAGGTTGGATTTGTGCTTATCCTGACCTCAACTTTTTTTCCTTTTGTGCTGAGTGGGAGTCATGGGTGCAGCTCAGTCAAGGCAAGGTGCAATGTATCCATGCTGAAAGGTCAGGGTAGTTCAAGCACACAGCTGAACTAACCTTGACCCATTTGTTTACTATAGACAGGTACTGCTGACTTCTCCAAAGAGCTTGGTATTTCAACATCCTACAAAATATCAGGCCTGCTTGTCCAGAGTGCTGAATACAGACTGTTGTATCTATAGCTTTTCTATTTTTTATCACATGATTCTTTCCAGCTGCTGCTTTATTTCTCATGATGATTTTCTGCTCTAACATTTACTTTGGATCTCTGTTGGCCTTCCTCTTATCCGCCATGCTTTATCCACCACCTGAAAAAATACGAGCCGTTCAGTGCTAGCTCATAATCTCAGTTCCATCCTTCCTCACTTCCATCCCTCCTGGCTTTATGAATCACAATCCTTCCCTCTCCATCCATCTCGTATCGTCTTATGATTCCTTTTTGTCGCACCTTCAAAATAAGTAACATTCCCTCCTTTGTTGATTACAGCTGGAGTACACTCATGCAAGGGGAAAATGGTGGAACGACTTCAGGCTGGAGGGTCATGCCTTACGTGGCCTCATGCAAATCAGCCCTCTTGATTTTTTTCAGTGCCCTCAGGTATGGAGAACAAACTGGCTTCACCTCTGTTACCACCGCTGGTCAGTAAAGCAGCAGATGCCAAAGAAAACAGGAAGGTGCTATTCAGGGTGATGTAGTAGCCACTTTACATTCATGGAAGTGGTAACAACACAGCTGTAAGTGCCCTCCCCCACCCCCGGCTTTTCCCAAGAGTAGTCCCAACATATAGAGCCTCCCAGAGAGGCACAACATCCCCCTCTGCAGGAACCATGTCCCTCCCCCCCATAAGTGGCCCCCTGGAGATGTAAGAGGGCACCATTGGGGTATTCCTACACCCAGACATTTATCTGGTAGTACAGGGGCCCAGAGAGGGCATTGTAGCTGAGTCACAAGATAGGCCTCAGATCTGCTCTCTCCTGGATCAGGGGCTCAACTATGCCTGGGCAAGTCCAAGGAGGGGGAAGCACAAGCTGGCCTCAGCCTCTGCAGTGGAGTCCCCCAGCAAAAGATGGCAAGTCTGATCCTCTGCCCCTCCCCACACACATACCCCCAGGAATGTTGCAACAGTGAAAACTTCCAAGAATAGAGTAGGCCAGGGGTCGGCAACCTTTCAGAAGTGGTGTGCCAAGTCTTCATTTATTCACTCTAATTTAAGGTTTCGCTTGCCAGTAATACATTTTAATAGTTTTAGAAGGTCTCTTTCTATGTCTATAATATATAACTAAAGTAAAGTATTGTTGTATGTAAATAAGGTTTTTAAAATGTTTAAGAAGCTTCATTTAAAATTAAATTAAAACACAGAGCCCCCTGGACTGGTGGCCAGGACCCGGGCAGTGTGAGTGCCACTGAAAATCAGCTCGCGTGCCACCTCCAGCACGCATGCCATAGGTTGCCTACCACTGGAGAAGGCAAACCTCAGTGCTTTAATTTCAGCTATTTCTTCTTTCTTCATATTTATAATGGGTGGAGACGTTGCTCATCTAGAAGGCTAAGAACTATGCCATGAACAAAAACGGCTCAAGGAATGCAATGTTTAGAACTGCAGCAATGGAAAAGATGCGCGTCCTCATTTGGAACTTCTAGTGGCATTAGAACATTGTCCTCATCCATCAAACTTATAAAGTCTCACCACGGCATGCACGTAGCAGTTTATACTGATGGGGCAGCATAATAAACATCAGGTAAGTTTACAAAAACCAGTACTTACAACTTCAGCTGTGGAACAAATCAGTTAACACAGCTGACCCAGAATGGAGACAAGCAAGCAGAACAGAGGACTGAACATGCTATGAATAGCAAAGAGGTGTAGGAGATCAGAAACTCATCTGATCTGCAAACTTCCCTTGAATTCACTGTGCAAAGTGTGGCTGGAAATCCATAGGATCCAGGCACAGGGGGGGGGGGGGGGGAAAGAAATCCCATTCGTTTAGACCTCTAATATGAGCAAAAACCTGAGAAAATGGGATAGGAGGGTAGATGGGGAAAGCTGCAAGTCTGTCACTTACTGGACCCCCCCCTAAATAGTTTAAGAGCTTGGGGCACTGCTGGAAAGCCACAAAACATAAGTACCTGCACATGTGTTGGTGTTATCCAAAGGCAGAAAGAACACTGAGGGCAGCTATTTTTTTTTTCAAATAAGGCTCATTTGAAAACATCTATCAACCTGATGACAATACTTTGTATATTCAGTGAGAGAGAGGAGAAACAATTCCACATATTGATTCCGCCCTGCTGCTGGAGAGGTGTGCAAATGTCAGACCTAACTCCAGGGATTTCTCACTGCGGGCAAGCAAAAGGGAGGGCACCATCCCCAGATGCAGGGCCGCCCAGAGTGGGGGGCAAGTGGGGCAATTTGACCCAGGCCCCGGGCTCTGCAGGGGCCCCCACAAGAATGGCTGAGGCTCCCTCCCTGGCCCCACCCGATCCCGTCTCCACCCCTCACCCAGAGCCTCAGCCTCAGGTAGGGGGGCGGGGCTGCGAGCTCCGGGCGGCGAGGAGCCCGCCCCTTACCAGCGCTCTGAGTGGGCGGGGCCAGGCCCCTGGAGCCATGCTGCCTTCTGTCGCGGGAGCTGCTGGATGTGCTGAGGCCCCGGGCGGAGGGAGCCGTGGGTAAGGGGACAGGGCCAGGGGGTTGGCTAGGGGCAGGGATCCCAGGGACAGTCAGGGAACAGGGAGGGGGGAGTTGGGGGGGCGGTCAGGGAACAAGGAATGGGGGGTTGGATTGTGGGCATCCGGGGGCTGTCAGGACTCAATGGGGGGGTGGATCGGGGTTGGGGCAGTCAGGGGACAGGGAGCGGGTGGGGTCCTGGGTGGTGGTTGGGGAGGTCTCTGGGGGACGGTGACGGGACAAGGAGCAGGATGGGTCAGGGATTCTGAGGGGGCAGGCAGTTGGAGACAGGAAGTGGGTGGGGTCGGATAGGGGTAGGGCCAGGCTGTTTGGGAGGCACAGCTTCCCTCCCTAAAGCTCATTCAGCAGTTATAGTCTGTATTTAATTTCAAGTGCCATAGGGAGAATTATGCCAGGGGAGGGTGGCGTCATTTAAAATTAGCCACTGGGGAGGGATCACATGACAAGAGCAATATCCTACACCACTATCTCCTTCGCACCTACCAAGGGAGACCCGTCCCCTGCATTTCTGAGGCTTCAGAGGGTTAATTCAGTGGTTCTCAAACTTTTATACTGTGACCCCTTTCACATAGCAAACTTCTGAGTGCGACCCCCCTTATAAATTGAAAACACTTTTGATATATTTAACACTATTATAAATGCTGGAGGCAAAGCGGGTTTGAGGTGGAGACTGACAGCTTGTGACCCCAGTCATAACTTTGTGATCCCTCAGGATCTGACCCCATTTGAGAACCCCTGGAATTAATTTAATTTTAGCACCGTGTCCATTCACATGCATGTGCTTTTTTAGCATTTCAGTTTTCATAACATAGGCTCATCCCAGATTCTGGAACAAGCTCAAATGCCAGTTTGTGAGATATGTACATAAGCTATACTAAAGACAACCCACAGTAACTGTGTCCAGTTTGTGAGGGACCCCATGGAGCCAGTCTCTAGGAAACAGATAATGCATGGAAGTTAAGTCCATTAATGGCTGTTAGCCAGGATGGGTAATGATGGGTCCCTGCTCTGTTTGTCAGAGGGTAGATGGATGGCAGAGAGAAATCACTTGATCATTACCTGTTAGGTTTACTCCTTTGGGGCACTTGGCATTGGCCATTGTCAGTAGACAGGATACTGGGCTGGATGGACCTTTGGTTGACCCAGTATGGCTGTTCTTATTTTAACCTAATGAACCAAAGTTATGGAGACAGATATGAGTCAAGGAAGCCAGCAGAGTAATCAAAAACCTGGAAAATCTCTGACTGGAGGCTCAGGCTTTTGGTCACAAGCTGAGGTGGTTCAAAGTTTTGGATTTTTTTTAAGCAGATTTTTTTATTGTTTCTTTAAACAATCAAAACCAGCAAGCAGCAAATTTTGGCCATCACTTCTGAAACCCAAACCGTTTCAGTGTTTGGCAGACTAATTTCAGCTTTTCAATTAAAAAAACCACAACAAATTTTGAAGGAAAGCAGACATTGTTCATGATTTTTTTCTGCTTTTCAAAAACCCCTAATTTTTGATCCAGAAAAAGTTTTGATGGAAAATATTTTTCCAACCCTTTTAATGAGCTTTAGTGCCTTTTAGCACTAGCTGATACTGAGAACCAGTGATTCCTTGTAAAGAAGTTTTCTCAAAACTGGGTTTGTGCCGAGATGCAGAAGGTTTATTTTTCCCAGGGCCACCCGTAGGGGGTGGGGGCGAGGGGTGGGCAAGTGGGGCAATTTGCGCCAGGCCCCACAGGAGTCCCCACGAGAATATAGTATTGTATAGTATTGCAATTTTTTTTTATGGAAGGGGCCCCCAAAATTGCTTTGCCCCAGGCCCCCTGAATCCTCTGGGCGGCCCTGCCCAGAGGAGCCTTGGTTCCCTCAGGGATGTGCTGTATCAGGAACATTGGGCATGCCCTCTTCCGAACCAGTGCCACCTACTTTGGGGGCTGAGCTGACCAGCTCTGGGCCCCTGGTGGAACAGGGCTTGCAAGTGCTTTGCAATGCAGTGAGCAGTCCCGTGGACTTTCTGCCCTGGGGAGGCAGTGTCTCCGGTAAGCTTAGTTGTCAGTACTTAGACACCAGATAGTTCAGCTCTTCAGTGGCTGGGTGACAATGGCCAATGCCCTCCTCCCCCTACAATAGAATGATGAACAGGAAATTCCTTGAGTTAAAAGTCAGAAACTTTCATGCAGTACCCTTTTACTATATCAGGAATGAACTGCGTTCTGAGGTGAAACATCCATTGCCCCTGATATGGGGCAGAGTAATTACTGAGGGAGGATTGCAGGGCTGTAGTGAGGTGAGTGTTAATTGTAGCACCTGTATCTCCTCTACTTCAGAATGGTTGCAGAAGTAGACTGTGTGCAGAACACGAACAGTTCTCTTTTCTCTTGCACAAAGTCCTTGCCATAATGTAAGCAGTGTGCAGCCTCAGCATCACCCATAGCACAGGGATTTGACACCCTCGTGACTGCAGGGGTAGGCAGGAGGATGTCCCATGCTGGTAGTGATGCATCAGGGTGTTTCGCTTTGGGGGGATTACAACATGAAAGAAAGACTATCAAGAGCCCAAAGAATTTAAAAATGAAGGCAGGCACTCTAGCTCCTGTTGTCGGGGGGGAGAGGGAAAAATTCCAAAGGGAACCCAGGCTAGCCGGAGCACTAAACTACTGGACACAAGTTCTGAAGTATTAGTATCGGGCTGGCATGTGTGCTTTAGGACCATTCGTTTTCTGCCTAAGGCATAGGTTCTAGGCTCAGCTGTAGGAGGGAGAAGACAGACAGTCCTACATAAACAAACACATGGACTTAAAATGGCTTTGGAAGGAGAGAGTTTCCTGATATGGATTAAAGGAGGCAAAGATTTGAATGGCACAGCAAGAAAAAGTGAAAATAATTCCTTGTTTGGTTCTGGGCTAGCCTTCCTCCACAACTGTCCAAACATATATCTTTCTCCACTTTGGCTCACATAAAAATAAAATCAGCTGTTTCCCAGCCTGTTCTTTTCTTCTCTTATTCTCTGATTCAGATGTTCATGTTTGAAACCCTAAATTCCTGAGGAAGTTATGTGAATAGTCTAGCCACACAATTGATTTGCAACATGTGCCACCAGAATAAACTTCTTGTGTATATTCAGTAGTAAGAATTAGTAAATAATAGCAGAAGGCATGACCAGCTAAGAGGTATAGACAAGGAAGGAGGGCCAGGAGAAAGAAGACGGGAGGCTACTACCCGATGAAGAGAGAAGAAGCTAGTGGGTTCTTCCTTGAGATATGATAGTATGGATTAAATTGAAGAGTTTTTAAAGACAAAGGTACAAATACACTCTCAATCACATCTCAAGTCCCATTTGGCTGCCCCAGCTAATGGGTTTCACTGCAGTGATGGAGAGCCAAATTTGCCTGCGAACATTTTATTCAAACAATTATTTTCTTTGTTCTACTGAAAACTTAGAAAAAGAGGGGGTGGAAGAAAGAAGATGAGCCAAATAGTTTTCCAAAATGTAGCCTAGTGGGCACAGTTTTTGTGACCCCCCCCTCACATTTCACCTCTTCCCTTCTTCAAATAGTTTTCCACCTGTAATATAACGCTAGTGTCATAAACAGATAGCTAAGGGTTAATGTCTCTTTCACCTGGAAAGGGTTAACAAACAACACCTGACCAGAGGACCAATCAGGAAACAAGATACTTTCAAATCTCGATGGAGGAAGCCTTTGTTTGTGGTTTTTGGCTTTGCTTTGTTCTCTCTGAGTCCTGGACGGGACTAGAGGTGCAACCAGGTTTCTGCCAATCTCCCTGCTACAGTCTCTTATATATATTCAGAATAGTGAGTATTGAGTAAAAAGCGGTTTAGTCTTTGATTATTTCTGTATTTGCAACTGTGTATCTGGCTGGTAGAGTTTTAAATGTGTAGTTGGGTGAAAGTATTTTAAATTGTATTTCTCTCTATTGTCTATAAGCTGGTAGCCCTGTAATATTTACCATCTGATTACAGAGATAACTTTACTTTTTTTTCTTCTTTTTATTAAAGTTTTGCTTTTAAGACCTGGTTGATCTTTCCCTAGTTGAGGCTCAGGAATTAGTGGGGAGAAGGGAAAGATAAATTTCCTCTTGGTTTTAGATTCATGGAGCTGAATGTATTGCCTCTGGTGAGGGAAGAGAGGAGGGTAAAGGTGGAAGCCTCTGTTTTAAGATTCAAGGAGTTGGAATCCCAGTGATTTCTAGGGTAACCCAAAGGAGGAAAGCCTAGAGAGACACTAGTGAGGGAAAGAGTTTACCTTCCTTGTATTAAGATCCAGGGGGTCTGGATCATGGGGGTCCCCAGGGAAAGTTTTGGGGAGACCAGAGTTTATCAGACACTCAGAGATCTGATTGGTGGCAGCGTATCAGATCTAAGCTGGTAATTCAACTTAGTGGAATTCATGCTAGTACCTCATTTTTTGAACGCTAAGGTTCAGATTTGGGAAAGAATACTATGACAGCTAGTTAAAGCGAAAAGCATGATGGAGCATTGTTCCCACATAATACAGCTGAATTACAGCTAAGAACAAAGTAGTATGAGGGTAGAAAAACATAATTTTCCTTTCTCACTGTACTAGACTTTATTTCTTTTATATTGCCTAGGTGGCTTCTGAAGTTTCATTGTCTAGGAAGCACAATTATTTTTTTTTTAATTTTAGTCGAGTAATCAGAACTCCCTTGTGAAGTAGAAAAGAGCTTAAAGTGTGTCCACTCATTTTGTAGCTATTTTTTATTCTGATGTGCAAAAAGAGGATGCTTTGGACTCTTGAAAGAAAAGGAGTTTTCCAAAGCACTAATCATTTCAGTGGGGCGGTTTCCACCCATTGGTTTGTAAGAACAATTGTCAGGGGGAAAAAGGATGGTGTTAAACTCCAAAGTCATGTTTTAGGGTCAGAGCTGGAAAGAGTCATGCTGTTGTGACGATCCTGATGATAGGTCTAACTGAAAAGTGCTGTAAATATGACTGAAAGCCGCAAGAAAGGGTGCCATTTTCTATCTACGGTCATGAGTTATACAGAACATTTGAACCTTTTACCTATTTTGCAAATTCTCTCCCGCCTCCCCAGCACCCTCCCCAAGGTAGAGCCTAAAAGGAGGTTTGAGTGGCTAGGAGATCCAGGTTTGATTCCCTGATCCACCACCAATTTCCTGTGTGAGCCTGGGCAAGTCCCTTAGTCTCCTTGGGCCTCACTTCCACTTCTGTCTAATGGGAAAAATAGCACTGCCCTACCTCAAAGGAGAGGTGTGTTGTAAGGATAAATACATTCAAGATTGTGTGGTCCTCAGACACTATGGGATTATGTAAATATCTAAGATAGATATGGACGCCAGACAGGTCATATCTATGGATCCATGAGAAACACCAGATTTGAAATTTAAGTTGAAATGAGTCTTTATGCAATTCAAATAGTCCATCAGTATGTAGAAAGCAAAAGACAACATGCAGATCTGGGCATCCTCTTTGCAGGCCTTCAAAAGATATTCATTAGGGCTTCCACTGAACTCCCAAAAGTCAGTTGGAGGCTTTAGCACTGAAGAGACAGTACTCTCTGCCAAGCCTGGAACAGAAGCTCAATGACAAAGCCTCTTATCTATCCACCAATCTGGATGTAAGAATCCACTTACAGGATAGAAGAAAACACCTTGGAAATAATGGTGAAGGAGAAACTCCAGGCTCTTCTTGACCCAGATTGCATGGCAGATGTGTCCTGCTAGAAGATATCCTGCTAAGGAGGCAAGTGGGCAGGGGAGTCGTGCTAGACAAGTCTGAGCAGGGAATATGTAGACTTCAGTAATGTAATAAACTTGTTAGTTGATTAATAATACCTGGCCCTTGTCATCAGTAACTCTCAAGGTGCTTTACAAAGGAGGTCAGCATCATAAACTGAGACAGAGGGGTAAAGACGCTTGCCAAGGTCACCCAGCAGGCCAATGGCAAAGCCAAGAAAGAACCCAGCTTACGTGAACATAGACCATTGTTTATCTCCGGCTGCCTGTGTTCCCAGTGTTAACAACTTGGGTGAATTATATTGATGGCTGCATCTGAAGGTGGAGTTGTCCAGTGGCTGGCAGGGAGAGGGTGAATGTTTTCTTCCTGAGCAGATGCAGCAATAAGGGAAACATAGATGAGATGACCTGACCTGACCTGACCTTATGACTCTAGCAGAGAAGACTATAGGGAATGCAGTCACTCCCTGGGAAGAGGATGGAGTGTTAAGAGGCTGTTGAGATGCATAGTCTACAATTGCTTCTTGAGAGGAGGGAGTGGTATAGCTGGCAGAGCCAGAGAAAGAAGGGAGAGCCAAAGGTCAGGAAAAGGAGTCAGGGAAATGCAGCAAGGTACAGGGTGGCACAGACCTAGACTGCTGACTAGAGGTTCCCTGAGCCAGAATCCACCCAAAGTAGAGGGTGGGCCTAGGTTTCCCAACCAGTCACCAGGGAAATGGCATTGGCAGGACAGCACATAGGAAGACGGCAAGAGTCTGTCTGTGAGAAGAGATCCTTTGACCCCTGAGCAGGGAAAACACAATAGTCACCTAGCTGGAGACAAAGTGCCAGATGGCTTGCAACTGTGGGGGGAAGCTGTAGCAGGGTGGACCCCTGCTCCTGCCCTGAAGGGTTAAAAATGGCCCTGGGAGGGGGCTGTGGCTAGAGAAAATAGCTTTTAGGCTGGGCTGATTTGTGGGAAGTGGCTGCAGCTGGGGCCATGCCCCAAACTGAGCAACTGGGCCTTATAAGAAGGTCAGGGAAGCCCAGAGAAAACAATCTTCCTCTGCCTGCAGAAGGAGAAGGGCCTGGCTGCAGGGAGCTAGATATAGGGTACCTGAGTGAAGCAGGGCTGAGGACAGGCAGAGAAGCTGGGGAGTTCTAGCCTGGAAAGCCCCAGGCTGCAGCCTAGCATTGGGTCAACAAATACTGGGAGATTGCAGAGGGCAGTCCAGGGGTAGGCCAAGGCAGCAGGTCCAAACCCTCCTTGCCAGTGATGAGTGGCTGATACTGCAGTCTGCCCCAGGGCATGGGACTAGACAATGACTGGCAGTAGCTGTATACTGAGGCAAGATGGGGATAGAGGGTAGGGGTTCCCTGGGGAGGGGAGACCCTGAGAGAAAGGGGTTACTGCCAGGAGGCAGCACCCCATGTAAAAGGGCACTGGGTCCATGGAGGGACACGGGGGCTAGAGGAAAGGTGGATCACCAGCCTGCAGAGGGTGCTCCAGAGCTGAATCGAGCTAATTCCTGGAAGACCCCAGCAGGAGATGCCACAGGAGTGAATCCGCTTGTCTACAGAGGCGTTGAGCTGGTGAGCTATTCCCTAGAATGACCAGGAGGAGGCACCATACTCACAGCGAGTACAGTCCCCATCACAGGAGGTCTCTCTGGTTTGGGCTGACTGATAAATCACATCCACCGAGGTCATGATGGAATTGAAAGGATAGTGTCTCATTTCCTTGAACTTGAGATGCTCTTCTACCTTCACTTCCTGGAACTCAGATATCACATACCATTTCCCCCTGACCTTATCCATGGGTCAGGATTACCTGTCACAGGGAGGCAGGGCTGGCTCCAGGCCACAGCGCTCCAAACACGTGCTTGGGGCGGCACACCGCGAGGGGTGCTCTGCCAGTTGCTGGGAGGGTGGCAGGCAGCTCCAGTGGAGCTGCCGCAGGCGTGACTGCAGACGGTCTGCTGGTCCCGTGGCTCCGGTGAACCGTCCGCAGACACGCTTGCGGCAGCTCCACCGGAGCCGCGACCGTCCACAGACACGCCTGCAGCAACTCCACCGGGGCCACGGGACCGGTGAGCGGCAGAGCGCCTCCCCACAGCGTGCCGCCATGCGTGGGGTGGGGAAATTGCTAGAGCTGGCCCTGCAGAGAGGTGACCTAACTCAATAGCTCACCAGGGGAACAGAGATGTAGATTTATGCTGCTGGAGCTACTTTTCAGTCTGGAGGCAACTTTCCGCAAGAGGAGTTTGCAAGAGCAACAGTACGCTTGGAATTCCATCAAAGCCACTAGAAACTTCACTTGCTTTTAATTCAATAAAAGCTCATGTTCAACAGGAAGTGGCAATAACTGCAAGATTGGGGGATGTGATACTTTTCTTCTGAGCCTTGGTGATCAGACTAATGAAGAGCACTTGCATTTCTACCTCTAACTATTTTTAAAGGAATTAATTATTTTAGTTCCAGTAGTTGCCACTAATCACAAAACGAGTATTTCTTTTTCTAGTCACTGGAGAAAAGTAAGGGTGGGATCCCACAAATCACTGTGGCAAACTTTGGTAAATGCTCACTCACTCCTGGTGACCATTGCCTGGAGGAAGGGGGTGCATATAAATGTAGAGTCTTTCTTCATACTTGCGCAGGCAAGGCTTGTGAACGTGGTTGAAATAATCTCTCTTATTAGAGAAGATGTTGAATCCAAAGGGTTATAGAAGAGGATTCGGGAATAGGGCTTGTCAGGGAAGTAAATATCGCACCAAATTATCAGCTCCTGAAGGGGGGAAATAGTCTTTGAATGTATTACAATAAATTGTTGCTGGATGCTTTTGTACGTTTTCCACTGGCAGGGGGTGTTTATGAGCTGCAGTGCTTAGATGACTGGGAGGTGAGTCTAACTATGTCAATTTGTCATGTTGCTTTTCCTTACAGTGTGTTTCTTAACAACAACAACAACAAAAACAGTTAATGTAGGTGTAAGTTTCAGGTCACGAGATCTCCAGGTTTCTTTTTTGAGCCTGCTTTCTTTAAATAAGCTGCACCAGTCCTCTTTCTGGAGCAGCCTACTCCCTCCTCTCCCCTGGTTCAGCCACAGCTGCTGCTGGCATGTTGGGGGGAGGGTACATACAGGCAGGCTTCATTCCCCACCCACCAGCATAGGCGTGGGAACAGCCCAGGGTTGCTTCGCTCCCACGCCCACCCACCATACAGGTAGCAGCCTTCTGGGCATAGGGGACTATCTGTGCCCCTTTACTCCTTTGTACAAGTTCAGCGGTGTAACAATCTGGCCTGACACTTTGAAAGCAGCGCTAAGGCTGGCACTCCTATACCCGAAAGCATGTGGGAGGCCATTCTCTCCGGTGGAAGAGCTGTAATGACAAGAGAGTAGCTTGTCTCACAGGCGCTGAGGACAGTGTATGTGTGGACAATAGTGAAAACACTTTAAAAATGCTCAGATGGTGCATTTGCACACCTGTGGCGCCTCATGTATGTTTTAAAAACACAGAGTCAATGTGGTGCTCAAAGAAGAACAGCAAACTGGATTAATTTTAAACCAGGTACAGCATGAGCAATCGCAGGCCATGCTTTTCCCTCATTCCAGCTCTGCCAGGGCATCTGAGTCTAACACCTCTGCTATTCCAATTCTGGACTCCTCTGCCCTTACGCAGTGATCTGTTTCTGCATGTGGTGGGTTTGGATATGTAGGTCTTCTTTAAAAAAGACACATTAAAATACAGTATCAATTGTGAGCTAAGTAGGATTTGAACCAAAGTTTCATTCTGATTATTCTTTCTGCACTAAATGGGTTCCAACACTTGTTGAAACAAAGCTGATTGCATTTGGAGACCAGTCCTTGGGCTGCTTGAGAGCTGAGGCCAATTCCTTGCTTGACAGAGCTACTGGGTGGTGCACCCGCATGTGCTTTGGACAAGACTTTCATCCAGCAGCTACTGGGTTAATTGGAACAAAGTGAGCTTGCCTTTTTCTAGAGGCTAGAGGTGCCTGGGGGGAAGCAGAAACCACAACTGGTGCCTTTGGAATCTCCTGTTTGGACACTGGTTTTGCCCGTTGAGGAGATTGAGCTGCTTCTGAGCCAGAAAGACCAGGTAGGGCCGGAGAGAGGTTGCTCTCTTCCTCTCCTCCCACTCTCCAGCAGCTGGGCTCAAACTCCATGTGGTGCTTTGCCTCTTGTCCATAGGGGGAGGCTCAGCTGGCAGGCCTGGTGGGGATTAGTGCTCCACGCACCAAATAGGACCTTTCTGGTTGCACAGGTGATTCGCCCCAGAAGTGTTTAATGAGAGGTTAGCAGCAGGCCTACAAGACTCTGGCTTCATATTGCTTTTTGGCTGGGCCAAATATTAGCAAGCGAGTCACATGAGTATTATTCGTATGTGTATCTGTGGCTTCCTAAACTCCCAAATGAATGAGATGCCTATACCTAGTCCTAAGAGAAATATCACTGTTTCAGAGTCATTTACATCTCTTCTTCATTCTGGAGTCAGAGACAGAAAGCAGACAGGGTTCAGGACTATGAAAAGCCTATTTTCCTTTGCTGAAGATGTGAATTATTTTATTTAGAAGAATAGTTTAGAAACAAGCTGGGGGCGGTGGGGAACAGATTTTTATCCACTCATGTCTTCACTGTCCTGACTTTTTCTTAGAAATAAACAGATTCTTTCTATATAAACATTGACATTTCTTTCAATAAACTTCCAGTGGCAGTCTGAAACAGCTGTCTCTCCAGAAAATTACTGATTATTTTAGTAATTCCAGCATTTGACAGGTATCTATGAATTAGAAGACTGTATAAAGTTTAAAGTGAATCCAGGGTGCTGGGACAATTTGTGTAGTAGGAGTGCTGAGAGCCATTGAACCAAACTGTAAACGCTGGATATGGTGGAAACCACTTCAAGCCAGGGGATATGGAAGCACTCTCAGCACCCCTAGTTTCAGCACCTATGAGTGAATCCATTGTTACAGTGAGCAAAATAATACTCCAAAGACTGAAAATGGCCTTAGATTACTGTTTCTTATTGCTACATTTAAGGTTTTAGTTTCTCTTCTATTTTTATGCTTTTAATAGATTGACAATTTTTATTTGTGTGGTGTTGACCCAGGGCAATATATAGCTATTAGAGGTGTGTGTGTGGGGGTTTTTTTTTTAATCCCCTCCCATGGGAAATGCTGAGAGTTCAAAATTCCATTTTGCTGCATATCAGGACAAAAAGTAGAAATCTTGGAATTTTTCATGAAACTAAATATTCCAAAACCCCTGGTGAAGTCAGGGGGGATGGGAGGGGTGTTCTACTCCAGGACCAGTCTTCCCATTGACAATTTGACTTCAGTTGGCTCAGGGTCTGACCCAATGGCACCTTCTTTGGGCTTCCACTGCCATCCCTTGCGTGTGGTGTTTTGTTTTTTTTTTTTGCTTTCTAGAGGTGTCTTTCTTCCTCCTTTCTTCCTGGGGCCTGACACTGAAAGCCACCCAGTGCTGTTTGAGTGCTGAACAGCTGTTCAAAATTATTCTGTAAATTGCAACTCCTTGGCATGCAGCAAAAGGAGCGAATCCAACAGGACATTCCAATGGGAAATTTAAAAATATTTAAATAAACTGAACCAATTTTAGCAGAGAATCCTGTGGCACCTTATAGACTAACAGACATTTTGGAGCATGAGCTTTCATGGGTGAATACCAACTTTGTCAGAAGATGGATTTCCACTCCATACATGCATCTGACGAAGTGGGTATTCACCCACGAAAGCTCATGCTCCAAAACGTCTGTTAGTCTATAAGGTGCCACAGGATTCTCTGCTGCTTTTACAGATCCAGACTAACACGGCTACCCCTCTGATACTTGAACCAATATTTTTCCTCATCTTTCACTACCTCTGCTGCCCACAGCTGAAACCTGTGATTGCTCCTATTTTACCCTGCCTCAGAACAGAGAAATACAAAAAAAGTAATTCACCCTAGAAGGTATTGAGGAGAAGAATTCAATAGGATTCCAAAATGGATTAGACACACTTTTATCCTTTAATATTTTTGTATCTGGGATACCAACCCTCATGCTTCAGGACATAAGGCAACATTCCAACTGTCTGGGGGTAGGAAGAAACTTGCCTCCACTGGAAACATGCTGTTAATAGTTGTCCATGTGTATTAAGGAAGGGGACTGTGACAGAGGCTGGAGGCTAACAAGTGAGCCAGGTTTCTGATCACTTATGCACCAGTTAGTTCCCTTGGAGAAGGCTGATTGGGGCATATTAGCTGATGAACCAGTTAGGCACCAGTTGATGGCTATAAAAAGGAAGAGGGGAGAGGAATGGGATAGCTGAGTTCAGTATGCTCTGAGACCCCAAGGGAGAGAGTTTTCTCTGTTCCTCTCTGGCCCTGTGGGGCAAGCAGGCCCTGTAAATACTTTGCTGCACAGGATTGCATAGGGGTTGGTGCCAGGACTATAAATAAAGAATGTGGAGGTGCCACTCACTGCAGGGTCAGAGGCTTCTGTGCATCGGAGCCCACCCATTACAGGGACTTAAAGCTTCTTTGCATCTGGAGCAGGACCGGCTCTACCATTTTTGCCGCCCCAAGCAAAACAAAATACAAAACAAAAAAACACTCAGACTGCCACCCAGACTGCCAAAACAAAAACAAGCCGCCCAGACTGTTCCGCCCAAGAATAGATAGAATTCCGCCCCTTAGCATGTGCCGCCCCAGGCACTTGCTTCCTCAGGTGGTGCCTGGAGCCAGCCCTGATCTGGAGCCAGTAAGCATAGAAGATAGGATAGCAGAGCTGTGACCTGATATGGGCCTGCTTCTGTCTTTGGCTAGTGCAGCTTCTTCATAAAGAAAGGAATTTATAGAAGAAACTGAGCCAACAGGTGTCCTGCCTTTTTCTTCTGTTTTTACAGAGCCTAACACAAGAGGATCGTGGTCTATGAACAGGACAGCTAAGCACTATGGTAATACAAATCAATGCATAACAGATCATTGGGTAAAAGTACTGTGTGCTAATCCCCCAAGCAGACAAGGAGGATGAAGCCACTGAGAACAGCTCAGTCACATGGGCTTACATTATGGCATGCACTGAGGAAAGCATGTGAATGTAAAAAGAACTACCTCGATCAGTTATTTTTGTGGTGCGGACGTCAGTCACTTGTAAATTCCCCCAAACTTTTAAACAGATGGCAATTATGAGCAGATGGTGAGGAGTGAAGAGTTTTGTCAGATGATTTTCTAACTGAATTAGTCCATAAATATAAATGAATTCCAGGTTGCATTCTGTTCACCTCTCTTCAACCTCCTACAGAGTAAGGTCTATTGATTAAATAATATGAGTGAGGGGCCAACAGATCTGGGTTTTATTCCTGACTCTGTCGCTTGCTATCTGATCTGAAATAAAATCCTTAACTCTTCTGTCTTTTCCAGCTTTCCTCTTTGCAAAGTAGGGGTTGTTGTGAAGTTTAACTAGTAGTTGTGAAGTGCTTTGAGACTGAAGGTGCTAGAAAAGTGCATTGTGTCTCAGTAATAAAGACTCTAAATTAGAACATCTGGAAATGGCTATGGAGTTGACTGCAGTTGCTTGATCCCTCTTTTGTCCAAAACCTTGGCTCCGTGTGCACAAGGGTATATTTTCCTAGTACAACTATTTGTATTAGACCCTTATCATGGGCCACAATCCCATTGTGCTAGATGCTGTGCAAACACAGAACAAAAAAAGTCAGTCTCTGCCCCCAAAGGAGCCTACAATTGAAGTAAAAACCAAGAGACAGATGCATATAGGCAGACTGAGGAGTACAAGGAAACAATGAGATATTAGCATGCTGGACAGTGGGCTCAGCATACTAATGGCCTAACTGTGTTGTCAAAGCTTTTGTGGGCATCATGGCAAAGGAGGATAATGAGAGCTCTGCAGATGTTTGAGGAGTATGACCTCTCAGGCATGATGGAAGAAAGCACAAAGCTAGTTTCCGTGCACTGTTCCTAATAATGGCAGTACCATGATGAGGACACACCATCTGCACTCCAAACAGTGACATAAATATGTTCTAGCTAGTGTTTGTTTGAAAGCACCACAGATTGTGACACCGCTAATCCAGGTCCCAAGATCTGGAGGAGAGCACTTGGGGCATTTTGCATGGGGCATATGGAACGCTGGGGCTTTTCCTGAACAAGAATAGCATGGGTGTTAGAAGTCTGCCGAGGTGCTGGTAGGCTCTCTAAATGCAGCAGGATCGCAAGACACCACACTCCCTCTTCTCCCTCCCTCTGTGCCAGCCCGTGGTGTAGACCCAGTACGGCACTCTGATGAAATGTAGCAATCACCATTCCTGTGCGTGATCCCCAACCACACCTAGATATGTTGTGTTCTCTGCCTCCAGCCACGAACTCCACAGATCTGGCCCTTGGCTCCTGTCATTGCTTGGTGGTGGTAACACATGCGTCCATGAATGCGAAACTTCCAAATGAAACCAGGAAGCCTTCTGTTCTTTAAAGGCTTCAGCTTTATGTATTGGCCTATTTCAGGTATTTTTAGTACTCAGAGGACTTAGTTCGTCTCTCACCCCAGGGGAAAATCAGAAGACACTTGTTTGAAGTCATTGGCTTATAAGCAAGTATAAATGAGATGAGAATCTGGCCAAATATATTCAAGGAGGCGTGACTACAAAACTGTCTTTATTACTGTCTCTCCCATTTGTAAAATGATGGAACTGATGATACTTTGCTTCATAGAGTGCTTTAGGATCTATGGATGAAAAGCAGCAGAAGTTCTGAGTATGAATAAATACTGTCCCTCCTGCAATAGTTAAACACCTTCTTAAGGAGCTTTCCTTTGAGATAAGACTTTCTTGCCTACTCTTCTACAGTAGCCGATATGGAATACTAAGCATTAGCTGAATCAGTATTGCCTTTCTAAGGCTTGTCCGAACACGTACCAGTTACATACCCAATCCAAAAAACTTTACAAGAGATGAGCACAACCAGACCCTTTTGTTGAATAAAGCCAGTCTGTCTCATTATTAAGCATTCCCACCCCAAAGTGGTATTTCTATTGGAAGTCTTATCAGAGAGAAAGAAGCTGCTCTGACTCCCAGGAAAGGATGGCGACAGGTTGAAGGTGAAGCTTGTATTTCTGTGTCCTGCACTCTACATGTTATGGAGACGGAGAACTCTGTCTCCAAGCAGATAGTTGACCCAGCATCTTTGATAGCGCTTCCGCAGCAAGTACTTTAACTGTGCCTTTGATGTGTTGACAAGTTTGAAACATTTGCCGGTGTAATGCAGCAGCATAGCTATTCAGCTGAATGCCTCACAAGGAAAGTATGTATTTAATTTATCCTAGTGTTATCAAAGATCTGAATACCATACAGGCATCAGACTCTCCACCTGACTGCCACTAAATTGTTCTGAGGCATCTATAACAAGAGAGAATCTCTGCAATCATAGATTCTCATATAAATATGTTAGCTTTCTAAATACTCTGCTTCAATATTTAACGCTTGAGGGGAAGCATGAGAAGTACCTTATTAAATTATCGTATTTGTATATGATCATGCATTAATATTAACAAAAACAGATGCTAAAAAAAGATCTGAAAATACTTGTCTGCAAATCCAAAGCTGCAGCATTTATGTCCTTCTGTACTTCAAATTTAACACTGGCTGCTAGCAAATAATAATGTAACACCAATGTATAGAGCATTACTTGGAATCACCAGCAAACACTGCCTTAAGAAAGACTAAAGTTGCTTTGACAGCAAAAATCATTAGACTGTTTTTATTATTTCATGCGCCATTAGCAGGGAATTTGTGGGAAATGTTGCCTAATTAAACTAGGATTTTTAAGTACCAGACAGCACAAAGACCAGCAACAGGTGATCATCCTGATGTCTCTGTATGACAGAACTTGATAGTATGGCTCTGGGCAAATTTTAATTGTGTATTTACTACACTTTTTCTCCAGCTGGGGAAATAAACTGCAGAATTATTTATTGCTTTTTCTCCCCACTCTCAATCCCACCCCCACCCCCAGTCTGTAAGATGTGTCAGAGTGCGAAGCACAGTTGTAGAAATACAACAGTGATTTGCCCAAAGGAGGAGGGAAGCTTGCAGGGATGTAACCTTTTCGTGTATTTGCCATTCTGGAAAGTAGGTTTGATTATCAACTCCGTGTGCCCCCTTTCCCCACTCCTCAAGGCAGGGAAGCACACTAGTCTGACACAGGACTGTAGAGATCCAGAAAATTCGTAGATTCCAAGGCCAGAGGGGAATACTCTGATCATCTAGCTTGACTTCCTGTATGACACAGGCCATAGAACTTCCATAGAGCAGATCTTTTAGGAAAACATCCAATCTTGTTTTAAAAATTGTCAGTGATGGAAAATCCATCATGACCCTTAGTAAATTGTTCCACTGGTTATTTGCCCTCACTGTAAAAACTGTATGCCTTCTTTCCAATCTGAATTTGTTTAGCTTCAACATTATACTATCGTCTATCCATCCTCTATCTATTATACACTTCTGTACTAGATTGAAGAGCCCATTGTTAAATATTTGATCCCCCTGTAGATTATTACAGACTGTAACCATCACCCCTTAACATTCTTTTTGTTAAGGTACATAGATTGACTCAAGGAGCTCAGTCATTGCAAGGCATGTTTTCTAATCTGTAATCACTCTTCTCTGAACCCTCTCCAATTTATCAACATCCTTCTTGAATTGTGGGCACCAGAACAGGACACAGTACTCCAGCGGAGGTCACACTAGCGCAAAACAGAATCCCTCGTCTATGCAAGCTTGAGATTACATTAGCTTTCTTGGACACAGCATCTCATCGGAAGGTCATGTTCAACTGATTATCCACAAACACATGCCCCTCCGCCCCCCAATCTCTTTCAGAGTTGCTGCTTCCCAGGATAGTCTGCCATTTTGTAAGTATGGCCTACATTTTTTGTTCCTAGTGTGACGTTGCAGTCTATATGATTTTGTAAAAATATGCTAATGGGTGAATATAATGTAATTGGAATATGCTTCATGCAAAAGGTCTTTTGTAAGGTATCATTACAAAGCTTGTTGTCTACTGAGTATGGTCATCCTATTTGTATAAAGGTATCATTCTTGTATCTGAAACTAGAAATATGAAATATAACTCTGAGGATTTATTGTAATTATGCAAAGTGTGGGCCACTAATGGTGGTTTGGAATCTTAATGGCTCCCATTAACCAGGACAATTGACTGTAGATGGCTCTATTTGTAGGCAAACAACCATGTGAATCATCTCACCAGGCTTCAGTAATGCCAACTAAATTGAATTTATGCTCATAAATGAGCAATTCCAGTTCCTCATAACCCACGGTATGGCTACACTGGCACTTTACAGCGCTGCAACTTTCGTGCTTAGGGGTGTGAAAAAACACCCCCCTGAGCGCTGCAAGATACAGCGCTGTAAAGCCTCAGTGTAATTGGTGCGGCAGTGCTGGGAGCGCGGCTCCCAGCGCTGCATGCTACACCCGTAGAGGATGTGGCTTACATGCAGCGCTGGGAGAGCTCTCTCCCAGCGCTGGTGCTCAGACCACACTCCACTTCAAAGTGCTGCCGCGGCAGCACTTGGAAATTTCAAGTGTAGCCATACCCCCAGGCGCAACTCCTTGCACTGGTGTATAGACGATTCACAGACTTCTTCTCCTCATGTCCTTTGGTCCCTTGATTAATTCTGTTCTCAACATCTCAATTTGAGGTTCTTATATTTTTCACTCTTTTTACTCTTCCATTTTGCTATTCATTTAACCCTCTCCTGATGACTTTAGCCAGCCTGTCCCCAAGGAGATTGGTCCCCCTTCTACTCACGTGTAGGCCATCCAAACTGTACAGCCACTTCTTCCCCTCGGAGATGCACCAATGTTCCACAGAATCAGAACCCCTGCCCTATACCACTTAGCTAGCCAGTGATTCACTTCTAGAATCTTTTGCCTTCTGTCTTCCTCTGCTCATGGGACAGGGAAAATCACTTGGACATGCTTCTTGAGTTCCCTGAAGTGATCTACTGTCTGCAAGATATCCTTCACTGCAGTGTCATTAGTGAAGATAGAAGCCATTACCAATGGATCCTTGCTTGTTGATTTCAGAAACCTGTCCAATCTGCATGACCTCTTGTGTCTTGGCTTCAGAAAGGTTGCATGGCATCTTGTCCACCTGTCCCTTGCTGAACATTCTTTTGATTTTTCTGAATATTGAATCTCTAACGTGGATAATCTGACCTTGTTCATTTAGACCTTGTGCAATCTCAGTTTGGAAAAAACTTACCAAGTAGTATTGGACCTGGTCAGCATTTGGATGAGTAACCAAATGAGAATGCTATAAGTAGTAAGGCTACCTGATGAGCGCCAAGGACGCAGGTGGCTCTCTGCCCTCTGTACCCATATGGGATCAGTGTTCCAGTGGCACGACAGCATGCTGGTGCTGGAGGTGACCTCTCTTGGATGAGGCATAAGGCTGAGATCCTAATCACCCACGGTCATTGAGATATCAAAGAGCTTTTCTCAAGGATTAGACCGTTCACACAGTCGTCGTGGACATATTCCAGATGGGCAATTGTTTGTGTCTGAATTACCAATAAAACCCCGCAAAGGGAGTGAGTTGGGATACTAAGGGTTTGATCCAAAGCCCCCTTCAGTGGGTTTTGGTTCAAGCCCTAACTCAATGTCTGCATCTTCTTAATAGTCTTCTGTTCCTGCAGTAATTTTTTTCTTAACATGGCAGAATAGAGGGAGATGTATGGGTTAACTTCTGGATTCAATTTGTCTTGTACTTTTTGTTATTACTAATTTTAAAACCCTGAGAGAGAAGGGAGCAAAATGGCTTGGATTTGTGTCAATTACAATGGAACTCTGGAAAAAATAGAAGTGGCTTTAAACCACGTTCATGACGTAAAACGTCATTCAAACAGATAGATTAGAAAATTCTCAGATATTTATGTAGCTGGCATCCTTGTGTCCATTTCATAGTAACCTCTAAACTGTCTATTCCATGGCTGTACACAAATAAACCCCAGGCCAGATCTTTTACAATTCCATAGGGTTAATTCTGCACCAGAAAAATATAACATTAATGGGTAATTCTATCCTCATGTGTTCCTTATAATAACAATAATAATTTAGTAACCAACACATATCTTCAGTTAGTGGTCATTTAAGATACACAGTAAGACACTAACAACAAAAAGATCCCAATGCTTTACTCTGAGGAAAAGCACAACTACTACCCTCTAGCAAATTCACACAAGTGTAGCAAATCTTCAAATAATTAATCTCGTGTTCCAAATCAAAGTACATATTATACCATATGTATTCAAGACCGTAAATACAAGTAAAGCAGACTTGAAGTATTACTTATATCACAGCAGGAGATGCATACAGTTAGATACTGTAAAATACAAAGAGATCAACACTTAAGACGTGATGATGGCTCTAGTTTTAACAAGGGATTTTGTTGATAAGTGAGTACAACATAAGTGCTTTTATATGTTTGCAGATTGTGTGTGTATGTGTTTGTATGTATGTATATATGGCTTCAATTTCAGAGTACAGCATGGCATCTTTTGATATTTAAATACCAACAAAATACAGATTTATTCATTTACTTAGACCATTTTGCTTTTCAGTTTTCTGAAGAATGTGCCTAACATAATCAGATATAAAACATTTTGTAGCATACTTCCTGCAACTGGTAGCAGTCAGAGAATCCCAAGTTTAGAATTCAGCCACCAGACAGGAGAACAAAACCCAGACATGCTCATCAGTCATTTGCCCTGCCAAATCCTTTGGATAAGAGACTCTGCTCACACAAATCCATCTCTGGCAAAAGCCTCAGTAAACAGATGCTTCTTGCACTGAGCCCTGAAAAATTAGACTCTGGTGACCTAAAGAGAAAAGTGCATTGCAAATTCAAGGGCCGTCCATCCAAGGTGCCATGCCCCCAATTCCACAGACCAGTAAGTGCCTTGGCTCACCTCAGCTGTTGCCATGGTACAAATGACACTCAAGTAATGAACACTACTCACAGAATGACATTTGGAAACAAATTCAGCAGCAAGCTAATGCAGCACACAAACCACAGGTGTAATACATGGAACGTCACTTGCACCATTCTGCAAGCACACTGAATGGGACAACTCGGGTTCTTAAAGCTAGTCCTGTGCTTAAATACCTTGTAGAAGCAGAGCACAAATGGTTTGGATGAGAAACTTTCAGACTCTGGGTCATTCAAAAAAAATATTCACTTTGACTTACTATTTTTGTTGCGTGCAGGGATGCACGTTTCAGTTTCCAGATAGGATGGATGAAACACTTAAACAGGAGAATAACACATAATCACAAGCAAATGAGCTTGTGAAACTCTTCAGGATTCACAAACTTTCCGGAATTCTCACTAATCACTGAATAATGAATAACAGAACCTCCCGAATAGCAGAGAATTGATGTCCAGCTGTTAGGTTTGCAAATCAGTTCCCTGTTGTTTGACCAGTTCTAATGCTAACCCTAGTGTCTTGGCCGTATGCCAGTCAGAATAGTTACATTCTTCCTATTTAATTTCCCCAGGGGTGCCTGTGTTCCAGTGAGGGGTGAAGTGATTTTTTCGTATGTCTGGGTTTTTAAGCACTTTGGGATGAATGACACTATATTAGAGTAAGATGATCCTGTTGTTGTTACTGGAGTATTACTTCTGAGAATAATTTGAGGCACTACGGTAAATGGCTTTTAAAATATTAAGGGGTCTATTTTCCCCTTGGTACAAGTGTTCTGATAAGAAGTTTAAGATTGCCTGTAATGTATATGGATACTTTTCCCACCACTCCAGAAACTCTGGTGTGCTGTGTGAGAAGCTAACGTCAGAGATTAACGTTTCAAGAGAATTCCCATCATCCAAGATAGCCCAGGCCCTCTTGAAAACAAATGTTAATCTTTGTTGTATATTAAGGTAAAGAAGAAAAGCCAGAGGGGAAACTCTCAGTTGCAAACTAATGCATAATGCATTTTTTTCCTCTGGAATTGTTGAACAGAGAATTTCTCTATGCTCAGTCAGGTATATGCAGATTTCCTCCTTAGCTTCAGTAGGGGTTTTGCCATTGTGGGCATTGGAGGACTGGGTCAGAGATAACACTTGGAAGGTGGTAATGTGATAGGGAATAGCCAGCATGGATTTGTAAAGAACAAATCGTGTCAAACCAATCTGATAGCTTTCTTTGATAGGATAACGAGTCTTGTGGATAAGGGAGAAGCGGTGGATGTGGTATACCTAGACTTTAGTAAGGCATTTGATACGGTCTCGCATGATATCCTTATCGATAAACTAGGCAAATACAATTTAGATGGGGCTACTATAAGGTGGGTGCATAACTGGCTGGATAACCGTACTCAGAGAGTAGTTATTAATGGCTCCCAATCCTGCTGGAAAGGTATAACAAGTGGGGTTCCGCAGGGGTCTGTTTTGGGACCGGCTCTGTTCAATATCTTCATCAACGACTTAGATGTTGGCATAGAAAGTACGCTTATTAAGTTTGCGGACGATACCAAACTGGGAGGGATTGCAACTGCTTTGGAGGACAGGGTCAAAATTCAAAATGATCTGGACAAATTGGAGAAATGGTCTGAGGTAAACCGGATGAAGTTCAATAAAGACAAATGCAAAGTGCTCCACTTAGGAAGGAACAATCAGTTTCACACATACAGAATGGGAAGAGACTGTCTAGGAAGGAGTATGGCAGAAAGAGATCTAGGGGTCATAGTGGACCACAAGCTAAATATGAGTCAACAGTGTGATACTGTTGCAAAAAAAGCAAACGTGATTCTGGGATGCATTAACAGATGTGTTGTAAACAAGACACGAGAAGTCATTCTTCCGCTCTACTCTGCGCTGGTTAGGCCTCAACTGGAGTATTGTGTCCAGTTCTGGGCACCGCATTTCAAGAAAGATGTGGAGAAATTGGAGAGGGTCCAGAGAAGAGCAACAAGAATGATTAAAGGTCTTGAGAACATGATCTGTGAAGGAAGGCTGAAAGAATTGGGTTTATTTAGTTTGGAAAAGAGAAGACTGAGAGGGGACATGATAGCAGTTTTCAGGTATCTAAAAGGGTGTCATCAGGAGGAGGGAGAAAACTTGTTCACCTTAGCCTCTAATGATAGAACAAGAAGCAATGGGCTTAAACTGCAGCAAGGGAGATTTAGGTTGGACATTAGGAAAAAGTTCCTAACTGTCAGGGTAGTTAAGTACTGGAATAAATTGCCTAGGGAGGTTGTGGAATCTCCATCTCTGGAGATATTTAAGAGTAGGTTAGATAAATGTCTATCAGGGATGGTCTAGACAGTATTTGGTCCTGCCATGAGGGCAGGGGACTGGACTTGAAGACCTCTCGAGGTCCCTTCCAGTCCTAGAATCTATGAATCAATGGGACTTGAAGGCTCCTTGTGGCCAGAGACTTATTCTGAGCAGAAACAAGCAAGGGAATAAGGGAGGCTGAAATTTCTTATTCCTCTGTGTGACTGGCTAAGGGCTCTGACAATCTAGCCCTACCAAGGGCACTGGAA
Organism: Chelonoidis abingdonii; assembly: GCF_003597395.2. Lineage (NCBI taxonomy): Eukaryota > Metazoa > Chordata > Testudines > Testudinidae > Chelonoidis > Chelonoidis abingdonii. Next base: position 94,569,087 of record NC_133776.1, on the reverse strand, counting down.
CTTTTGTAGAAGTGGAGTGGGGGGCACTGGTGCTAGGATAAGGGGCCATGCCCCCCACTTTTTAACATGGGCATAGTTTGGGGGGATAGGGGATGGTGTGCTCCTCCAAACTGCAAGCCTCAGGCAGACGAAGAGCAGCATGAGCAGGGACTGCACTTTGCAGTAGTGTTGCACCCCCCCAACTATGCCCATGTTAAAAAGTGGGGGGTCATGGCCCATCCGGCAATGTTAACGCCTATGTGTTTATGGGACTGGGCCCTCGGTGTCAGTGGCTGGTGTAATCTGTATTGCTGTCAAACAACAAATTTGTTAGTAGTCCCCTCATTATTCATGTAACATTGAGCTAGTTTTTAAATCAATTGTCTGTCTGATCAGAGAGTAATATAGGTTAAAGGCAGATAATGCTAAACAAGTGAAAGCACTCTCCAGGAGGCACTGAGCACCTCCCAGATCAGGTCTATAAAGAGAATGAAAGGAGATCTGAGCAGCTGCAACTCCCACTAAAATGAGTTAAAAACCTCATGAGTCATTTAAAAAAAATTTGTAATCCAGTCCACAGTGACTGTTTCCTCATCAGTCTCTTGATAACATCTGTAGAACTGATGCTAACAAGACAGATTGAGCATGGTTTCAGACCCATGTACCGAGTGGAACAGCAGAGCCACTTCATGCTGTTGTAGTAGCTTCAGAACTGCCTGTATCTGTTGCACCATCCCCTTCCAGTGGGGAGAATGGGTAGTGGAGCCTCACCTACCCCCTATCAGCTGCTTTGTGGAGGTGCCAGAAGACAACAGTTCCTGTGACCTTTCCCTGCTTATTGTGACCTCTGCCAGGTATCAGTATAAAGTTGGACTGGAGCACATTTAAAATGAAGCTGTTCCAGGTTGTGCAGAAAAGAATGGATTCTTTATCTGAAATAGAGCGAGTATAAAGATTTTTTTCTGGGGTAGATGGAGCATGAGTTTAGTACGCAAGGCTTTTGAAAGGATTTCGCTAATCTAATATTCTGTTCAGTAATCTTGTCTCTTTTACCCTGATTTAAGGTTAATCTGCATAACCATCCAGCTCGGAGCCACCATCCTCTCGAAGTCTCTCTATTTTAAAGACAGGCCAGGTGCCAGGCTAACACACCGTGACACATTAATCTTGTGCCCAGGCTTATTAACTAGTTGTAAACTCAAATCTCTCAATGTCTGCCCCACTTCTGTATGGAACTCCATTTTACAGTCCTCTCGAACACGTTAAGTACCCAGCATGTGCATTGTCTCATTGTTTCAAAATATGAAACTTATTTAACATATTTAGCATAAATAAACATCTGGATTCTGGCTTTCTTCTCTCCTAGTATTTACAAGTTCCACTGTTCAGTTCCCTCTTAGTTCCTATTCATGTTCATGGCCACATTTCTTTATCTTAAGCCTGGCTGAGTGTGAAAAGTCTTTGGCTAATTAAACTTTCATTATATATGTGACTTAGAAACTCTCCCTTGGCTCTCAGCTCTTTGTCTGCAATAGACAGCAAACACCAAGGAACAGCTGTTTAGGAATCTCCGCCTCGTAATATTTTAAGCTATTCTTACTTTTTTCTGCATTCGCTCACTCTCTCTCCATTGGGCTGATCCAAATTCTCCTGGACTCTGGGGAATTTCAGACCTGGTTCCATACTTTGGCATGGACTCAACTAGTGAGAAGGTGGAATTCTGCACATGCTGAAGCCTTGGGACTGTGAGGGGCACAGAGCAGGAGAAGGTGTGTGTTGCAGCAGTCATGGTGAGAAGTGACCACAGCATTGGGTTTGTTAGAGGAGTTGAGGCAGGGGAGTACACAGGCAAAGTTACAGAGAGGCAGATTTGCAGGCATAGATTCTCCTTCTTTCATATGCATCACAAGTCAATATCTAGATTGTTTAGCCATCTAACTGCTGGGTCATCAAGGGTAGCAAGGTTTCCAGTCCACCCTCCAGTCATCTAATCATGCACTCCCCCACCATGGCTGACCGTCTGCATCACAGCCCCACAGTCACGCTGTGAAGATGGGGTTAAGCCCCATTTCTGCGTTCTGCCAGCCACTCTAGCTGCTCCAGTCACAGCCTGCTAAGCCTAATCCTGGATCTATGACCCAGGTTGCAGCCTGGTGGGTGTAATTTGAGCTTCTGAAGTTCATCAGCAGCATGCCTGGCTCTCTATCCCAGAGTTGCTGCCATTCTGTGAGGACACAGCTGTCGGCCCTGATATGCCATTGCAGGCATAGGTAATGTGCAAGAAGAAACGTTTAGAGCCACGTAAGATCCCAGTATGAGGGACCTTGGAGGCAAATGGAATCATTTCAAAGAGGCTTTCAGGTAGTTCCTTAACTGGCAGGTGCACTTCAGTGTAAGTGAGAAGAAGAAAACTGCCATGTAGCCCAAAAAACAACTGCCCGTAAAAAAAAAAAAATAGTGGAAGGAAATAGACGCTTAGTAACTCACAGATATCACAACTATTAGAACTGGGAGTCCCCTGCACCAATGTGGGAAGTGATCCTCTGCCAAAGTCCTCGGAGATCAGAGGGAGAATTTGTGTGTGTGTCATAACTAAATATCACTGCCCCTGAGCCAGACTCCCAGTATCTCTACCAACGGCTGTACAAGGAAATTAGCAGTTGACACTCCCCTCCATTGCATGGCTCTACGTAGCCGGGGACTGATGGCCCTGAGAATTGGGAGTTATTGGAGCTTCACAAGTGGGGAGCTGATTAGCACAAGCTTTGCCATCTCCAGAGCAGCTCCACAACATGTTGATGTGAGGTTGAGTTATTTTGAGAGATCCAGCCCACAGATGCGATTGTAGAAATTGGCCATTCAAGCTCTAACTGAGTGAGTTGTCACTGTCAATGCAGTTCCGAAGTGAAAACAGCCATGCTAAAAAAAAAAAGCAAAACTCTGTCATAAAACGCAGGGGGAAATATCACCATGGGCGGGAGGGTTCCCTTTCAAGGTTTATTTATAAGAACAACGCGAGACGCAGCAGTGTGTGTAAACCTCCTTATGCATATGGATTCTGTAACCCCCTTTCTGGTCACATGGACTGAGCCTCCAGGAAGTGGAGGGCCCTCAATTCCAGTTGAGGATGAGCGACTGGAACAATGGGAATTGAAGGCGCTCAATAACATGCAGGTTTGGAGCCACAGGGCTTGGGAAGAGGATCTCCAAGCCAACATGCCTTCCACCTTGGACTACTTGCCTGCTGTTACCTCCCTGCTTTTCAGTCCTGAACCTATTGATCTCCTTCCCTGTTTATTGACTGCCTTCCCTGGGAACATATTGCATAGGGCTATTATCCTTTTGGGAAACATAGTTCTGTCAGGGTTCCTACTTTTGACTCGTAGGAAACCTGCAGTGGTTGCCATTTAAAAAGTCAGTGTTAGTGGTTGCCACACTATGCATGTAAGATGTGTGTTGCTTTCTGTCTCTCTAAGATCTTCTCTGTTGATACCATTTCCGTCTTTCCGGTGGTGTGATAACTGTCGGCAACTGTTGACTTTCCAACAGTGCAGATATTTCATGTGTTTCATATTTCTGAGATGTTCAGAAAAACATGTCTGTGTCTGTCAAGTTCCTGCAGGGAATCTGTCTTCTGTCAGTCCAGATTGGTCCTGCCCCTTTGAGTGTGCAAGAGAGAGCATCCCAGGAGCCTCCGTTCTTTGCAGCCATAGAGGCTTGCCACAGCTGCAGTCCTGGTGCAACCTGAATGTGGGTAGACCGATTAGGTGAGTTCTGCCAACCTACAACACAAAGGTTTGAATGACTCAGTTTTGCTTTAGAAACGAATAGACACTGGTGGCTTTGGTTTAGGGTCATTTTGAGTTCTGGGGTTCATTCTAATCAAGACTGAGAGTGCAAACTCATAAAAATGTCTATACAAAACCCCGTGAACCAATCCCCAACAGTTCTGTGTCTACACTAGATATTGCATTTGCCATCTGCTGCTTAGCGATCTAACCCATCCAAATGCTTTGGGATCCGGTTGCATTGTTTCTCAGCGTTTGCTCCGCCTCCAACCTTATTAACATCTGTAAAGTTGGACACTGGGCTGATTTATAATCTCACTTGTGCCAGTAAAAATCAGGACTAAACATTAGCATAAAAACATAAAATTAGCTCAGAATCAGGCCCATTGTCAGTATCCACCTACAAACCAAATGTATTGTCCTTGACTTTTTTGACCCCTGCTTTAACAGTTTCCTACCTGGTGCTATTTTACTTCTTATACTATGACTTTACCTTAGCTCTTATTATGACCATCCCATTTTCAGAGAGCAATGTTCCACTTAAAGTAACATGCTCCCTAGAAAGGGACACTTAAGAGATGTCTGTGTAGATAAGTTATTCTTATTAAATGGTAAGATGGTATCTTACCTTTAAAAGCACATCTGTCTCACATAAAGAATATAGTCTTTTTATGCAAAAAGGCTATGTTGTTCCTTATAAGGAAGAATTCATTAAGCATGTAACTAGCTCTTGCTTTTAAGAATGAAAGCCAGAAATAACCCTTCGTTCCAGCCTGTGCTTGAATGGAGCTGTACCACCTCAAACCCTTTTAGCCATGTCTTCTTGAGCTACAATCTAATCAGATTTCCTAAAACTAAGCAGGAGCAGCCTTGGTTTGTACTTGGATAGGAGACATCAAAGGAAGAAGCCCAAGGTGTTGCAGAAAGTGAGGTTTCATCTGATTTCAATAGAGAAACCCACCATGCTGTTTAAAGGACACTGGCCTATCTTTTGGATGAGACATAATGCCACATTATTCATTATTTGTGTTTGTTAAAGTCCAGGCCCCCCCTTCCCCTGCTGTCATGGCTGTGTGTGTCTCAGCTTCCTCTTCCCCCCCCCCCACTTTTGGTGACAGATGACATTTCAGGCGTGCACCACCATGACCAAGCTGCTGGGCCCCCACCCTCAGAGGTGGGGGAGGAGTGACCGCCCCCCCCCCCGGATCCTACAATAAAGAGGAAACTATTTAAATGGGGAGGAGAGGGAGAATCTCATAATATACATCACCAGAAGTGGAGTTTGTATCCCAATGTTCTGGCCAAGTCTCACTTTAGATCATTACATTCTGCCTAGCTTCAATTCCCATTGCAGTTTCTATGGTATATTATGCGTTTTCACTCACCTAACTATTGTGCATTGTTGCTGCTGTGTGTTGTTGTTAGGTGCTCTGTTTTATCCCCAAAGGCGGGTGCAATTTAGTGATAGGTGAACTGTTTCCTGTATGCAACAAAGTGTCACTCTTGGATTGTTCGGGTTGCAATTAGAGGGATGCAGTTGTTAGCACATCCTGTGTGTTCTTTGGTTCTGAAAATAGGGCTTGGTTCTTTAAAAACCTTCATCCATTGATAACTTTGGTGACTATTATCAGAAGGGTAGCCATGTTAGTGTGGATCTGTAAAAAGCGACCGAGTCCTGTGGCACCTTCTAGACTAACAGACGCATAAGCCTTCATGGGTGAATACCCACTTTGTCAGATGCACGTAGTGGAAAGCTTATACTCCAATACATCTGTTAGTCTCTTTGTCACTTTTTGGTGACAATGCTTGCAGTCAGGGGCAGCTCTAGGGATTTCGCTGTCCCAAGCATGGCAGGCAGGCTGCCTCTGGCGGTTTGCCTGCGGAGGGTCTGCTGGTCCCGCAGCTTCGGCAGACCTCCCGCAGGCCCGCCTGTGGGAGATCCTCCCAAGCCACAGGACCAGCGGACCCTCCACAGGCCCACCTGCGGGAGGTCCACCAAAGCCGCGGGACCAGCGGACCCTCCACAGGCAAGCTGCGGAAGGCAGCCTGCCTGCCGCCCTCATGGCGCCGGCAGAGCGCCCCCTCGCAGCTTGTAGCCCCAAGCATGAGCTTGGCATGCTGGGGCCTGGAGCCGCCCCTGCTTGCAGTGAAAATCCATGTCTAATGAATCCTGCTTTCAAAGCATCAATGAAATTTGACTGCCCACTGCTGTGTGCTACAGTAATGAAACAAGCTATTGGTTTGAGATAAATGCTTTTACTAGACGGGTAATACAGTTATTCAATTATAAATGAAACTATTGTGGTTTTTGTAGCACAATGCTCTCAAAACATTTGTGTTTAACTCAGTAAATAGCACATTTCGCTATTATAGGCACACAGGCGTACAACAAACATCTCAGCTATTACAGAGTAACCCCATAAAGGCCAGAAGGCAAAGAGGAGTGTGGAAAGGACTGCCAGTTCCTCTGTTGGCTGAACTTTTCTGTGTCACTAGTATCCTGGATTTGAAATGTTCTTTAATAATCTTTAAACTAAAATGCTGTGACTTCCACGGCCCAGACGCTTTCCATTACATTCTCAGACTCTCCGTTCAGATATATTAGAGTCCAAGCCGAAGCCCATTCAGTCAATAGAAATACACCCACTGACTTCCGTGTATTTTGGATCAAGTGTTCTGTAAAGTTCTGCTTACAGAAGTTGCTACCTCCAGTCTTGAACAATACAAAAGAGAGGTAACAGGAAACTGCACTATGCTAAAGGGTCTAGATTACTGAGAGTAAACATCTGACAGTGATACAATTACTATACCAACCTGTTGATCTCCCAGTCATTTGAAATGGCATACATTAAGTATGTGTCATGGGATAGGAATGATTAAAGGACACTCATTGTCATTCAGTCTGTCTAGTGGGAACACAGGGAAGGAAATAGCAACGTTTGTGCATTCCACAGGAAAAAGTCTTAATTGAAAGTTGAAACTAGGGAAATAACATCCTTTGTAATTGTCACCTTTGGATCCAAGGAGACAAGATCTTCTCCATAAGGGGAAAGTCACTTGTTAGGCTGGTGGCTACAGCACAGTGTTGGATTGTTGGCTAGTGTGTGGATTTCTACAATACACATATTATGCTATAGCAATCTGCCAATATTCTGTAAAGGCCTGACCCAAAGTCCATTGAAGTTAATGGAAAAACTCCCATTGGGCTTCGGATCAGATCTTGATTGAAGTTCTAGTCTAGTTTGAAGATACTTTTCACAATATCCATGTCAAGCATTAGGGACTGTTGAGCATTACCTTGCTCCATGAGTAGTCCAAAGTCGTCAGGGACCACTCAGTGTCCATAAAGGTGGTAGAATCTGTCCCATAATGTTTAACAATTTTCTACTTTCTCTAATCTAATTTCAGTTACATTTTTAAAAAAAATTGTTTATATCCAAGTGAAACAGCAGGGGGAAAACTTAGAATGTAATTACCTCGTGTTAGAATTTGTACCGGACACTTACCTTAACATTCATGCGCTTGTGACATTGCCATGAAATTTTTAATCCACACCAGTGCTCAGGACCTTTAGTTTTGCACCTCATCCAATGTTGATGCATTGCTCTTCTTTCTGCACTCTTTGCTCTATTATAAAGAAGTAACTGAGCCGAGAATCATCATTCAGTAGCATATGGTATCGCTCATGTGCTGAATGGTCCAAGTTTTGCAAGCAAATTGCTAACAAGTATTGGCATGACTTGTGACTGTGCCAATGTTTAACTGGCAGATCACTTGGGAACAAAGCTGGAACTATAAAATTGTGTCCTACTTCTGTAAATGAAGAATGAATGCCAGGGGCCATAAAAAACGTTGATCGCAATTTAACTGCTCTTTTATTTAAGATCCAGAAATTAAACTTTTTCTCCCTGGATCTACTTGTATACCCCAGCACACTGAAATCAGTGAAGCCGCAGGGACCGTAGCACCTGCTACCAGAAGAAGCAGAGGTAGAAAAAGATCTATCTGGGATATGAAATGAATAACCACCTCCTCCTTAGTTGCCAGCTCAAAAGTGCTTGCACAGACTGATTCCGGTAATAACAAAAGATCAAGCAGAAGGACTTGGCTATAAGACAAATGCATAGCAGATAAGAATTTTAATCCAATTTGACATAAAAGGGGAAGAAGAAAAAACAGATGGAGAAAACAATTAACTGATGGACAGTTGAACTAGATTAAAATTCTTATTTGCATTGGATGAGGACATCAGCGAGGTCTTTTCCGCCTCATCGCTTGTTGTTACATATCTAAAAAGAAAAGAACCTAGCGGGCAAATCAGAAGGTACAGGAGTCTCCCCAAATCTTTCTTAGAGCTGCCTGGCTATTAAGATGGGAGAATTCCTTTTTTACCACTTCAGTCATGGAGTGGGACTTGATTCAGACCTAGGAATCTACTTGCAAACCTAGAGGTTTTGATTTTGGACAGAACTGTATATTTCTGAAGTTAAAGTTCCTTTTGCTCTGGCAAGATGAGAGTTCTGGGACACTTCGTGTATTTTATTCCCCCAGTGGGTCTACAAGCAGAACAAGGATTAGTGTGTTGCACTGGATTGTTTATCTGAGCACTGGATCCCTTTTGTGTTTTGATCATCCCCGCCTTGAGGAGGAACCTGTATCTTATCCGCTGGCCTTTAACAAATCGTCTCCAGTTCAGCAAGTTTCTAAAGTATGTTTCGCTATGGCTGGGTGAATAATGGGTTTTTTGGTTTTCTACCCCTTTAAAAAAAAATTATTTCGGTTGGAATAAATTTTTTTGTTTCAACTTCAAGTGTTATTTAAATGTTTTTTGAATTTTTTATAAATAAAATTGAAGCCAATTTAAAAAAAACAAAGGATATTCAGTGAAAAATCAAAACATTTTTGTTTAGATTTTTCCAGATCTTTTTTTAACTACTTTTCCCCAAAACAGACAATTTGGCAAGGTTGACATGAATTAATGAAACATTTCAGTGTTTATTCAATCTGTTTTATGCTAGAAAAAAGTTTGTCAAAAATTAGCACAGCTCTACACTTAACTTTAAAAATGTAAGCAATCTCTGGCCTTGTCTACATCATGGATATGCAACTCCAGCTACGTGAATTACATAGCTGGAGTTGACGTAGCTTAAGTCAACTTACTGTGGTGTCTGCGCTGCGCTGCGTCAACAGGAGACCAGAGCACGAGAGTTGACGGGAAAGTGATCTGCGGTCAATTTAGCGGGTCTCTTCACTAGACCGGCTAAATCGACCCCGGTGCATCAATCACTACAGCTAAATGTAGACGTGCCCCTCTTGACTTCAGTGGGACTATGCACAGGACGTGTCTAGCTTTAAGCAGTGATTCAGGGGTTCTCAAGCTTCATTACACCGTGACCTCCGTCTGACAACAAAAATTATGACATGACCCCAGGAGCGGGGGACTGAAGCTTGAACCCCACTGTCCCAGGGTGGGCAGTAGAGGCAAAACTGAAGTGCAAGGGCTTCATATCCAGGTAGGGGGTCTGTAACCTGAACCCCGCCACCCAAGGCTTAAGTCCTTGGGCTTCGGCTTTAGCCTCAGGCCCCAGCAAGTCTAAGCCAGCCCTGGCCACCCCATTAAAACGGGGTTGCAGCCCACTTTGGGGTCTCCACCCACAGTTTGAGAACCGCTGATTAGTCCCATTGAAGTCACTGGGGGACTGTTTACATGTTTAAAGTCAAATGCATGTTTAAGTACCTTGCTGAATCAGGTCTGTAATCACTCTCGTTAGAAGAAAAATTACTCTCCAAAGATTTGTATTGTGTAGAACCAAGGAGCAAAATGTTTCGCACATTCTTTTGCAAGACTCAAAACTTTAATATAAAAATTCCTAGATGCTTTACAAAATTCCAAACTTCTCGACTATGTAAACTGCAAATAGTTGCAGCATTCCTCCCAAAAAAGGGTTGTATTTAATCTGAAACTTCCAAATAGTTGTTCCCTGGGTAACTTGTGCAACCTTTGATAACATGCATAACAGAACATGTGTGGGTCTTTTATGACAAACACCCCCCCCTTGCACGCACACACACAATATGGATTTTTTTCCTCTTTTACTCATTTAAATATTTTGCAGAACTCTACCTAGAAACCCAGAAAAGTGCTATGGGTTAAGAATCTCATGCTGGGAACATCCACTCTCTAGCTGCCAGCATGCTTACTGAGGCTTATAATTCAGTTAGAAGTTCCTAGTTAAGAACTATGTGCTGATTGTCCATCAAACTCCTTGTATGGGACAAACCCCAGTGTTGTTTGAGGAGGGAGAAGATTTTGAACCATATGTGTTCAATTTAACCAGTCACAAAACAGTCATGCTTCAAAGGCCAGCTTCCTCACAAGGATAACAAATAACCTTATTCCAAATCTAGTTAAATAAAACCTACTGCTTGGAGGGGAAGATTCTCAAGTATGACTTGCAGTAGTGCAGTCCGTGATGAAAATATGCTGGTTACCAGACTGTCTTCATGCTGTTCACAGTCACATCTCACTCTTAAAGAAAGAGTTTGTCTTCAGTGAAACGCAGTACAGATTCCCTCTTGCATTATTCTAGAGCAGTCTGAATGAATCGCCTGCAGAATTACCTTACCAGACTTCCTTTGAAACAAACAAAATCTGATTTATCACAATAGCAAAATGAATTGAAATGTGGGGAATGCCTGGGCACCCTTTGGAGTACTTTCTCGTTTTACCTCAATCCCCTCCCCCGCCCAACAAGCACATGCATATGGCCCATGGTCTCTCCTGAGATAGGGGAGGGAAACATTTAGGGAGAGGAATGTGTCTGTATCAAGTGGCAATCATTTCCTGCTGAGCAGCACCATCTAGAGGACTTTGTAAACCAAGCAGCAGTATAAAGCAGAGAAAGGGGATGGCAGCACGTGTGCCCTCGGCAGTGGACTCAGCAGAAAAGATTTCTGTATCTTAAAACTCTTTTAAACATCTCTCACGTCTGATAAGATATGGGCTTGGTCCAATCCTTTATTTCAGTCTCTCTAGGGCCATGTTGCCCCATGCATGGGTTCTCTCCTCCCCAGTAAGGGACTGGAACGGAGTTGGCACTCACTGCATTTCCTCCAAAGGTGGAGCAGGTAAGTTAATATTGACCAGTCCCATGGTGTCTGGTTTGCAGGAGATGATGTCACAGTGAGCGGCCTTCTCCCTGTCGTGCCCCCACCCGTGAATCTCGGTTCCATGGCAGCACCACCAGTGGGGTGAAGGGAGAAAGGTGAGCAGTACAGCTGGGATGATGCTTTCCCATTCAGAGATGGAATGTGTCCCCTCCCTGACCTGCCCATTCTTGCTTTTATGGAAACAGAGAGGATGATCAGGGCCCACAACTGATCTTAAAACACACAGACAGCAGTTTAACAGCCGTTCAAATCCATGCCTACTGCACAAGATGTGCATGGAAATGGGCCTTGGTCCTGACTTTTGTTCGTAGATATAAGGACTTCCTAGCCAGTTCCGAAAGGGTCCATTATACTGAACTGAACTGAGTATTTAACAGCTTTTAATCCTTAGAGTAAAAATACCCTTCTTGTCCACGTCAACCTCCTAATAACGCTTGACCCTTGGCAATAGCCAGTGTATATGAAAATCTACAGATCTGTTCTCCAGCGTATGGGCCTAATCCTGCTCTACTGAAATCAATAGCCAAACTTTGATCAGCCTAAATTACATAAGATTAAACCTTATTAAAGTCAATGGGAATTTGATGACAGACTTCAATAGCAGCAGGATACCCTTTGTCGGTTAAAGTTATGAACAGAATAAGCATTGCCCCTAAATTCTATATACTATGAGCCCCCTTCTCATTGATTGTCCCAAATCATTGTCATACCCGCCCCCCACCCCCACCCCAACACCATCTATAAACACACTTTTTAGGAATTTCCCAATGGTCCCAAATAAACTGTTTCCAAAGACTTTAGCGCTGTGCAAATAACAGATTTTTCAGTTCAGTAGCTGAACTGAAAAATCAGGAAAAATTTGTTTGGGTTTTTTAATCTTTTTTTAAAAATAGTTGTTTTGGAATTGAAAAATCAAAACATTTAACTTAAAAAATGTCTGAACAAAACATTTTGATTTTTTCAGAAATTTTTAAACTGAAGTCATTAAATGTTTGACTCAACTTTGCATTTTTCATTTGAAAAAATATTTTGTCCAGACAACTTCACCCAGCTCTAATTTAGATTCATAAGGCTTTGATAATAGGACAGACCCCTTGTGCTGGGCTTGGCATTCAGTGGGGAGCTAGTGCAGAGAATGTAGCACCAGGGAGGTGTGCTTGCAGTAACCTGTGTTGCTAAGCATAGAGAGTGCTGGGTTCTGCAGCAGATAGATTCCAGGGGGAGGAGGGTTAGTTTAATTCCTAGATATGAGTTGTAGTCAAACATAGAAGCACAAACGTGCCTATCTCTGTGTCTGATAGGTTGGGATGTCATATACTGGCCAGTTGCCGATGACAGTGGGTGATATTCATAGCCATGGCTGTCTGGAGATCCAGTAGGGCTAAGGAGTCAAAAGGATCACAAGGCTGTGAACTGACTGAGCAGTGAAAAGCTGCTTTTTATAACAGTGTATATTAGGAGGAACAAGCCATTTCTTCTTACCAGCATCCTTTCCACATTGCCGGGGGTTAGCTCCACTCCGTCCTGGTGTTCCTCTCTACTAGGCAGTGGGAAAGCTGGGCATGGGTGCTATTTACATGTAAGTAGAGTTTGAATGAGCTCTCCCCTGACACCTAGTGATGAGCTGTGGAAGAGGACTTCAGGAGGTGATGTCGTTTGCATGGGCACATCCTGATGCTCAGCCTGATGGGATTGCTGGCCCAAATGGTCACTTTTGGCTGGTGTTGGATTCCCAGGTTCCTTGATGATTGGGGCAGGAGTAATAAAGGATTGTTATCCTCGTTGTGTGATCCAGGGTAGCAGAACTGTACTTGGCATTTCCCGATTGAGGGACTCACCCTCAACTAAACGGTACTTGCTAGGCAGGGGACATAGGTTCCAAAGCCCAGCGACAGGAGAGAGGGTGAGGATAGGTACTTGTACTTGGTGTGGGCCCTGACTAAGGGCCCCAGACACCATCTGACCATTTCTCTCTCCACTGTGTAATAACAGAGCTAATTTAGACTCAGTTGAGAGTCTTGTTACATACATGCTACAGAGCTGAAATCACTGATACCTAGGTCTAAGTATTAGACTTGCTTTAGAATAGTATCTCTGATGCAAGGGACTGCCCAGGGTGCACCAGCAGTGAGGCTTCCCTACTAATAGCTGAAATCACTGAGCTGTGTTAAGTGGTGGGCCCTGAAGACCTCTTGGTGAGCAGCCATCAGGATGGCTGGCAGAGAGGAGGAGTGAGCGGCCAGCAGGGCAGCTGACAGAGAGGGCCAGAGCAGAACCCCGCAGAGAGGTGCAGTGAGTCAGTGCCTGAGCAGCAGAGCGAGTAAGGTGCCTCCTTACCTGCCCCACCCCAGGGTGGGAGGTGAATGCTGCAGATGCACCTCTGAACTCTGGTCTGCACTGGATAACAACTGTGAGTGGGGTGCAGAGAAGGGACAGGCATGTTAAAGGGACTTTAGGATTGCTGGACTTAAGAACCGGAGCGGAAAAGGACACTGCCCAACTTACTTGGAGGTGAGTCTTTGATTCATGGTTTATGTTTAGGAGCCCTGTTTGCAGTGTTTCCCCAAATTAATGCAGAGTTATTTCCCTCCTTTTAATAAAAGTTTTTGCTACACTCAGACTCTGTGCTTGCGAGAGGGGAAGTATTGCCTTTTAGAGGTGACCAGGGGGTGGTGTGTAATTGTTCCAGGTCTCTGGGTGGGGGTTCGAGCCAGTTTTGCGTTGTGTGTGTTGAAAAGGAAGCCCTAGATATTGAACCCAGCCCTTGTTGCTGCCAGCTCTGACTGGCAGAAGGCTTAGATACATCTGACACACATGAGATGCAGAGCTGTGTGTCACCATATTAATGGTACTCCACCAGCTTTCCCATTGGCTTCAGGTGGATGCTGAGTAAGATGGGATACAGGACTGAGCCTTGTGGAACTGCACAGGCAAGGCCTTTGGAAGCAGAGGGGTCAATTTCCCATTGCAACCCTCTGAATTTAGTCTGAGAGGAAAGATTAGTGCTATTTCAAGGTATTTCCATGCACCTTTGGGTTCTCTTGGGGGTGGGCAGGAGCCTTTGGTGATCAACTATCCCACATACTGCAGAGAAGTCCAGCAGGATAAGTATGTGTGGACATTATTCACCAAAGCAGCAAGGGCTGTGTCTGTACCATGTCCTGGCCTGAAGCTTGAGAGAGGTTCCAGGGCATTGGAGACTGTTTTTTTGTGTCCCTCTTCCCACCACCACCTTGATTCGATTGCTCAGAAAAGGTTAGACATAGCACAGTGACTTGTACGGTGGGAAGCACAGAGTGATGGCTTTTCTAGTTCTGGTTGGACTATTGTGTATTCAGGGTAGTCCGGAGGATTCCCTCTGTGAAGGATGTGTCCATGCTATTGTTAAGTCTCAGGTGTGTTCTCTTCGCTTTTACCAACCAGAAAGGCCAGGTGGTGCCCGGTACCAGGAGTGGCCCTGGTTGCTATGACTTCTTGTGCAATTGGGCTGAATTCTCGCAGGGAGGACATTGTGCCTTTTTAGTCCTTTGTCAGGCTTGTTATTCCTACTACCCCATGAGGCCCTCTTGGATGGAGAGATCACCTATATGAAATAAGACACTTCCACACAGAGCAAGATGTGAGGTTCGGGGGGGCATGGGGAGGCGTTCTGGATTTCCAAAATGATTTAGTTTGGAAAGGTCCCATCAGTGTTACTTTGCTCCCTTTCTGGCAGAGAAGAAATTTCAGGGTAAAGACCTATATTTCTAATGCAGAAAAAGGCAAGTCAGAGTCTGAACTGAGCCCTGCTGTCCCAGCTTTGCTAAAGCTGCCGAGTGCTTGCCTGTTCTAGCATCACTTTACTGTAACATCCTTTTAAATGAATGGACTGAGAGGTTTTGCCCAGGTGCACTCTACAGGACCCTTTGCTGCCTGCATCTTATTCAGGAATGGTTAGCACCAAAGTCTAAGCATATCAAGTCAAGATTATTAGGGGTCTGCGTTAACTTCCAAAGGAAATGACTGTGTCCCTCATCCCAGCACCGTATGTTCTCTTTCCTGGGAACGATTACTTTTGCAGCCAGGGAGGGCTGGAAACATTTCTGTTGAACTAAAGCTTGATTCCAAATCCATGAGTTAATCACATCTCTGGGTTGGGCTTGACATTGGTGTTATAGCTAGCCAGTAGGTTTATGGTCATGCTATGCTGAAATCTGCCATGTAACTAATAAACTTTGCTGGACTGCTGGCCTCTGCTGTTTCTACTTTTCATTTCCCTCATAAGTTTTCTGGTGCGTTCCCTTTCTAACAGTTCTGCTCCCAGCCCTCCTCCCTTCACCAGAAGGCCAGAATGCTTCCGCTGACAAGCATAGTGTGGAAGTTCGTCCTGCCTGCATTATTGCTAGGTATGTCATGACATCCAGAGCTACAGTGCAGTGGTAGTTCTACTGTCACTGCACATGGCTCCTAAATGTAAGGAAGGGAAATCCTTTCAAGAAAGAGATCTCTTTTCTCCAGCTTTAGGTGGGTGTCCCACATTTAATTATTTTCCTCTTGCTGAAGGCCCATTCTGCAAAGCTCCCACTGACGTCACCAAGAGCAATAGGAAGGGAATGGAGAGTGAAATCTCTCCCTAGAAGAAACTAGTTCAATAAAATGTGCATATTGTATACTTAGGAAATGCTTGCAGTGTCACTGGCAGCAGTTGGCCGAACAGAAGCATCCGTCATTGGGTCTTAGGCTCCTGGTGAGCTAGTGCTCTGATTTCTGTGTTCTATACACAGGGAACTTAGCAACATACCATTCACAGATTCCTTTGTAGCCTTGAAAAAGTAATCACCATATTTAGGAATCCTTGGGGGAGCTATTTCCCTTGTATATTCTAGTGTGGTTGGTTTATACTCCCAAATATCATCACGAAAAACAGACTAAGTCTCACCTCAAGAGGAATGTGGAATATACTTTAATAAAGTGATCAGATGGCGAATTACTTTGAGACCGGTTTCAGAGATGTCATAATGCTTAAACTGCTAGGGAAAGAGGAGAGGTCATTGTTTTAAATATCTTCAGGGGTGCTAGGCCAAGGTGGCAGAGGGTTGGACTAGACTAGTGATTTCTCAACCAGTGGGTCACGATGTCCAGTGCGGGGAGGGGTCATAAGGCATTGAAAAATGTATTGCAATCTAAATCAAAGAGACTCTTGTTTTCCCCTTTCCCTGCCCGCCCTTACCCTTTAAGGTGTTCTCTGCCAACCATTTGAAACCCCCTCAAACTACATAGCCGTTGCACTGATACTTTTTTTTTTTTAAAGCTTATAGTAAATGTAAGGAAATTACAAATACTTTTTTTTTACTTTTGAATAAGAGGTCATCACCACCCTGGAAAGGCTGAAAAACTATGGACTAGACTGCACGCGACATATCCCCATAGAGGCTTTCACCTTCCGCTGGAATTCTGATCAGAAGATACCGTGGGTACGTCCCGTGTGCTCGGCATCCTGTGATTGCAGAAGGACCTCGGACAATAAGGGACCTTGGGCCTTTTTAGCCTCTCTTTATATGTTAATGAATCAGAATCCTTGTGGGTGAACAAATTTAGCAGTGACAGGAGATTTTAGCGCTGAAAACCAGATAGGGGGTGTCTGTCATTCTGTGTGGGGAAGTTGGGGGGGATTCACACATTTCTAGTGTACATTATCAAGAAAACGTGAGCCAGATTTGCATTGGGAAAGTGTTGGGTGCATCTGAGGAGGTGGGGAGGGGCCTTCTGCCACTTTTCCTCTAAACCCATAGATCCTGGGGGCACAGGTGAAAGCAGCCTTAAGGCTGCTCTAACTTGTGTTAGATGCAACAGTTTCCTATGTATGTTCCACAGGCTCAAGATATCCAGAGCACAAGCCTCTCCAACCACACCCCTGGATCACTCCCTAAACCAGGGCACTAAGAACCTGTGGGGTATTCTGGAAATAAGTTGGTGGCAGTGGTGGGATGAGGAGGCATTACTTTCATAAAGTGCCTATCTTCTCCTAAACCAAGCACTAATGCAAACACTAAGCAATATTACAAACTCTAACCAGTTCAGGTGAGTACGATTTGCACATAGACCAGTGTTTTTCTCAAACTGGAGTCGCTGCTTGTGTAGGGAAAGCCCCAGATGGGGCAGGACTGTTTGTTCACCTGCCGCGTCCGCAGGTCCAGCTGATTGCGGCTCCCACTGGCCACCGTTCATGCTCCAGGCCAATGGGAGCTGCTGGAAGCGGCGGCCAGCACGTCCCTCAGCCCATGCCGCTTCCACCAGCTCCCATTGGCCTGGAGTAGTGAACCGCGGCCAGTGGGAGCTGTGATTGGCCAGAACTGCGGATGAGGCAGGTAAACAAACCAGTCTGGCCCACCCTGGGCTTTCCCTACACAAGCGTCGACCCCAATTTGAGAAACACTGACATCGACATTCAACTATGTACCTTGTCTCAGCGTCCTCCTGAATGCTGCTTCGCCATGTTGGGAGTGACAGTTGCTATTTTGCTTTTTGTGGGGTCAAAACGAAGTTCTGTGCTTTGGTTAAAAACAAAGAATTTAGTCCAAGGTTCCCGGAATTTAATCTGGAATGAGCCACAGATTCCCTTGGTGGCCTTTGACAAATGACATTGCCCTGTGTCTAGCTGGAAAACAGGGTAAAGAAAGATTTCCCTGAGAATAAACATGACACCATACCCTCATTTAAAATGATGGAGAACTTCTGAACATTGCCATGAAGTGAGCCAGATCAGTGTGACTTCTGGAATCTGAGTTATACAGAAAATTCTTTCCTGGCTGTCTGGCTATTGAGTCTTGCCCACATGCTTGGGGTTTAGCTGATTGCCATATTTGGGGTCAGGAAGGAATTTTCTTCCAGGGCAGATTGGCAGAGGCCCTGGGGGTTTTTTCGTCTTCCTCTGCAGCGTGGGGCACAGGTCACTTGCTGGAGGATTCTCTGCACCTTTAAGTCTTTAAAGCACAAGTTGAGGACTGCAGTAGCTCAGATATAAGTCCACGGTTTGTTACAGGAGTGAGTGGGTGAGATTCTGTGGTCTGTGTTGTGCAGGAGGTCAGACTAGAAGATCATAATGGTTCCTTCCGACCTTTAGTCTATATTGGGTTCATGCATCTGAATGCCAAATTTGGCCATCTAACTGGATTTGGGATACATTTTGTGCTTGTACAGTAGCAAAGATTTATGTTGAGGAAACTGACCTTGAAGATTTCCTTCAGCTGATTCAGGTGCAGAATGTAAAGGACAGATTAAAAACAATTTCCTCTACTTAAAACTAAGCTAAATTATTACTAAAGTTTAGAAAGCATGGCTTGTCATCCCCCATTGCTATAGAAATGTTGTTCATTTTATTGGATAGTGCAAATAATATAACTGTCATATTGATGAATAGCTTAGCACAAGAGGACAGGGGAAAGATGACATTTTTGCAAAAATTTGCATATTGTGAATGAATTGGCTTAGTATGCAAAACCCCTGTAGCACATTCCCCTTCGTATCTTTGTATCCTTGAATCTTCCTGTGTGTTAGTTTTAATGAAAATCAAACATTCTGGGGAGAAAGATTTGTCTGGGGAAAATAATTCCAAGCTAATCAGAAATCCTTAACTTTTAGCTGTTTCAGCAAAGAAACTAAAAATTTTTAAATATGATATGACCACACTATATTTATATGTTAATGTGATTAATTGTTATGGTTCAGTGTGGCTGACCTACAAGCCCTGCCTGTCTGTCTTATCTCTAGTTTTATTTATAACATATTTTATTATTTAAGAAACACTTTTTTTTTTTGTTTTGCTTAACTTGTGAGTTTCATGGTCAAGCTGTACCATATGACTGAGGAAAATGTTAAGCAACTACAGCTGATTTGAGGGTGCTGTTTCTCTTCTCTTGGGCTTTGGTGCTTTCCTGGGTGAGGTCTGATTTCATTTGTAAATGGAGAGAGTTTGTCTCATAGAACATCAGAGCCTGAGGAATCTGGAAGAAGCTGAATTCAGAGTTTCTGACCTCTGTTCTGGGGGTGAGGCACTCGATTTAAACTATTGTTTGCACATGACAACTATCAAAAGTAGGTTCTCCACCAGTTCAGACAGACAAATAAGTTTGCCTGTATCTTCTCTGCTTGCCAGTTCTGCCATCTATGCAGCCTATGAAATGGCTTTTGGTGGTTTTTAAAATGCAAAAGGTAGTGACCGGGGCTGATTTTGAGTATAGTTGAGGTTCTCTCTATCCCAGGCTTGCATCCACAGGGATGTTCTGAGAATAAATACACTAGAGATTGTGAGGCCACAGAAGTAGCCCAGATAGAATCAGTCGTCTCCTTGCCCCATCCGTTCCTTGTCCCCTCTCTTATGACTTCCACTGAGGGGCTAAGAAGTTTCCTTCACTGTGGTGAGTTTGTGATGTTGACCCTTGTCTGCAGAACTGGAACAAAGACCCACCGGCTTTGTGGGGCTCAGACCAAACAGATGGCAACACGTCTCTCCGTGCTGGGGTCTAGCTGGATCCTGTGACCCTTGGAATCTTTTAGCTAAGGCGTGAAAATAAACAATGGAGCTTTGGGAAGCCTTTTCCTGACTACAACAATGTCTTTCTTTGGGGTGCTGGATAATGCTCAGCACAAGTGGGATTTGTATTCCCGTCACTGAATGGGCCTTGGAAGTACTTCACCTCTGGGTTGGCCATGCAAGGACTGTACATTAGCAATAGCAGGCATAATGACATCATTCTAAGCCTGCCAAGAACAGCAGCCTTTCTGAGGTCTGGGGCGCTGAGTGGTTACAAGCTAGTATGTGGTATTTACAAGGAGCTGTATGACTGGGAGCCAGATTGACAAGGCTTTCATCAACAGGCTGTACCATCGGTTTATAATGATGGTGGAATGTATATTGCCACAGTTGCTGCCATAATTTGGGAAGCGTCCATGTGTCTGAATAATAGAAACAGCATTTATCTATCTCTTTGGCACTTTCAATCCACCACCGCCCACAGCAGTTAAATGTAATTTTCCATTTCCAAATGGAAATTACCAAACACACTGGAGTTATTTTCTAAAATGGGATAAATTAACATAATTACTTCCTGATCCTATGAGGTGCTGAGGCCCTTCGGTTCCCTTGAGGACACTCACTACTGTGGAGGATTGAGTGTTTTTTCTCTCTCCAGGGCTGTGCCCAGCTGCAGCACTGTGCAGCTAATGTAACAGTCGCACTATTAATGTAAACTCTTCCTTGCTATTGTTTTAAACTATATGATGGGCAGTGGGGGGCTGAGAGCAAATTGTGGCTGATTTGCTGCTGTCACTGAGATCTACTCGGTACAGCAGAAGAGAGGGGACATAACAGGACTGATTATGGGTCCCTGGATTAGCCCTGGCCCTGTGTAAACTGGAGCAGGCTGAGATCTTCTCTAGCATACCTTAGTTGGCAAAAATATCTTTCCCAGCTGAGGATAGTTAGGGGACCGGAGGGAGAGATCACAGCTAGAGCACTGCTACACTTTGTGTTGGGCTGGGGGAGAGAGGGTGTAAGGAGTTGACTGTGCTGCCTTTCTCTTCTCTCCTCCCCTCCCCCCACTCCGAGGGAGCTCTTAGCTGTCTGGATATGACCCCTTAGACATGAAAGGGCTGGAATGGAGGAGGGAAGCTGGTTACTTGTTTTATTCTCTAGCTATAATGTTCATCTCAAATATACTCAGCTTACAGGTCGAAGGATAATGTTTCTCACAGCCAGGCCTGAAAACTCTACCTGGGATCTGAAAGTTAAGCTGAGTTCTTCTCACCTTTGAGATCCCCTGTTAAAAAAGATGTGGTTGAAACTTTACTGGTAATTCTGTGTGTGTGTCATGAGGGCAGAACTGAATCCCATAGATGCATTGGCTCTGCAGAGCTGAAAATTAAAATTATTATTTCATATTGGTATTACTGTAGCACCTTGGAGTTCTAGTCATGGACCAGAACCTTACTGTGCTATTGGGTAGTTTGTTTTACAAGATTATCACATCTGTTGTGTAAAGATGTGCCTTTTAACAAAGTCATTGTTCTCAGTAAAATAACACCTTTAAAAAATGCCTGACATCCTGTAGTCTCTAAAGTATGTCTTTAAACAATGATCTGCATTAACGCACTGCTCCAGCTGTTAGATTCATTTCTGTTAAAAAGTGGAACACTGTAATTCCATGCAGTGCTTAATGTAGGAATGAAATTCGTGGAAATAGTAAAGCATGCATACTTGGACCAACCTCTGTAAAAATCTATCTATTTCCTTACGGTTGGAGAGCCAGATCTTATATTGATTTGGGTGGCCAAGGGTATAAATCAATGGTTCTTTGCCAGTGCACGGTTGTTTTACGGCAGTAATAATTGAGGCCCTGATCCTGCAATCGACTGTATGTGGCACACACCTGTTGAAGTCAAGATTGCTTTGCATGGATGCTCTGACCCAGGATCAGAACCTAAATTTGTAATTCTACCAATCTCATAACATACACAAGCCTAAAACTGTATGGTATCTGGGACATCCAGTACTCTATAAAGGGTTGCCTGGGTGTATGCTTTCAAGTCAAGGTCTCCGCTCTACACAACACTCAGAAAAACCATCAGTGTATTCTAACTTTTGTGTTGAGTTTCTCTCAGAGGTGGTAGTCTACAAGCCCAGGCAAGTCAGATACCTGGGCTAATGATCTAACGTGAAAAGACCAGGGGCTTTAAAGAGAGTCCAGCCTGTCTACTTAACTCCATTATTTGGATGTAATGGAAGGAGCCCTTTCTCTCCTTCGTGCTTGCCTTCTTTGTGGCACTCCCTGTGGTACTCCAGCAGTACTCCCCTCACTGAAGCACACTTTACTCCTGCTCTGTGATTCCCCCAGTTACTTTCCTATGTGGCAACACCGTATTGCTTCAGAAGGAATGCCCACACTTAGAGATGGAGGAGAGAGGCGTGTATAATGAGGGGGAGAGGACAGAGGGCGAAGATAGAGAGCAGAAATGGAAGAGGAGGAGAGTGAGAATGCATGAGGGTGGGAGTGAAGGACCGACAGGCACAAAGGATGGGTTCCAATACCAAGAGCTTGGCTGGCAAACTTAATAAGTGCAGGTTGTGCTATGTTAACTGCAGTAATGAAATGTTTCTCACCATTCAAGTGTGTATTTACTTCTTCCTCGTGTGTTTTGCAGTGCAGCAAGCGATAGCTGTGTGTGCCCATTATTGGCCTGACCATCTGGTGCCCCTCAGGCGTTTCCTTTGGAACCCCATAGGAATAATATGGGGAGTGAGCTGTGGCCGCTGAGTCCACACACTACAGCCATCCACTAGCCAGGAAGAGAATGGCAGCTTCTTATTGTGACTTATCCTGGGGCCTGTACCAGTGGCCACAAAACTGGGGGAACATTTCGCCCCCCATGGAAGTGGCCTAAGCCTGTGCACTAATATTACTGTGATTCTCATTCTGTTTGTGACATGGTGATTCCCTAAGCCATTTGCCATGCATTTCATTCTGAGGTTGGCTATATCCTTTGGTGACAGCGGAGAATGGACTGAGGGGTTTTTTTTTCTTGTGGTGTAGAGGTTCTGGAACCTAATGAATATAAGTCTGTAATTCAGCCAGTTACAAATGTTGCTCATTTTTCTTTAGCAACTAGTTAATATTCCCGAGGATGCATGTTTAAACCTTTGACTGAACAATAATAAAAAGACATGACCGTTTCTTGCTTTCTGAAGCTCATGCTTAGTATTGGCCTCTCCAGAGCATCCTGCCCTTTATCCATTGAAACCTACAAACCTGAAATAAAACATCAATGGCTCTGTCGTATGCTCTAAGAGCTGCCCCATATATAGTTAGCACTTTCTCCCCTCAGCTGCTCAGTCTTACCCACTGTGATGCTATAGGATTGCAATAGACCATTTGTTTCATAGTTGCTACCACTGTTCTACAATTGCAACAAATCTTGCACAAAGTAGGTCATGGAAGGTGTCGATGGAAAAGTGTGACGATCATGTTCACATACAAAGATGATACATGCATCAGTTATGAATATTGGCCATGGACTTGTATCTCATACATATGAGTGTATTCCTGGGGTAACATCCACAAGGTCTAGACAGCCCATTGTGAATGGACTAATCAAGCTTGATGATCCATCAAGGACACTTCATTCTAACAATGGGCTATCGAAGAAATTCATCCCGCCCAGCAAGCCTGTCTACAGAGCTTTTTCTGTGGATGCCTTAGGGTACGTCTACACTGCATGATTATTTCGAATTAGCTTAAACCGATATTACAAAACAGATCTAATAAAATCGGTTTAGTGCGTCCACAGTGGGATCACGAAATCGATTGTTTGTGTCCATGGTCCAAAGCTACCATCGATTTCAGGCAAGCGGTGCACTGTGGAGCTGTTCCTCAAGCTATTCTCACTAGTTTCCCACTTCCGGGTTGAGAGCACAGTGGCCTGATGGGGCAGAAAACATTGCCCCAGGTGGTGCTGGGTACAGCCTCACCCCTCCCTTTGTGAAGGCAGCAGACAACCCCTTTGGTGCCTTTTTTCCCGGATGTGCATTTTGATCAACGCCATAGCAAAAATGCATCGGACCCTGAGATCACAAACAGACCTATCTTGAACCTTATGTCACCACCGTCGCGTAATCTCTGCCACAGCATTCATACAAGCAGAGGTGACATTTACAGTACTCAAGGAATTATTTATTTTACTTCTCTTTCACGTGCTGGCGCGGGGAAGAGACTGACAGCTGTTCCGTGAACCACACAGAAACCGTGTATTAAGCTACAAGACCTTGGGCGCGTCAGCTAAGAATGCAATAGTTTCAGAGACTGCTGTGTGAGACTGTAGCTGTAGTCCTCATTACCCTCCTTCCTCTCATGAGCATCATCCGTTTGAGTCTCTGGCTCCCGTTACGGGTTGTCACGCACCGCTGTGTATCCTGGAGTTTATTTTTCAACGAGCTTTGGGCATTTCCTGTTCTATTAACCGGAGCTTCTGATAAAAACAGATTTGTCTCACCATACAGCGATCAGATCTAGTCCTCCCGTAAGGTTCAATGCAGGAGCTACTTTTGCATTTGAACTGCATCACCACCCGTGCTGATCAGAGCTGGCACCGTGAAGCAGGAAATGTCATTCTAAAGGTCTCGGGGCTTTTCCTGTTTACCTACGGCACTCCGCATCCGAGTTCGGATTGCGGACCTGAGCGGTCAGGTGGTACACTGTGGGATACCTTAGGAGCCCAATAATGGTCGGATTTCCGTCCACCCCGAACCCTAATCCGAGTTATCACTTTCGAATTTAGCGCTACTCCTCTCGTCTGGGAGGAGTTCCGAAATCAATTTAAGGAGCCGTTTAACTCGATATTAATGACGACGTCGTGTGAACGGGTACAGCGTTAAATCGGTCTATCGGCCATTAAACCGATTTAAAGTCGCAGTGTAGACCTGGCCTTAGAAAGTGTATGGGTAATAGCTGCTCCTTGAGTCATCAAAGTATGTAAGGACATATGACATGCTCGTGTGACCCTGGACTTCATCTTAAAGGCCAGTAACTTTCCACAAGCTGAGGCTACGAGCTTTGTTTGAAACAGAAAATGTCCAGGCACATGGCAAAGTGTATAAAAGATTCTCTGGAATGACTGCATTTTTGTCTCTTTCCTGCTCTGATTCTCCAGACTTAAAGCTAAAATAAGCATATTATGGACTGAGAACCTTCCAGTCTTTTGGAAGTTACCAGAGACTGTAGAAGCCAGCAGTTTACTCCATTACTGCCGCAAACCTGATCTAAGAACTTTGCAATAATTTGGATGTATATGATCTATTAACCATTTTAACTCTCTTCTCTTTCTCTTATAAATAAACCTTTCGTTTTTAGTTACTATAGGATTGGTGGCAGTGTGATTACTGGGTAACATCTGAGTTATAGGGCTTGGCTACACTTGCAAGTTACAGTGCAATAAAGGAGCGCCGGGTGCCCTAGCTCACTCCCCGTCCATGCTGGCAAGGCACAGAGAGCGCTCTGACTCCGCAGCTACAGCACTGCTGGTACTCCACCTTGGTGAGAGGAATAACGTTTGCTGCACCCCCGCTGGAGCGCCATGGTGCCAGTGTGGATGAGGTGTTGCATTACTGTGGTCTGATCAGCCTCTGGAAATGTCCCATACAGGGGCAGCTCCAGGCTTGGGGAGGCATGCCGCGGGGGGCACTCTGCTGGTTGCCGGGAGGGCGGCAGGCAGGCCGCCTTCAGCGACGTGCCTGCGGAGGGTCTGCTGGTCCCATGGCTCCAGTGGACCTCCCGCAGGCACGCCTGCGGGAGGGCAACCAGAGCCGTGAGACCGGCCACCAGCAGAGCGCCCCCCGTGGCATGCTGCCATGCTTGGGGCGGCAAAATGTCTAGAGCTGCCCCTGGTCCCATAATCCCCTTAAGTCAAGTGGCCACTATTCTCATTGTTTTGAACTCGCTGTAGGAATGCGGATATGCCGTTTGAAAGCGCTGTTTCTGACAGCCGGCTGCTTATCTGAGGCAGATAAGTGTGGAATGCTGTGTGTGAGGGAGAAAGGCGGGGGGGCGGGGGAGTCTGCTGCTGTGTGAACTTACAAGACAGCATGTGACATGCTCTCAGCCCATCAAAAACCCACTCTCTCTCCTCCACATACACACAACACAGTCCCTGTCACACTCCACCACCACCCCATTTGAAAAGCACATTACAGTTGCTTCCATGCTGGGATAGGTGCCCATAATGCACCACTCCCAATGCCGGCACAAATGCTGCGAATGTGGCCACACCAGTGTGCAAGCAGCTGTCAGTCTGGACAGACTGCAGCGCTTTCCCTATTGTGCTCTCCGAAGGCGGTTTTAACTCACGGCGCTCTACATCTGCAAGTGTAGCCATGCCCATACATTGATGTGGCTATGTGGCTGATGTCTTGAAATCAGAAGAGCCCTTTGATTGATTAAATTGGTATTCAGTAACCACACATCATAAAATCTAGTGTCTGAGTGGTGAAATAAGGGTGGAGAAGCCTAAGGAGACGGCATTTTTGACTTCTTGTTAACCAATATGGTGAGACAGAAGCTTACTTTTATTACTGGCTTGGTATATCTAATGGTAGAATAACCACCAGTTTGGGGGTGAGTCTGCGCTATTTCTCAGCAGTTTGGCCTGAATCTGGTATTCTCAGCTGTGAGCCACTGAGGCACAATCACACCCAATCAGAAACATTTTTTTCCTTTGAAAATCATTTAAAGTGTTTTCAAATTCTAACCAAACATTGCCAGCCCCACTGCTCCAAGGCACTGCATGCCTTCTGCAATCTGCTGGGAAGTTGCAACCTTGAGCATATTCAGCACCTCACAAGAGGCACTTGACAACTCTGCAGTATGGGGCCCAATTTTGAGTCTCTCCCTGCCGCTGGCATCCCTTCTAGCCATTGCCTCCTTCCCCGCTCCTAACTCCTTCCCCTTTTCAGTAAATTACCACAGAAACAAACCTTGATTTTTTTAAAAAAAAATTTTAAATTAAAACCTCAAACAGGATTTTAAAGACAATCAGCCTTTGAATATTTCACTTCTTCCCTCTTCTCCCCCTTTTTCTTTTTCCTTCCTGGTCTTTTAAGACTAGCATCTCTCTCCAGCCTCAACTAGATGGTGTACGAAAGGGATACACAACTTTTATTGCTCTGTATCTCTTAGGGAGAAGATGAGGCAGAATATATATCCATTGTGATATCAGCAGTAAGATAAAATGGTTTGGTAAGAGGAACTTTTGGCCGGGATAAATATAGGCAGGACAATAGCAAAACACACACATTATAGAATTTGTCATTCTCCGTCAGACCATTTGTCTGTCAAGTCTGGTGTCCATTCCTAGCAAGGGGCAGTACTTATGCTTCAGAGGAAGGGGAAGACACCTAGCTAATTTCCCATTGCTCTAGGAGGTGTTATTCTGATGTGAGATCTTTACATAAATGTTTCTTAACATATAAGCAACCAATCTCCACAATAGAAAACAAGGGCAGAAGAAGAATCAACCAAGAACCAATCCAGCCAAAGCCAAATATTTGCAACAAATGAATCAGGCAACTCCCATCTTTTCATGCGCTGTAATATATATACTGTTTACTGTATTTTTCACTCCATGCATCTGATCACGTGGGTTTTAGCCCACAAAAGCTTATGCCCAAATAAATTTGTTAGATTCTAAAGTGCCGCAAGGACTCCTCATTGTTTTTGCTGATACAGACTAAACGGCTACCCCTCTGAAACCTGTTATATCCTTAGCCAGCCAGACTGGTCCTATGGTTAAAGCACTACCCTAATACTTGGTAGACCCAGATTCAATTCCTTGCCCTGCTACAGATTTCTTGGCTGACTGTGGATGAGTCACTTAGTCTCTCTGTGCCTTGGTTCCTCAGCTGTAAATGAGGGTAATCATACTTTTCTGTGTCACATGGAGTATTGTGAGGATGTTTAGATTCCGCAATAAGAGGATCCATATAAGCACCTTAGATGGAAAAGAGAGAGCACCTCTGAGTTAGAAAGCATTTACCACAAAAATAATCCACGAGAAAGAGTTTACTGGGTGCATAAGAGCCAGAGGTTGGACAGTAGGTATTTTAAGAAAAAAATACAAGCAAGATTGAGGACGGCATAGCAATAGCAGAGCTTCAGCTAATGGTATCGTATATGTTATGGAGCGCGCAACACTAGTTGTGTCATAGTTAAAGTTGCAGCAGAGTTTCTGTGTAAGGGCAAATTTTGCATTCTCTCTCCAATGCATAAGAAACGGCAGAACTGCTTGAAGTTTGGTAAGCCAGCTCAGACATCAAGGTAGTTTCATGTACAAAATATGAAATAATTTGACAAGGGTTCCTAAGTTACAGTATCTTTGATGGGATTTTGGTTTTTGAACAGCTGCTTTTACACTTGCAAAAATTTAACATGTTTTTGCACATCTGTTAAGCATCTCTGTAAGAAAATCAGTTAAAGAAAATGATTCAGCAAAACTTTTGTAAATCTAGCTATCAAGACTTTTGCATTAAAAAAAATTGGCTGTGCATGGGCTGGTGCACCTCAAGTGATTTGTTGCCTTTTAATAATGGATATAAATCTTCATAATACATTTATGATATGAGACTGTTCCAATTTTAAGTTTCTTTGCTGTTCTAAAAATGTTTTGTGTAGTTACAAAAATGTTTTGTGTAGTTGCTGTTTTCACCATTGAATCAACCAGCAAAGTGAGACCAGAGGCAAAAGAAATATCCTGGGGGTGGGGGGGGAAATCAAGTGGGCGCTCGTTAAAGCCACCTACTTGTGTTCATTTATTTTAACCACACAATTTAATTCTTAACACATTCTTCCTGAGCAGGATTCTTAAAAGGCCCCTTAGTATTAACTACTACTTACTTTACATTTACAAAACTCATGCACCTTGTCCTTTTGCCGGTCTAAAAGGTTCCACCAATCAGGAGAAAGTTAAAGCAGCAAAGAATCCTGTGGCACCTTATAGACTAACAGACATTTTGGAGCATGAGCTTTCGTGGGTGAATACCCACTTCGGTCGGATGCAGGAGAAAGTTATATAACGCGAAGCCTTGTTAAGTTTCTCAAACACTGGCTTTCATGCTTGCTCTGTAAACTGTAACAATAGAGCAGAGAAGTGATGAGACCCATTAAGACTAGCACTCTTGCCCCACTGATGGTAAAATCTTTCATCATCTTGTCTTTACAGCTTCTCTCTTTGTTGTCTGGTTGGATAAAAAGACCAGGAAGGCCAGTTGCACTTCATCCTCTCTCTTGAACTCCCCTCCCTGATTCCTAGCATACTTCCCCCCACCCCCCATCTCAAGCTTGCAGGGTCTCCCCTGTGCGGCTACAGCAAGGGAAACAAGAGCCTACAGGTTTGGTTGGTTTTTTTGGGGGGCGGGGTGAGCAGATATTGTTTAGGGGCAATGGTGAATTTCTCCCCTGTAACCAGGACCACATAAGGCCTCTGCTTTAGTATTTTCTGAGCAGCCCCTGGAACGTCCCCGCCCCCGCCAGCGCGGCAGGGGGCGGAGCGAGCCTGAGAGCCAGCCCCGAGGGGTGGTGTCACATGATCAGCGCAGGGGGTCAGCTGACCGGAAGTGGCGCGTGTGGAGCGAGCGGAGGAGCGCGGCGGCTCGCTGCCATGGAGCACTACGAGAGAGCGGCGCCCCCGGAGCTCGGGCAGTAAGTGCGGAGCGGGGGGCGGGGAAGCCCCCGGTCTGGGTGAGTCTGCGGCCGGGGAGCCGCAGGCCCCAGCCGGGCGGTGGGGGCGGGGAGGCCCTCGGGCCGCGCTGAGCAGGGTGACCGCATAGGCTCCTGTTACCCTCACCCCGTCTGGTCACCCTACACTGAGCCGGGCGGGGAGCCCCCCGCCCTGGTCCCGTGGGGCGGCAGCGCGGGTGCCACCGGGCCTCGCTGTTGGGCCTGCCCGGCCCCGCCGCCCTGCAGTGGCTCGTGGCTCCCGGGGTCATGCACAGGCTGCCCGGGGCCGCGCACTGGGAGGGAGGGTAAATCTCTAGCCCCTAGTTACTGCGTGACCCGTGGTACCAGGGGCAGGAGGTGACTGAGGCACCCGGCGCTTCCCTGGGGGGGATCGCAGTGTGTGCGGAGAGCTGTGGACTCTGAATGGTGAGTGTGGGGAAAGTCAGGCTTTCCTACTCCTCCCCGTGACCCAGACAAAGGTTATCAAACATATGCCAGTCTAGAGAGACCGGATGTAACATACAGCGCACAGCTGGGTTTGGTGCTGCTGTTCGACCTTCAGCTCTGCTTTGGGGCTTCTCTACTCTACAATATTTTCCCACTTTCAATATACAGTGGTAGTTAAAGTTGGGATGTATTTATAGTAATTTAGCTTATTTTTTGTTCCCCAATCAGAATAAACTTTGCTAGTATGAGGCACCTTTATACCAGTGTAATTGCATCCATACTAGGGCTTTTACTGGTATAAGTATGTTGGCACAAAAAAAAAAACCCATCCAGACCACATGCCTAACCAACTGGTACAACTTTTAAATGTAGACCAGCTATTAATTTCTCCATATGAAAAAAGACACTTCACATGTAAACTTCCATACATCTATACAAAAATTCTGGGCAGGTGCTAAGTAGTAGTACTAAGAATCCCTTGTTTAACTTGCTTTTGATAGACCTTCTTGTTTCAAAATGAAGAGTCCCCTGGTGAGGACACTGACATTGACTCTTGTAGTTTTTGGAAGTAGACCACGATTGCTTGGCTGGTTAGATCATTTTATTTTGAAGTAAACACTTATACCAAACTAAGTAAGAGCTAGCAAAAGCAAATGCAAAAACAAGTTCTGGCTGGTGTATATAGAGAGACACCTTGTCCTGACAGACCAAATGCAGTTAATTAAGGGAATGCTTTTCTTTGTTTTTACTGACCAAATTGTACTTTACCCTATGTTGTTTTTTGCAAGCTCTGTTAACTTTGTAGTAGCAACCAAACTTTGTTCCCAGAGATGTTCTGACAGTCAGTAATTCGGGTGCCCATTCAAAAAGGTTTAACTATAATATTCGCTTTATATTGTAACTTGAATTTGTAGGTAAAAATTTTTTTTTGCTCCATCCTGTTTGCTGAATGGAATTTAAATAAATGGAAACGAAAAAAAAATAGTGTTGAATGGCAGTGATATTGGGATAATAAAAGAGAACTTGAGTTCTAGACAATTAAGTGTTGAACATTGTTCTTAGGTACTACACCTGCCTCTAAATCTCCTAGTCAATTTTATAGTCTTGATCATATTTTTCTGTCTTTAAAACATTTTTTTCTCATCTCTGATTGTGGGAGAGACCTCCCTATAAAAGGGGGGAATGATACACAGTCCTCAATATGAACTAATTTGTCTAATGCTTCAAGTCTAAAAACATTGATTTTTTTGTAAGGAATGATTTTTTTGTAAGTTGTTGAAGGACGCTTTAATGCTTTTGCAGGTATTGTTTTTTTAAGAAAGGAACCAAATACATATACTAATATAACTCAAGATATTTCTTGTCATAACTGTTTGATGGCAGAATTTGGCCCTGAAATAATTCTGAATAATATGTTCAAATACCAGCTTTGAGTACAAAGCTTAATTTCTGGCATCTTCCAAACAGCACATGCAAGGAAAGTTCCTTAAAACCAACCATTTGTATTT
The DNA here is from genome assembly GCF_003597395.2 of Chelonoidis abingdonii. NCBI lineage: Eukaryota > Metazoa > Chordata > Testudines > Testudinidae > Chelonoidis > Chelonoidis abingdonii. Next base: position 94,537,959 of record NC_133776.1, on the reverse strand, counting down.
CTCCCCTTGAAGGAAAGCGGATGCACTATGTCAGATATGTTATGTGACTCTGTATTGTTACAGCTGTTCTTGTTCATTTCAGAAATGAGAGTTCCTTAACATCAACTCTAAGAACGCTTCTGTTCTTCACATCTCTGATGATCTTACTACCTATTGGACTGTACTTCTCTTCAAAGGCTTATGTATTTGAAGGTAATTCCGTTCCCACTAAAGAGAATATGTTTGAGACAAAGCCTCATACCCAAAATATTAGGGTTTTTTTTATCATTTCTTTCTCTAGTACCCATTTCTTTTTACAAACTGAATGCATTGGATTAGACAGGGAACCCTCTTGGAGTATAGGGCTGGAAACATTAAAGGTTGTAATAGTCAAGGTTTTGGGTGCAAATGAGAACAAATTTATTTCAGTGGCTTATGCCGAGTATAAAACCTGAGTTTCAGCTGTGTAGAGAATACTTGAAAGGCTGCAGTGGTGATGTGTGTGGAAATTGTTCTGTGAAGATTTTCTTGTAACAGCGTAAGCCAACAATGACATTCAGGATGCTATAATTCTGTTCTTCTCTAACCATCTCTTTGATTATCTTTATAAACATACTCAGCTATATTTAAAAAACAAAAACAAAAAAACATTTCATTCAAACACTAAGCTTCAGATTTTGAATTCTGTTGCTTGAAGAATTTCATTCTCTCCACCTTCCCAAAGGTTGAGGATGAAACTTGTGCTGTGGAGCCAGGGCTCTGTTAAATTGCTGACAACTAATCAAGAGCCTGTCTGATTCTGCAACAGGAAAAATGGACAAACCAGCAGAACTTCCTGATGCTGCACAAGTGTCTTTCTGAAGACAAAAATAGAACTTCACTCTTAAGACAAGAGCAGCTGAGGAATATGTGACTGTTTAAGGGCCTCCAAAAAAACAGATTGTTTCCTTCAATCCTTGTGATTGCGAAGGCCTCTGGAAGTTGAGGTTAGAAGTGGAATAAAAGATTCAGAAAAAAATGTTTAGTTTCCTGTTTTCTTAATATGTTGACTTTTCTGAAGACATTCTTGTCAGTTACAACAAGCTCTACCAACAATGATGCTTTGTTTTAGGCTGGAAAGAATGAAGTATTGGAAATAGCTCTAGTATCTTAAATCTTGTACTATATGGGAAATATTAATATGGGTTCCCACTCATTATCTAGTACACACAGTACTTCTGATGAGGAAGCATGATCTGTCTAGTAGCCTGAGCATGGAAGTCAGGAACTGCCAAGTTCTAATCACAGCTGTACCACTGACGCTGACCATAGGCAAATATCTTTAACCGATGCTCCTCCGTTTTCCCCATCGGTAAAAAGAGAACAATACTTAGTTGACAGGGAGGTTGAGGTCTGATGTTGGAGGATGGCAGAATGATATTTGTAGAACATTTTTAAAGATCTAAAATGTTGTATTTTCAAAAATTAACTGGTACCTTAAAGGAAAAAGGTAAAAAGCAGTTTCATTATCTTGCATCCCAATTGCAACATACTAGCAAATTCTAACCTATTGCTCTGTCTGTCTGTCCTACTCTTGATATGTAGAAGTAATAAACATGTAATAAATTAGGCCTTTTTAAACAATTGCAAGTTATCATTCTGCCTTAATAGAAACACTTAGAATTCCTGTAAATTAGTGTGCTCTTTTTGTCTGTCTTCTCAGGTACCTTGGGAATGTCCAACAGAGACAGCTATTTTTATGCTGCCATCGTCGCTGTAGTTACTGTTCATGTGGTACTTGCTCTCTTTGTCTATGTAGCTTGGAATGAAGGGTCTCGACAGTGGCGTGAAGGCAAGCAGGATTAAAGCAAGCATCACCATCTGATAGCCACAGACTGACGACTGGATATTTGTGGATGGAGTGAAAAACATTCTTGTGCTGTATACACATGCAAAGTAGAAGTTAATGCCTCTGGGCTCTGAATGTGTGGGCCTGTGTGTGACTAGTCCAAGATCTGTGCTCATCTCAGCTGAATACTAGTAATTTGTTGAAGGGTGACAATTTATCATTTAAATCAACCTCAACCTGGCAATGTTGGAGAGGCCTTCACCTGAAATTGGAGTGGAGTGACTAGAAGTTAGTTCTGACCTGCTATAAACAAGATGTAAAGAAATTGAGACACACTTTTGCTTCATAATTGATCCATATTTATGTATTTCTAGTGTTAAGTTACCAGTTAACAAGGCTGAGTAACATCCTAGTAGGACTAAAACAGAGTAGATTTGATTCCCGCTTGCTCTTGTTGGGTGCTCAGTTTTAAAGACATGGGATCAAATTGAGCATCACTTTGTGCTACTCAGCCATGGTAGCCCATGAGTGTACAGTTTACATTTTTAGTGGAAGAACAGGGAGAGAATGTTTCTTACATAATCCTAAAAGGCAGCTCTTGAGAGTGAAAGATCTTGCATATGGGAGAGTGGCTTGTTAATGTTTTATGGGAGCTAAGCTATCAGAACAACAGAATAGAGGATACACTCTTAAAATTTCACTATCAGGCACATCTCATGTTCACTGAAAATCATTAGCTTGCATCAAAACATTTTCTGATTCTTACCATCATTTCTAGGAAAAGTTATTTCATAAAATACAAGGAACCATATAATGTGGTGTCTTACTGCTTCAGTAAGCTGCGGCAAATACATTTGAGGGATTATACTGCAGCTGGGGTGGTGTACTTAAGGCTTAAGACCAAATGGATATGAGTAACCTCCCAAGAGATGCAATAAATCTCATAGTAAAGCAGGTCTGGGAATAATGTAGGAGTGTAGCAAGGTGACAGAAAATTCAGTTGGTGTTTTCTATTTAAACCATTTTTAGATACTTATCATTGTAAATTTTAATTTTGGCTTGTTGCATGTTTCACTGACTCTTCTCCCAACTGATACTTTCGATATCTCTAGAAGAGTTCTGTAGTCCTGACCTGCTCATACTTCCACTCTTACCACCTTGAAGCTTTGCTGCAAAGGAGAACTGCCTATTCTTTTTCTTTCCAGTGACAATACTAAGTTGCAGTTGCTCCTAAACAATTCTCACCTACTAATTGAATGTGTTGGATATTTCTGATGGTGCAATCGTGGACAAAATACATTGAAGAGTGTGTTTGGGAGATGTGCTGGAGGAACAAGTGAGATTTTAAGGGGAGAAAGCCAGCCAAAGCACTACTCTTAAAACTTTTGTCCACCATTAAACAAAACATAATGGTGACCATGTTTTATTATCACTACCTCTTCCATGACAAGTATCCACTTTGCATATTTAGTTGTTGAATCATGAAATGAACTTGTTCTAATTTTCTATTCTCTTGGAAAGAAAGGGGCTCTACGCAAAGTCACGTCAGGGTGAAATTTGTCTAGCATCGTTATCCTGAGTTTCATTCTGCTTTTGTATTAACTATTTTTTTTATCTGTGTGGAGCAGCATTTTTCCTAAGATCACAGTAATGTGTAGCATTTCCTATAGTTTCATTTTTTAATTTTTTTTTTTAAAAAGGGCACGTTGTGACTTTGCTTATCATGGTCATATAGTTCTAAAGGGATTGTTCGTTGATGTGGGAATTGGATTGTTTGTACCCATACTTGTGGTCTGCAGAACATGACCACGAATATGGTGAATCAACTACTCGGGCTTATGTACACAATAGGTACAGAAGTGTATTAAGACAGACTGTGACTGACCCGCCCCGCCCCCCTTTGCACTAATGTTCAGGAGCAAGTACTAGAAATGAAGCATATTGCATGTTAGCTTCAGATTAGCACAAATCAGTCTCTAATGTCTGAAGCATTAACTTTTCCAATCTGGAAGTCCAGGGTTCAGTTGGTGCAGGCACACTAGAGAAGAGTGCTGTAGTTATTTGAAATGCAGATTCATTTTGTAAGATGCCATTCTGAGAGATCCCTATTCCCCAGTATATGTACCCCCATGTTATAGAAGAGCCCTTTAATAAAGAATGATCATTCACTGAGTTCCAGTACCGAGGCTTAGTCAATGTAAAGACTGTAGCTGAATTATTTCTTCATCATCGTCACTCTAATGCTGCTCCTGTAGTAACATGACTTATAATGAACAGATTAGCTAAGGCACCATACAGAATTAACTTTACTCCATTTATAATGGGCTGACAATGAGAGCTCCGCTGTGCTTCATTGATTGTGTGTACCATGTTATATCCAGGTGTTTTATTTGTACTAAATGTCAGGGGTTACTAGAGCCTAAAATTACATTTCCTTGGAATTATAATACTTACCATACCTGGCTAGTCACAAAAAAGTAGAGATACTGAAAAGTTCCAAAGGACTGTAGTAAACAGTTTTGATCTGTTTCTCTTGAGAGTCGAACTTGTGCCAGACGTTTGTCTCCTGTAGATACTATTTGTTCAACTAATGCCTACAGCAGTGGTTCCCAAACTTGTTCTGCTGCTTGTGCAGGGAATGTTGCTGGCAGGCCTGGCTGGTTTAGTTACCTGCTGCGTCCCCAGGTTCGGCCAATCGCGGCTCCCACTGGCTGCAATTCCCTGCTTCAGGCCAGTGGGAGCTGCTGGAAGCAGCGCAGGCTGAGGGACGTACTGGCCGCCGCTTCCAGCAGCTCCCATTGGCCTGGAGCAGCGAACCGCGGACAGGGGGAGCCATGATTGGCCGAACTTGCAGATGCCACAGGTAAACAAACCAGCCCAGCCCGCCAGGGGCTTTCACCACACAAGCGGCAGAACAAGTTTAGGAACTACTGCCCTAGAGTAGTGTTACTACACTTAACCTTGCTTTTAAAAAATCCATTTTAGCTGCCTTTCCGTGCAGATACTGTGATGAACTGCCGATTTGATTTCTCTTTACCTGAATTGTGGAGATGCCCAGAGCCCCAATGAAATCGGTGTCTCCATTGTGCGTGGAGCTGTGCAGACATCCAAGATCCACCCCTAAGAGCTTACAATCTAAGACCCCAAAATGAGAAACATGTACATCAGTGGTCCCCAAACTTTTCAGGCTTGTGCCCCCCCCGCCCCCTTACTCCTGTCTGCCCTGGGGCTGGGAGTGAGGCCAAGGCTGGGTCCACAGCTGGGGCCAGGAGCAAAGCCCTGGTCGAGTGCCAGGAGGGTGAGGGAGCTGGGTGGTGCTCCTTCCCTACCCGTGCTGCTGTAGGTTGGTCTGGGTTGCAGCCACGCCCCCCTGAACAGTCTTCTGTACTCCCTTAATGGGGCACGCCTCACAGTTTGGGAACTTCTGGTGGACATGTTTCACTGTGAACACAGGAGTAAACTTTAAATGTTTTCAGGGTCTAAGACATGATGTGTCAAGAAGCTGTAACAAATGCTAGGTGGGAAGGCAAAAGTAACTGATTATCACTAATCAAAATTGATATTGTCCCTTTTTAACCCACGTGGCTTGTCAAAGCTCAGGGCGCTGGGGGTGCTCCAGCTGGGAATAGAAATTGATGGAGTCTGGTATGTTCAATGCACTCTTGTTCATGTACAAGGAATATACAAAGTCCTGTTTCCTCTGAATGCAGGAGAAACCACAAACAAAAGAAGCAGTTTCTTAGGTAATAGCCCAAGCCTCTGTAACTAGCAGGTCCAGAATCTCTCTCTATCACTGTGCTCATCAGCTACTGCTTGGCTTTCTTGCTTTTTATATCTGCTTCTCTGTTCTTGTCTGATCTCAGTTTCTATGTGTTCTGCTTCCCTCACCCCACATTTACTTAGCAAAAGTCCTCCACCCACACAGTCCAAGCTCCTGGGCAGGTTCATAGCCCCCTTTTCTTATAGGTGGGAGATTTTTGATTAACTCATCCTGACAGTTATGCAAACTGCCTGTAGAAAAACAAGTTGAATGCAAGTTGTTGATATCACAATTTTCTCCAATTTCCTCTGCCTTTTTTGCTGGGAAAAGTTAAAATGATAACACGTGGTTGGTATAATGTTCCAAATGTTGGCCATGTAACCAGTCTTTTTAATTTAGGTTAAATCTCTTAAGTTGGATTCCTGTGAGGAGGAGTTTTACTCTGTGGATTTCATATTTCTAAGCATATGTTTAATAGGATATTTCCGTGACAGTGTTTAATACATATTGGCATAAACAAGAACATGGAAACGAATCCAGTGTCTAGGAGAACTTTTAAAATGATATATTTATTACTTCATAGCTTATACCTGTGCAAAATTCATCAAGACGGGGGTCTTACTTGTTTTCAACTGAAAATGAAACAGTAATAGCATCTGTTTTTCACTGGTAGCTTCTGTGTTAACTTTTATAAGTGCTAACAGTTAAACCAGTCCCTTTATAATTAACAGCTATAGATATGCTGTTAAAAATTTAATTTAAAAAATCAGTCACTGTTTACATAAATTCACTTAGCACATATGTGGCTTAGATGGAAAACAGTGCTACATTTCTGTTAGCAATGTGTCTGTTTTATCTGGTTGCTATATAGGATTTATGCTGCTGTCATCAATGAAGTACAATGGTATGCTTGAAAATCTGCTTCTGTGCAGTTTAATCTATCAAATCATACAATGGTAGTTAGAAAGTTGCATTTTTCCAGAGTGTAATAATGAAACATTCATTTCTAAATCATGACATTAAAGTAAGCAACAAAGTTGCATTCACATTTTTAGCAACCCCCCCATCCCCTCAACTCCACCTTCGAAAGTGATTGTCAAATACTTCACAGCAGCAGAAAATGTTGGTTGTGTGGCATTTCTGTAGCCTCAGATGTGATCCATTGATAAGATTACATGGAGTTTTACATATGAAGTAGGATATAAACCCCTCAGCTCTACAGTCTAGGAATTGTGCTTAGTGTCCACGTGTATTAGAATTATTGACATCCGCTTTGAATTTTGTGACACATAACAATAGTGACTGTTATTAAGGAAATATTCTTAAATCAACTTCAAAATTTGGATCACTTGGTCCCACTTGTTTTGGTTTTGTATTATGAGCTAATCCTAAAACTACAAAAGTAAATAATGAATGTTCCATATTATCACATTATTTTGCAGCAGATTTTTTGCTTAGTTTTAAATGTCTTGTTTTAAAGAGTTACAAGTTTTGTAGTGTACCAAATATGCATGCAAATCATCAGCTTGTTCCATTCTCTGATGCCATTTCTCCAGCTCAAGGAAAATTAGCATAAGAACTTTGAATTCTGATAAGAGCTGCTGACAGAATTCCAGATTCACCAGCCACTTCAGTTTTGACAGTAAAAGTGTCTTAAAGTCCACCCACACCGAAGACACACATTCACCTTAAAAAGGTTATGCTTACCACACAATGATTGGAAACCATCATGCATTGCAGTGACTTTCAGAAATCTCACATCAAGTATAAAATTTGAAACTAAACAATAAAACTCATCAGTTGTAAGGCAATGTTTGTGACCTGTAAGTGAAAGCCCATCCTACAGCACAGAATGTACAGTTTTCCTCACATGCAGTGCTTGTCTTTACATGTCATCTTTATGCCTGTTGTTCAGGAGCGCCTATAAGCCCCAGCTGAGATTGAGGCCATTGTACAAGCATGTAGTGAGAAACAGTACCTGCCCTGGAGAGCTGACCATCAAAGGTGTGTCTACACAGCCTGCAGCAGTGAACCTCCCAACCCGGGGCTCACCTTTGTGCTCTGAAAATGGACACACACCCCTAGGCTTCAGAGCCCACACCAGACCTACATATTGCTGTCTACACTACCATTTTTAGCGCACTAGTGCTAGTCGTAGTCTGTGGATCCACGTTGGGAGGCTCATTGCCATGGGCTCTGCAGATATACCCCTAAATGGACAGGAGATACCAAAAAAAGGTGAGAGCGGAAAGTGGCACAGAGGTTATCTCTATGCTAAGGGGAATAAAAGCTGGGTTTTCACAACATGGTTGCTAACACATTGTAAAATCCTAGTGTAGACAGGGTTTTACAAGGTATTAACTATTGTGTTGTAAAAACCCACTTTTATTTCTGGCATAGATGTATCCAAAGAGGTTAAGTGATTTGCCCAAGATTACACAGCATTTTACAGGGCTATCTGGGATTAGATATGGTCTGGGGGGTGTCAATGAATGTTGATATAGGGTTGTGTTTCTGATAAAGTGGGCCTTGTACTACTATGCAAGCTTTTCTGTCACTTCTCTTACTGGCTGCCGCTTCTGGTTTCTCTCTTGCTGAACCTTTAACAGTGTCCCTATTCAGGTGGTCTTGGACATCTGCTAGATTTCCCCTTTCTTCCTCTCTCTGAGACAAACCTCAAATCTCCCTCCTACCTGCTCTCTAATCCGGCCATGACATCCACTTAAAAATGAGCACTAATCGAAATCTACATTCATCTGAGGTCAAGTATCAGAGGGGTAGCCGTGTTAGTCTGGATCTGTAAAAGCAGCAGAGAATCCTGTGACACCTTATAGACTAACAGACCAGCAATGCCCCTCTGCTATGTACATCAGCCAAACTGGACAGTCACTACGGAAAAGGATAAATGGACACAAATCAGATATCAGGAATGGCAATATACAAAAACCTGTAGGAGAGCACTTCAACCTCCCTGGCCACACTATAGCAGACCTTAAGGTGGCCATCCTGCAGCAAAAAAACCTTCAGGACCAGACTTCAAAGAGAATCTGCTGAGCTTCAGTTCATCTGCAAGTTTGACACCATCAGCTCTGGACTAAACAAAGACTGTGAATGGCTTGCCAATTACAGAACCAGTTTCTCCTCCCTTGGTTTTCACACCTCTACTGCTAGAACAGGGCCCCATCCTCCCTGATTGAACTAAGCTTGTTATCTGTAGCTTGCTTGCTAGCATATATATACCTACCCCTGGAAATTTCCACTACCTGCATCTGACGAAGTGGGTATTCACCCACGATAGCTCACGCTCCAAAACGTCTGTTAGTCTATAAGGTGCCACAGGATTCTCTGCTGCTTTTATTCATCTGAGGGCGATTCAACAAATAAACAGCAGTGCAGTTCCCACTGATTCTTTGAATGCTGTTACCTTCTCCATTGATCTCTTCTGCTCCCCATTTTACACCTCAGAGATATTATCCTTCAACCAATAAAACATGCCATCTGCATATAAACACGGGATGACCTACCTGATCACATTAGGAGTCATGAATGTGTGTAGGCTGGTGCATGTGAAGGAGGTATAGGTAGTGGTTGGTACAGGTGTTGCGGATAGTACTGGCAGGATGGAAGGTAGAAAAAAGAAATGTACATCGCTGATGGTGAGGGTATGTATTTGCTTAATCCCCTTGATTTCTAGTGTATGCCTGGGGAAATGGGGTGCGTGTGCTGAATTTTAATTCTCAGTTAAGAAGTTTGTAGTTTTGGGGAAATACAATCATGCTTGGCTAATGCTCTGCCTTTGTTCTCCCGCTCTGTGCCCCTCAAGTGTTGTGCCACATTAAGTGTTCTGTTTTCCCCAGATTTAAATGTATTATTCTTTATGCACCTAAAAACTACTTTCCATTTTTTCCAGAACAATTGCTGAACCATTTTTATTAATCACTTTCATCCTCTTAGAGCCCGTATCTGCCACACACAATAGAAGCAAATGAATTGATTTTTTGAGACAAGGACGTTCTTTATCCTACAGAAACGATGACTCATGAGATTCCACAGGCCTCATCTCTATTCCTCCCCCAGCTGATAAGTTTAATGTGAGTTTTGTGTTTATATTAAAAGGCAGCCGGAGCTTACCTCACCAGAGAGCTTGTTTGAACATTGAGTTCCTGAGGAAAAAAAATTCCCCACCACAGTGAAACTGCATGTCTAGTACTAATGCAGCCTTGCAAACTTCCCTAGGTGAATAAAATATCCTCTGGGATTGTTTAACTCTTTACGGTCGTCATGGTAAGTGTGAGCAGCTATCTGGTGTGCTGGTAAATATTCAGGATATTTAGGAAGCCTTACTTAGGACTCCACAAATAGATGGTAACAGGCAGACAGGCCTGTGCAGTTTCATGTCTAAGACTTGCTAAGGCTCAGCTAAGCAAGTAGAATATTATTTTAGTGCAAATGTGAAATGAATAAATGTGCCTGACGTGCCATTGTTGTGTTGGTTCGAACACAACAATGGCGCATTTATTCATTTCACATTTGCACCACCTATCAGTTGGGGCATTTTAAAAAGGAAGGAGAGAGAGTCCTTCTCTTGAGAGTTTCTGAGAGTCCTTCTTGCCAAATCATTCTCTTAAACCAGGGCAGTCTCCCAAATGCATTACTGCTGTTCCAAAAACAAGCAAATCCTCTTCCTTCCTGTGCAGCAGTGAAAGCTCACTTAGCGGTGGAACTGATCTGTTTTTTTGCTGTGTAAAAGGTGACCAGGATTGCAGGGATGCCCCCACATGGCACGTAACTTGATTCTGCAGGGACCCCTGGCATGGCAGCCTGCAGTAACAAAGCATAGGTGGCAGGGCAGGGGATCCATCACTGTGCAGATCCTTCCATTTTTACTAGCACCGCCATGAGGGAGGCTATCATAGAATCATAGAAGATTAAGATTGGAAGAGATCTCAGGAGTTCATCTAGTCCAACCCCCTGCTCAAAGCAGGACCAATCCCAACTAAATTGTCCCAGCCAGGGCTTTGTCAAGCCAGGCCTTAAAAACCTCCAAGGATGGAGATTCTACCACCTCCCTAAGCAACCCAGCTTAGTGCCATCTGCAAACTTGCTGAGGGTGCAATCCATCCCATCATCCAGAACATTAATAAAGAAGTTGGACAAAACCAGCCCCAGGACAGACTCCTGGGGCACTCTGCTTGATACCGGATGCCAACTAGACCTTGAGCCATTGATCGCAACCCATTAAGCCCGACAATATAGCCAGCTTTCTATCCACTTATAGTCTATTCATCCAATCCATACTTTTTTAACTTGCTGGCAAGAATACTGTGGGAGACCGTATCAAAAGATTTGCTAAAGTCAAGAATATATCATGTCCACCGCTTTCCCTATATCCACAGAGCCAGTTATCTCATCATAGAAGGCAGTCAGGTTGGTCAAGCATGACTTGCCCTTGATGAATCCATGTTGACTATTCCTGATCATCTTCCTTTCCTCCAAGTGCTTAAAAATGGATTCCTTGAAGACCTGTTTCATGATTTTTCCAGGGACTGAGGTGAGGCTGACCAGCCTGTAATTCCCTGGATTCTCCTCTTTTTTAAAGATGGGCACTATATTTGCCTTTTTCCAATCATCCAGGACCTCCCCCAATCGCCACGAGTTTTTAAAGATAATGGCCAATGGTTTTGCAACCACATCAGCCAACTGCCTCAGCACTCTCGGATGCATTTGATACTGACCCATGGACTTGTGCATGTCCAGCTTTTCTAAATAGTCCTTAACCTGTTCTTTAATCACTGAGGGCTGCAACTCCAATTGTGCCTTGGCCTTCCTAATTACACCCCTGCATGCTCAAGCAATATCTTTATACTCCTCCCTAGTCATCTGTCCAAGTTTCCCCTTCTTGTTAAGCTTCCTTTTTGTGTGTAAGCTCACCAGATATTGCTCTGTTAAGCCAAGCTGGTCGCCTGCCATATTTGCTATTCTTTCTGCACATCAGGATGGTTTGTTCCTGTGCCCTCAATAAGGCTTCTTTAAAATAGAACCAGGTCCCCTGGACTCCTTTCCCCCTTATATTAGCCTACCAGGGGATCCTGCCCATCAGTTCCCTGAGGGAGTCTAAGTCTGCTTTTCTGAAGTCCAGGATCTGTATTCTACTGCTCTTCTTTCTTCCTTTTGTCAGAATCCTGAACTCGACCATCTCATGGTCACTGTTACCTAGGTTGCCACCCACTTCTACTTCTCCTACCAATTCTTCCCTGTTTGTGAGCAGCAGTTCAAGAGGAGCATGGCCTCTAGTTGGTCCCTCCAGCACTTGTACCAGGAAGTTGTCCCCAACACTCTCCAAAAACTTCCTGGATTGCCTGTGCACTGCTGTATTTCTCTCCCAGCAGATATCAGGATAATTGAAATCCCCCATGAGAACCAAGGCCTGTCATCTGGAAACTTCTGTTAGTTGTCTGAAGAAAGCCTTGTCTACCTCCTCCTCCTGGTCTGGTGGTCTATAGCAGATGCCCACCATGACATCACCCTAGTTGCTCTCACCTCTAAACTTAACCCAGCTCTCAACAGGCTTTTCTCCAGTTTCATACTGGAGTTCTGATCAATCATATTGTTCCCTTACATACAGTGCAACTCCTCCACCTTTTCTCCCCCACCTCTCTTTCCTGAATAGTTTATACCCATCCATGACAGTGCTCCAGTCATGTGAGTTGTCCCACCAAGTCTGTTATTCCTATCACATCATAGTTCCTTGACTGTGCCAGGAATTCCTGTTCTTCCTGCTTGTTTCCCAGGCTTCTTGCATTCGTGTACAGGCACCTAAGATAACAGCTGGTTGCCCTACTTTCTCAGTATGAATCAGGAGACCTCCCCTGTTGCACCCTCCTCCTTGTGTTTCCTCCCGGTATCCCACTTCCTCACTTACCTCTGGGCTTAGGAGGGAGTTCCCGACCACCGCCACCTGTCTCCTCCTCTTGGGAGTAGTGGTCATGAAACCCCCATGATGGCTCTTCCAAACCATTCTTCACCGTAGTACCTGTGCAGAGAGCCTGAAAATGGTTTCTTACCTCTATCTGCAATGGAGGTACATGAGTTCTCCTCTTTCTTCTGGAGGTCACATGCTACCAGTTTTCTTCCCCATTCTGCGCTGCTCTCTCTGATTCTTCAGCCTGCTGTGCCTGCAGTACCAAACGCTGACTTCTATCCAGGAAATCCTCATTTTCTCTGATGCAACACGGGGTTGATACTTGGCTCTCCAGTCCTTTAACCTTCTTTTCCAATATGGAGACCAGTTTGCACTTCGTACAGACGAAGTTGCTTCTATCCTCTGGGAGAAATACAAACATGGCACATCCTATGCAGGTCACAACAGCTGATTGCTCTTTATCCATAATGTCTTCCTTCTAAGAGCCTCTTCAGATGTTGTATTTACTGCTCACAGAAACCTGAAAGGCGAAAAAAAAAAAAAAAAGAAAAGAAAACACTCTGTGGGAACTCCTCCCCCCTAGGCAAAGTCTCTCTGTTCGCCTGTCCTCTGTTTGCTACTATGTGGGCCCTGGGGATGGAGAAGCTTCCATGGAGAGGTTCTGTATTTGGGTTTGTAGCCTCTATGAACTGGGGCAGGCAGAGATTTTGCTCCTTAAAAAAGCATATAGAAAAACCACTCGGGAAGGCAAGAGGTGAGAAGTGGTGGTGGTGCATATATCAGACCTTCCCAGGGACATCCGCTAGTCTTCTATTTAATCTACAGAGGTTTTTCTGAACTCGCTTCATCACTGTGTGCAGGGGTATGTAAGCTGTGTTTAGCCTGTTCTCATTCTAGCAGGAATAACATGAACCCAAAGCTCACCTAATGGTGTATATTTGCCTTTAAAACCTGAGCAACTCTATGTCTATGAATCGGTCTCAAGGAAAGTCCTCACAAAAACAATCTACCTTGGCCCTGATATTTTGTTGTTGCCTCTTTTAATGCTGACCTTTCTGTACGTTGTGATTGGCTTCAAAGTTGCTTCCATCTCTGAAGTCCCCTGAGTAAGATGTACTGGGAGCTGAGTGAGGTGACCATATGTCCCAATTTTATAGGGACAGTTCTGATATTCGGAGCTTTGTCCTATATAGGTGCCTATTATCCTCCACTCTGTCCTGAATTGTTCTCTTGCTGCCCTAGAGCTGAGACAGTTTGGGGTGACTAGCAGACTCTGATGTCTCTGGGCAGAGTATGACTCAGTTTTGGCTCAGGTATCACTATCTTTTCTTCAAACCGTGAGATTCCATTTTGCTGGAAGAGTGAAGATCATGAAAGAGCCAATTGTGGTTTGCCTAAGAAGAATTTGATGAATTCTCCTACTAGCCCTTCACTTTCATGAGGGGTTCCATTGGCTTCGGTGACCTCATGATATGTGAAATCTTAGGGTTTTTAAATAAGAAGTGCTTATTAAACAAAAGACCTACGCCTACAAACAAATGACCTTCTGCGCAACTTGAGTTCCAGCTTTATCTCCTTTTGTTTACCAAGGAACGCACCCTACCGGAGCTCAATACAACATGAACAACATAGAGACGTCCACTGGCTGAATAATATATCATAAACCTATAATTAAAACCAGGGCTGTTTACACAAGAGCTGCAGTGTTGAACCTATTCTTTTAAAATAACAGTCTCCGGGGTTGCTATAAAGTAATTGAGCTATGTTGTCATTAACAAATGTGATATATTATGTAGGTGATCTCTCTTCATTTATAGGCATAGGAATAGATAATTCCCACAATGCTGTCTTACAACAGCATTACAAAGTTATGCAACAACTAGTGAGTACAACACTTGTCACTTATATTGGCAGGAGGGGTAGAGGGACTACTACCAGCAAAACAGAAAAGCATTTGGAGATAGAGCCCCATAAATACAATCAATCACAGTCTGCAACTGGATGTTCTGTTAGTAACAACCTGGCCACTGTGTGTCACTCTTGAAGCTTACTCACAGATGCAGGAGAGCATTGATGTCAACAACAGTCTCGTCTCACAGAGGTTTCCCCACCTTCTCTGGGAAAGAGAAGAAACCTTGGATCTTGTGAGACATGGTGAAAGGAAACCAAAATCAGGAATGAACTGGAAATGGTGTAGACCATTGAAGATCAAAAGGGTTCTGCTAAAATTCTTGCAATAAATGAAAAAAGTTAAGCTTAGTAAAGGAGAGACAAATGCAGATCTGTGCTGAAATCTGAATCCTACCCCCCGTCCCCAAAAGAGAGAAATCTGAAGGGCCACAGGGGGTGCGAGACATCACACTTACAGCTAAGGAAAAGGGCTCCAGAGAGCTGCATGGAGACCTCTGTCCACATTACCACATAATCTTCCAACAGGTTTGGCATCCTGTCACCAGCTTCAGGCCAGTACATTGTAACCACTTCTGGAATGAGCCATTCGAGACAGTGCAGTTCTTCTGCAAGTTCTTGTTCCTCAGAAGCCAGCAGGCTGTCTTGTGGGGAACCTTGTCAGTTCTCTACATGGTGTGGGCTAACTTGGAATTGCCTGGATGGGGTAAGAATATCTGACATAGTGGGAAAGGGTTAAATAATCCAATTCTAATTGTTTCTGTGTAGTTGGGTCTAAGAGTTGTGCTTGATATTTTCTTCATTAGAAAGTGTTAAATATTTTAATATCCTAATTTCACTAGGTCAGCTGAGCTGGAAAACAAATGGATCCTGGGTTTGCAATTATTTTCTGTTTCTTTCCTTTGCTCCAGGCAGTCTAAGCATTATTGATATCTGTAATAATTAATAAGCTCTTATCTAGTGTTTTACATTTTCAAAGCACTTTGCAAACATTAATTAGTTAATGTCAACTAGTGCCTGAGGTTTCTTTGGCTGAAAGCACAAGGGTAATATTTCCCATGTCCCTTTTTTACACATTGGAAGGATTTGTATATATTTGTGTGTGCATAAACCTGTCTCTTTTATATTTTTTTCATTGGAAAGTAAATTTGATGATTGTAAAAAATGCTGATGAGCATCGCTGAAGGCTGTGAGCTATTCCCTGCTCCAATCCTTTTCTGCTACTCCAATGGTGTAAGGGGAGTGGATACTTTCCTCATGTCCTCCCACCTCTCCACAGTGTGGGGAAGTCTTCAGAAGAGCCAGCACCTATGCCTCCCAACCTGTGGCCTGCAGTGGAGGGGCTGGGGAGAGTCAGGCAGAGACAATATGTTCTGGCAATCCACAGCTGGCACAACTTAGTGCAGGCCTGAGGCTGCTCTAACCTTGGACCAGAGAGAGAATCAGGGAAGTGGGCTCTGTGACAGCCCTTCATCTCTGCTGCACCCAAAGGAAGCTGGATGTACCAGAGAATTGGCCCTGAAAGTCTATTTGCAGAGGTATGTTATGGTCTTCCACTCACTATACCTCAAACCTCTAGGAGCAAGAGGGGATTCACCCTCTATTCAGTCCCTAGCAAAGGTATCAATTATTGCCATTTACAAAGGCATGCTTTTGTTTTTAATTTTTTTAATGTAAATATTCGTCAACTAGGAACAGAACTAAACCACTAATTCACTCTGCAAAGGGTGCCAAACGGCTGTCTGGTGACAGCAGCTTTCATTGATTGGTACTCACTGGGCCTCGGTGGAACTAGTGACTTAGAGGTGAAATCTCAGGCTCGTGGACTTTCTTTCTCTCTTCCAGCTGTTAATTATTCAGTGGTATTAATGCCAGAGGAGTGAATTCAATACTTCGCAGCATTCTTTTGTGTTACTCCAGGGTTTCAAGGCAAGATGAAAAGAGTCAAGGAACTAAGAAAGGGAAAAATAATGGTCATGGTCAAATGCAAGCTCTCAAGATAAAACTTCATCCCCACCCCTGCGTAACTGTCTCAGGCTTCATACAGTGGGGAAGTTGTGTTTGTTAAAGTAGGAAAGTCAAAATTAGGGACTGGCCAAGAATAGTAAAAACTCTGAGCTGAAATATTTCTTTTTTGGGGGGGAGGGGAATGATTAGCCCCCTTCCACACCCTCACCCCCCCCCCCCACTTCACCCCACCCCGCTGACAAAGGCTCAATGCAATTGCTTGGACTACCAAATATGCATGCATGTGATCGACTTCTCTGCTCTCAGTTGGCTGCATAAGCACCTAGATGTGTTTGTCTAGAAAAGCCAAGATATAAATGAAGTGATGCACCTGCATGATTGTACCCAGACCTTGTCCAAAAGCAAGTCCTGGTTATCCATTGAATACTGTGCAGTAATTTTGGATGTTGAACTATTTTTTTTAATTGAACACTGCATATGGAATTTGTATTTAGGTCAGCAGGGTTTCTGATTTGCTAGCATTTTATACCCACTTTGCACAGGGGTAAACAACTGCACAAGTGCCTCGCAGTGGAGAATCAAGCTTAACATCCTTCTAAGCAAATTGGTTGAGTATGTAGTACAGTAAAATAATATGTAATATGTGCTTTGTGTTCAGGCACCCTATGAAATAGCACATACAAGAATACCAACTGAAAACTAACTTTGGTTAAAAACTTTAGTTTTCAAATGCAAAAATGTGCCTGCTCTCATGGGAGGAGGTTGACAATACAGTTTCCGCTATCACCAAAACCTTAGGAAGAAATCTGAGTATCTGTTCATAGGCCACAAGCCATGATGGGCAATTCATGTTCCGTGTTGGATCAGACTGGTGAATTTCTGATCAGTCACAAGTTAAAGCACAATGAGTGCTACGTAGGAAATATTTGTTTCCATTGAAAAGCTTTGCTGTTTGTAGGAAGCATGTTCTAAATTTGAATCAAGGAATAATTCTTTAAAAAATTCTTCATGCGTCTTTTAGTTCCTCTTTTCTGCCGTGAAGGCAAATTTGAGTAAAAAGAAACCTCATCCATTCAGTCAGATTTATTATTGCCAAAAAAAGCTTTTCCTCTTTTACTTGCCTTCTGCCTCCCCTAAGAGTAAAGGACCAGATCTTCCACTGGTGTGAATTGGCATAACTCCATATACACATACCAGTTTACACTAGCTGAGGAACATCCAGAGTCTGAATCTACAGGCTTTACCCAAGCAAATCTCTCCTCTTGTTGGCATCAACAGGAGTTTTGCCTGAGTTAGAATTGCAGGAGTGGTCTGTGGGTTTGACAGGGTCCTATGTGCACATTGAATGTCACATATTGTCTTGGACATATCCAGGGCCAGCTCCAGGCACCAGCTTATCAAGCAGGTGCTTGGGTGCTTGGGGTGGCAACTCCGTATCAGGGCGGCACTTTGAGGTATTTGGCGGCAATTCAGCGGAGAGTCTCTCACTCCCACTAGGAGCAAAGGACCTCCTGCTGAATTGCCGCAGATCGCGATCATGACTTTTTTTTTTTCCCTGCTGCTTGGGGCGGCAAACCCCTGGAGCCGGCCCTGGACATATCGCAGTTCAAAGCACAGTGTGTGTGTTTACCAGTAAAAAGGTCATAAATATTATCGTTATCCCTTTCCATGATGGCAAACTCTTAATATTGCTGTCTTTTAAAGTACCCTATGATGAATATAGTGTGTTATGTGTACATAAAACCTCTCTCTTTTCAGATACAGTTGCTGTTAAAGTCCACGTTTGCCAGTTTCTATGGTGCTCTGTACTATATGGAAGTCCTTAAGTTATTTTCCCAGCACACATTCATTATAAGTAGTTGTATGGTTGGGTTTTTTTTTAACATTGCATAGAGGATATTTAAAAGCTTCTAAGGGATGAGCATCTGTATTACAAGCTGGGAATCCTTATAACTTGTTACGACCTTAAAACATAAATGGCTTTGAAAATAAAGACTTTGAGAAGCGTGAAAGTGATTACAGAACTACACAAATGTACTAAAAACCTAAACAGTAATGTAATCCTCGAAGGGGAAATTACTCCCTCCTTCATTTATAATGATAATGTGTTTGGCTTTGTTTTAGTCAGACTTGGAGTCTATGACTCCATGAAAACCTCTTGACTTTCCTTCTGAAAAGCCATCACATACCGGGGAGGAGTGTGTGTGTGTAAGCAGAGTCAGGATGAGCTCTACCCTGACATCTGGTGGTGAATTATAGGAAGTGTGGAAAGAATGTCTGGAATGTGGAATCTCAACTATTTGCATAGGCACGCCTACCCCATCCCAGACTGCCGAGCTGTGGGACTGCTTTGTGACAGAAATGACTCAACCTCAGTTGGGTGGTACTCGCTAGACAAGGGACATGGGTTCCAAAACCCAGTGAAGGGAGAGAGATTGGGGACAGGTATTTGTGCCTGGTGGTGCAGGCTCCTTGTGGAGCTAGAAGCACCAGTTGCACCTCCTCCTCTCTCCACTGTGGAATGTCAGAGTTGATTTTTTATTCCCTTAAGACTCTAGATACAGGTTGCTGAGCTGAACTCACTTTGGGCTAATGGTGCACTAGCACTGGGCTCCCCTACTATGTGCTGAGATCACTAAGAGCTGAAATCACAAAAGAGCTGAAATTACTGAGCTGGGAGCACTGAGTACTGTGCTAACTAGTGGGGGAGCCTGAAGCTATACTGCGGAACAGAGCAGCTGGCGGAGTGGAGCAGTTTATGGGGATGGCAGGAGCGGACCACAGGACAGCTGGTGGAGTGGAGCGGCTGGCAGAGCGGAGTAGCTGTGGGGCGTGTGGAGCAGCCCACAGAGCGAGCGGAGCCGAGCAGTTTGCTGGGACAACTGGAGCAGCTCACGAGGCAGCTGGTGGAGCGGAGCAGTTTGTGAGGACGGCCGGAGGAGCAGAGTGGAGCGGCCGGTAAGGCGGAGCAGTTCGTGGAGAAGGCGGAAGCAGAACCCACGGAGAGGCAGGGCAGTTGGCCCTGGACCACGTAAGGTGCCCCTTTCACCCAGGCTGGGGGGAGGGACCTCTACAGATAGACTCTTGAATTCTGGGGTGGCATTGACCAGAGACTTTTGGGTTGTTGGACTTTGGAGTGATTGGACTTAAGACCCTCAGGGGGAAAGGACATTGCCAAATGTACTTGGGGGGGGGGGTTATGGTTTGTGTTATAACTCTGTTTGTGGTGTTTCTCCAATGGGATGCCACATTGATTCCTTCCTTTATTAAAAAGATTTCGCTACACTCAGACTCCGTGCTTGCGAGAGGGGAAGTATTGCCTCCTAGAGGCGCTCAGGAGGGTGTGGTATGTAAGTGTCCCAGGTCACTGGGTGGGGGCTCGAGCCGGTTATGCATGGTGTTATTGAAACGGAACCCCTGGATACTGAACCTGGCCCTTGTTACTGCCAACTCAGAGGGGCAGAAGGGTTACATGTGGAACAGACATGACAAAAACAGGTCACTACATCACCAATGGCAGAGACGTATGAGGCCTTCTGCTTCTACATCAGAGCTTAATTTAGGAACATTGCTCTATTCACTCTAATACGTTTCTGTGACAAAGGAGGGAGACGTGTCACAATATGTGGCGAAATAACATGAGGAGGCAGTTGAGCAAGCCTCTAGTGCTTCCCCGTTGTGCAGCTTGCCCCTGTCCTTGAGGAAATGTGCGCAGGCGTGGGAGATATCTGCTTCCCCACCACTGTCCTACTCTGGCCTGCACTTGATAGCCCTCTGTGGGGTTGGGGAGTGGGCCAGAAGAGAGGGATGTACACCAAACCCCATGGAAAACCCAGTGCATAATAGATTCAAACTAAAGCTGCATTCTCCTGCCCTTGGAAACCAGCTCTAAAGGTGGGAGCTGCTCTTGGGGTAGCTGTGGATGCGAACTCCTTGGCAATGTGCTTCTATGGCAACCATGAGGCCTTATAACCAAAGAGGAGGTTGTGAGCCCCCAGAAGCATAAGTCCTTTGTGTGGACATCCCTGGCATCTCAGCACCAGGGAGGGACATAGGGGCCCTGGTGGAGGCTGACCTTTTCTCTCAGGGAAAATTCTGCCTGGGAATTACCATGCTTTTTTCCCAGAGCCCCCTCCTGAATTTCCACAGAAGGGAGCAACCCAGACCAAAGTTAACTTCTGAGAAGCAGAGAGGTGGCTGAGTGGGTTAATGCATCTTCAACGCCTCGGAAGCCTGGGGTTAACTAGAGGTCATTTGTTTTGTTTTCATATATCTATATCCTAGTGTTACCAGCATCACAAACGGGCATTTTAATAGAATAACAAACCAAAAGCCCTATCCCCACCTTCCATGTGAGCAGAGGCCCAGCTCTGAACTCCTTCCTAGGCAAAACTCCCACCTCCTTGCTCCCATGAATGATACTCTCCTCGAGGGGGGTGAGAGGTTTCCACCACTGCGTGTCCTGGAAAAGACAGGGGATGCCTGCGGGCGAGGGAGGACTCCATCCAAGCCCAGAGGGTGCTGTGAGATCATCACATATGCAGCCTGCCTGCCTGAGAGGAACACAATGTTTGTGTCATGGTGCGTAGGAGGAGAAAAATGGTGTTGGAGGGGAAAAGTGACCATGGGCAGGACTCCTTGCTCTCAATCCTGGATACTGAACTTCAGGGCACACAACTATCTTGTCAGTTACTCCTGCGAACTGGTAGTGATAATGGTAGATAGGCAGCCCCGTGGAGCAATGCCACGGTGTGCAGGTATGTCTCTCTCCACTGAGTGGATGAAATGATGGGAGAGGATTTGCCCTCTTTTCTTCTATTTTTGAGGATCCTTTAATTTACCCAGGGGCCTTCTGACCGTAGCTGGCACAAATACATCTGATGAAACAAACAAAAGAAGGTGAGGAAGGTAAACTAGACAGAAGACAGAGCGGGACTGAGGAAGGGCAGTGTGAGCCAAGGCGGTCTCTGTTTATGTAGATCTGAAGCATAATGGTGCCAGTGAATCTGATTGGAAGGACTTGTAAAAGCGGCCCAACGTTTGTTGTCTAATGTACCGACATCATTTGATCTCATTACATTGCCATTGTTGTCACTGTCAATAATAGCTGCAAACTTAGCAAGATAATTATAAATGTGTTAGGAGTGGGCCTGTAATTTGTGTCTAGTAAAATATCTTGTAAAGCGGTAATCCCTTTACACACAGTGGGCTGGAGCTGAGAGGCTGCAATATACTAATAGTCTTACAGCCTCTCAGCCATCGTTCCCACGGTCTGACAAACGCAGGAAAAATAAATGGCAGAGATACGGGAGCTGTGGATTGGCAAGGTGTGCAAGGTTGAAATAAGCATTCAGAATTGCATGCCAGTGTAGTTAGAGATGGCCGAATGTTAGCTCCCGTGTAATAAGCAATTCTGGGGACAGCAAAACCCACATGTGGAAGCCCAGACACGTGCTACTTTTTCTGCTTAGGTGCTTGCTTTTGGTAACAGCCTTTCGGTCATCTGTGTCATTTGTTTATATTGCTCATTGCAGAGGAGATTTTGGCCGTACAGGGCCTAGATTTGTGGTGCAAGCTAAGTAAATAATAATAGAGCATTAAGTCTATTGCCTGGTAAGGATATAGCCTTTCCAAGAAAAAGCACATCAGATACTAAATGGATGCTGTATTATTTATTTATATGTATTTTATGTATAGATAGCACCATAGGCAAACATGGAGCTTTACAAAGAGAATAAAGAAGACACAATCCCTGTCTTAAGGTGCTCACAGTCAAGGTATGCTTGATCCTAGACCAAAGGTTGAGGAGAAATACCTTCCCTCCTTTCTCGATGCAACTGTCAGTCACGTGGACTTTGGATGCGATCCTGCAAGGTGTTTGAAACCCCTCCACCCCACAGAGGAGAAACGAGAGAGCTGAAAAGCTATTCAGCGTCCACTTCCCTGCTTCTGGGTGCTTTGTCTCCCAAGAGATTCTCAGTCAGCTATGCTACTTTCTCTCTCACTCTTTTCAATTACGGGATTGGACAGGCTCGGAAGTAGGGTCAGCTATATTTTGTTCCAACTTCCATCAAAAGCTCTTTCACATTTGGGTGTGATTGTGACGACAAAGCAAATTTTAGTGCCCAATTCCCCTTGTTTGTGTCACAAAAGTACCTAAGTCCATGAGGAGATGCATTGAAATTTGTGGGATTCCTTGCTGGAATTACACACTACTCAGCATGTGTAAGGGTATCAGGATTTAGACATTAAAAGGGAAAACCGAAGAGTAGGGCAGCTGATGGCGAAGAGAATCCATGAAAGGAAGGAGCAGCGTATGTGGTGTGTGAGGGGGACAGGGATAACACCCAAAGGGGACAATGAGTAGTGGAAGCAACTTTTCAGAATATTAGGGCAGAATCTAAAACACAAAGCCTGTCATATATTGTGTTTGTTCAATAAGATGAACCAGGTAAAAATAAAGTGCAGGCATCCCTTAGCGACCCATACCTTGGATTATATTGGCCTCCATTTGTTAAATTATAATGAATTAATTAACCAAATTAAATTGTTCTGCCTAGACTATCTCCCAGCTACAAGGGTAACTGCCGGGCAAGCCTTTTACTACACCATGTTTTGTGCTCATTGTGGTGCCACCAAACCAATCCAAAGATGAATAAGTGGCATTAAAAATAGTCAAAACATGTTGTTATAACAAGTAAAATCAACACTGTAATCCACAGAACATATTGCTACAGTGTATTTACTGTTTTAATAGTGTTTTAAGTCAGTGCTTCTCAACTTGTGGTCTGCAGTCTAAGGGGTCCATGAAAGACTTGGACTGAAAACTGACTGAACAGAATTCAACTGTACATACAGACAATAGATTTCCAAAAGGGTCCACAGCTCCATCTGACATTTTTTAGGGGTCTGTAAATGTAAAATCGTTAAGATCCACTGTTTGAAATCATTTTGTGAAGTCATGGATATTTGTAGCTGCAGTTTACTGTCAGAGTTGCTACCGTGTTTATAAAAACAGTGAGACAAGGTGGGTGAGGTAATATCTTTTATTGGAACAACTTCTGTCAGTCAAAAAGACAAGCTTTCAAGTTACACAGGACTATACAAACGGCAGCATTTGAACGATCCAGATATGCTACATGTCCTTCACTAGTAAAATAATTCATTAAGAAATTTCCCTGCTAGGTGAAACTAGGTCTCGTGTTAAACTACACTCTGTGTTATGTACGGCTGACATTTCTATATGGAGCCTAGTCAGTCAATGCTCACTGAAGTGAATGGTGCTGTTTCCACAGACTTCAATGGCTGCTGGGTCAAAACCTTGGTGGTTATAGCATGCTGTTAAAATCTGCCTAGGTGGAGCATTATTCTTACCAGTTACCTTCTTGTTCTGGAAGCCAAATTCAAATGTACGTTCGGCCGACAACAGAAATGAGTTTGGTGTTCTCTGTTTAATAGTCCCAGGTACTGAGTCTATTTTTTCCCCCCTTTTACATACAAAGACTAGAACTGATCAAAAACCAGAATAAAATTTTAATAAACATTTTCACTGATTTTTTTTCTCCATAAAATTTGAAATCCTGTTGAAATTTTTCACTCAGCTGCATAACAAACAGGTTGACATTTTTTGCAAAACTTTCCCCTGCCATGTGACCTTTTTTTAGTCATTGAAACTTGACATTTTAATTAAAAATGAATCAGAACAGCAAACGTTTTAAAATTTTTTACCTAGCCCTACCCAAACTCAGTCTGATCATAGCTGTTGGGGGTGGAGAAGCTTAATTGGAATTAAGGAGAATGGGGCCTTGTCTTTTAACAATCTTACATATGTGCTTTTGATGATAATCTGGCCCTACTGAAGTTAATGGGATGTCTATATTGCCAACAACAACCAAACAAAAAACAAAACAACAAATAAACAATAAGTCAAAGCCCTTGGGCTCACGCTACGGGGCTAAAGCTAGCAGCATAGATGTTTCTGCTTGGGCTGCAACTGTGGTTCTGAAACCCAGCCAGGGGAGAGATGCTCAGAAAGCCAGGCTCCAGCCTGAGCGGGAACATCTCCACTGCTATTTTTAGTCCCATATGCAAGCCCTGCAACCAGAATCAGTTGACCAGGGCTCTGAGACTTGCTACTGTGGCTTTTTCCCCAATGTAGCCACATCCAGTGTGGCCAGGATTTCATCCATGATTTCAGTGGCATTGCTCACATGAGTACAATTGAACCCACCTAAGTGTTTGTGGGATGAGGGCTCAACCGTGCAAAAGATCATGTGGGAAAGCGTGCAGCATTGGCCTGTCTAGACATGCAATGGTTCTCAGCAGGGCTGGCTCCAGCATTTTTGCCACACCAAGCAGCAAAGCAGGGGAAAAAAACAAACAAACAAAAAAGCCGCGATTGGCGGCACTTCGGCGGCGGGTCCTTCACTCTGAGAGGGACTGAGGGACCCGCCACCCCTTTCTATTGGCTGCCCCAAGCACCTGCTTCCTTTCCTGGTGCCTGGAGCCGGCCCTGGTTCTCAGGCTGCCCAGCACTATCACCTCCCCTGCCTCCAATGAGCGAGCCACTTGCTGGTGCTTAACTGGATGTCAGCTCCCTGACACCACCAGCCTGTTAGCCACCCAAACAATCTCCTCTGGGCTATGCCAGCCCTTTCTTTCTCTTGCAGATTAAAAGATATATCCCAGTCCACAAACCCTTTTGAAACAGCCCCTGGTAGCATTCAGCCTCTTATCCACTGAACGCTCACAGATATACCAGGTTTGCTGTCCACAAAGGAACAATGTACATGCCAGCTTGTGGACCCAACTCCGAATCAGCTCCTATATGACATCATGGAATCATAGAATCAAAAGGTTGGAAGGGACCTCATGAGGTCATCTAGTCCAACCCCCTGCTAAAGGCAGGACCATTTTCCCTAAATAATCCCAGCCAGGGTGCGGTCTAGCCGGACCTTAAATAGCTCTAAAGATGGAGATTCTACCACCTCCCTAGGTAACCCATTCCAATACTTCACCACTCTCCTAGTCAGAAAGTTTTTTCTAATATCCAGCCTCGACTTCCGCAACTGCAACTTCAAACCATTGCTCCTTGTTCTGTCCTCCGTCACCACTGAGAACAGCCTAGCTCCCTCCTCCTTGGAGCATCCCTTCAAGTAGTTGAAGGTTGCTATCAAATCCCCCCTTAGTCTTCTCTTCTGCAGGCTAAATAAGCCCAGTTCCTTCAGTCTCTCTTCATAAGTCATGTGCTCCAGTCCTCTAATCATTTTTGTTGCCCTCCGCTGGACTCTCTCCAATTGTTCCACATCCTTTTTGTAGTGTGGCGCCCAAAACTGGACACAATATTCCAGATGCGGCCTCACCAGTGCCGAATAGAGGGGAATAATCACATCCCTCGATCTGCTGGCAACACTCCTACTAATACAGCCCAGTATGCTATTAGCCTTTTTGGCTACAAGAGCACACTGTAGGCTCATGTTCAACTTTCCATCTACCGTAACCCCAAGATCCTTTTCTTCAGCACTGCTACTTAGCCAAACAGTCCCCAGCCTGTAGCAGTGCATGGGGTTTTTCTGTCCTAAGTGCAGGACTTTGCACTTGTCCTTGTTGAACTTCATGAGGTTTCTTGTGGTCTACTTCTCCAATTTGTCTAAGTCTCCCTGAATCCTATCCCTGCCCTCCAGCGTGTCCACCACTCCCCCCAACTTGGTGTCATCTGCAAATTTACTTAATGTGCAAGCTATCCCATCATCAAGATCATTAATGAAGACATTGAATAGAACGGGCCCTAAGACAGACCCCTGGGGCACACCACTTGTTACTGGTTGCCAACTAGAGAGTGTGCCATTGATACCTACCCGCTGAGCCCGTTGATTCAGCCAGTTTTCTATCCACTTCACAGTCCATTCCTCCAACCCATACTTCCTTAGTTTGCTGATGAGAATGCTGTGGGAAACCGTGTCAAAAGCCTTACTAAAGTCAAGGTATACAACATCAACAGCTTTGCCCCCATCCACAAGTCCAGTCATCTCATCGTAGAAAGCAATCAGGTTGGTCAGGCATGATTTACCCTTGGTGAATCCATGCTGACTGCTTCTGATCACCTTGTTTTCCTCTAAGTGTTTCAGGATGGATTCCTTCAGCACCCGCTCCATGATTTTTCCAGGGATTGAGGTGAGACTGATTGGTCTGTAGTTCCCTGGATCTTCCTTTTTCCCTTTCTTAAAGATAGGTACTATATTTGCTTTCTTCCAGTCCTCTGGGACCTCTCCTGTTCGCCATGAATTTTCAAAGATAATGGTCAACGGCTCTGCAATCACATCAGCTAACTCCCTCAGCACCCTCGGATGCAGTTCGTCCGGTCCCATAGACTTGTGCACGTCTAACGTCTTTAAGTAGTCCCTAACCTGACCCTCTATCACAGTGGGCTGCTGTCCTCCTCTCCTCTCTGCGTTCCCCAGTGTAGTAGTCTGGGAGTTGATCCTGCCCGTAAAGACTGAAGTGAAGAAGGAATTGAGTACTTCAGCCTTTTCCATATCTTCCACCACTAGGATACCTGCCTCATTGAGTAAGGGACCTACACCATCCCTAATCCTCTTCTTGTTGCTTACATACTTGTAAAACCCCTTCCTATTATCCTTCACATCCCTTGCTAGTTTCAACTCAAATTGCCCTTTGGCCTTTCTGAGCAGAGAGCAGAGATATATTAAGAACAGAGATATCATAGAGCAGAGATATATTGAGAGATGAAACAATCATAAGTTGATGATCAAAGCTCAAGATTTGAGAGATAGTGAGTAAGGATAATGGAAACAGAAGTGTTGTATATAAAATAAAATCTTATTGTGCTAGCTAGAGACTAAACTTAACTTTAGAAGGCTAAGCTTCTATCTAAGGAAGTTTATTTCACCCCAAATGTCTCTTGCAGCATTTCAACCAAGGCTGGTTGAGATCCTGTTTTCATGAATATGAACACACTGTCCATTTACTACTTTGGTGCAGGATAAAGGGGTGTCTCCCTGCCTTTTACTTATTTCCCCAAATTTCATTTTCTGTCTCCAGAGATCACCTGCCACTCTTTTTCCCCGCCCTCTGGACTCCTTTCCTGTTGATTCTGCTTCCATTGTGTTAGCTTACAATACTTACCTTATATTTGGCAGAAAATGCATATTTTGTTTCCTGTCTAGAAGAAACCTGTTTTTCTGTTTGGTTGGTGACAGATTTGGAAACAAACTGTCAGTACATACACACCACTCCTTAATCATTCACACATGTATCTCGTGATGATTATGAGGATCGGTATGACATGAGCTTTCAGTAGAGACCTCAGATGATATCATTTCTGGACGAATACCATGAAAGCAATGTTCTAGGAGTAGTGAGTTCATCAGGCCTGTAAGATGATGTTGTTACACAGTAGTGAACCTTTTGCCAGTTGGCACTGAAGGGTTCCTAGGGTTCCTAGGGTCACAACAAGGTTCTGACTTCTTAGTCCATGAAAATAAAACTTTAATTCGTGCCAAAATTGACACAAAATGTAGGGAGTTAATTGGCATATTTTAAACTAGCATGAATACAAAAAGAGTACTGATTGGCACTGCCAGCTCTTGTGATTTATAGCAAGTCTTGGTTATCTGATACTTTTTTTTTAAAGTTCTAGCTCCTAGAGTTATATAATTACATGGGAATCTTGGTTTTTATGCGGGGGGGGGGTGAGTGAATTTTCTAGCTCTCATGGCAGCAGAGAACAGTTTGAAAATGTGGAGACTAAGGGGGGATATGATAAAGGTATATAAAATCACGAGTGCTGTGGAGAAAGTGGATAAGGAAAAGTTATTTACTTATTCCCATAATACAAGAACTAGGGGTCACCAAATGAAATTAATAGGCAGCAGGTTTAAAACAAATAAAAGGAAGTTCTTCTTCTTTCGACAGCGCACAATCAACTTGTGGAACTTCCTTACCTTGAGAGGTTTGTGAAGGCTAGGACTTAACAAGCGTTTAAAAAAAGAACCTGGAGTAATTCATGGTGGTTGAAGTCCATAAAGGCTATTAGCCGAATGGTGTCCCTAGCCTCTGTTTGTCAGAGGATGGAGATGGATGGCAGGAGAGAGATCATTGCCTGTTAGGTTCACTCCCTTTGGGGCACCTGGCACTGGCCACTGTTGGTAGACAGATACTGGGCTAGATAGACCTTTGGTCTGACCTGGTACGCCATTCTTGTGTTCTTACGTTCTTATGACCTTGAGTCAAAGGCTCAAGAGCCGGAGGACAAATAAAAGGAACCCCAAATTAATTATTTTTTAATAAACCTGATCTTTTTTTCTTTTGAGATCTGACCCTGATTTCCAGAATGTTTGGGGTTGTCATTTCTGAGTTAATATGTCAGCACAAAGCAGTTACCTTTTCTGAAACATCTCAACCTCTTCAGACTAGCATGTGCCCACCTAGCTACAGTTTCATACCCTTAAGTAATCATCATTATGGTCCTACAGGATTTAAGCATTACCAATACTTCTCTGTATAGTCAGGAAGTGGTTAACCACCAGGTGGATTTGTTTCACAGCATCCTTACTTTTAGGCTTACATTTTATTATTATTTTTTTTCTATCTTGACAACATGCAGGGGAAAATCAGTAAATACACAGATCTGCAGTGAGGGTTTTAACTTAGCTACTTGTTCCCTCCCTGGAAATTTCTGACTTTAGTTTCCTTTGGAAAAAAAATCTGCCTTTCATAAGGGTATTAACATTGTAATGAATATGACTTGTATAACAGTACCTAATTAAATGCTGATCTTGTAGTGTAAATTTAACTTGATTATTGTTAGCCTCAGTGAACACCACAGGAGACTAATACTAATGACTCAATCAGTACAGAAAGCAAGAGGGTCAGTTATGAGAAGAATCCAAATATTAGCATACACTTACACCCTGTACGTGTGAAGCCCTGCGAGATAGCAGTGTATTTAAAAGATAACCACAGGCGTCAGGAAGAGGATTACATTTCAGCTGGAATCTCACAGTTTCAAAACTGGCCCAAACCCATTACAGAGCCAGCAGGCTTCTGTGGCGTACCTCTTAAACTCACTGAATAAGGAGTCTGTGAGAGGATTATGGCTTACATAAGAGTTTTATGTCTGTGTTAGCACTACAGGGTCTATATGTAAGCGTACTGGATGCTGTGTATGGCAATAACAATATATATAAATAGACACTGAACAGAAAATTATCTTTTGGTATATCTGTGGTTTCAAATACAGGACCTGATCTTGCTTTCATTGAAGTCCATTGGAGATTTTGCCATTGATTGCAATGGAAGCAGGACAGTGTAGAAAAATAAAATTCTATGAACTCAAAATTAAGGTACAGAATTATTTCCTCCTCAACCTTAAGCTAAAGAATTCTTCATTTCTCTTTGCTATACTGAAATATTAAAGTGACAACTGCATCTTCAGGCCCATGATCCTTTTTCCTGTGGTTAGTCAAAAATACAGGATTTTTCAGACCACTCCTGTCTGTTGTTAATAGTTTTACCGATAAGATAGGTTCCTGTACCCCTATGATTCTAATCCCAAAGACCCAAACCACACCATTGAAAAGGTCTTTCGGATGCGTCATGTATTCAAAGAGAACTGCTTAATTAAAAGCAAAGAGAAACTTTCTTTCTCCTGTTTGCATGAATGGTCACTTATCAAACAGTAGAGGGGAATCTAGGCCAAGCTGCTTTCAGCAATCTAAGGAACATTAAACTACTGCACTGTGCGCTCTCATAGTGGTAATCTCGCTCATCAAATTTCAGGGACCTTTTGAACTTTCTTTGATACTATTAACCTCCCTCCTAAGTAGCATAAAAAGCCCACCTGGACCCTCCCCCATCATCACTGAGTGACTGTTGTTCTCAGATGTGCCTGTGTGGGATGGGAAATGAGAATTATCTCTGAGTGGAAGTGCAATTGGTACATACTCATTGCCTACAGAAATGGTGCCGGTTATATAACTATCTCTATGAGTAATAAGGCAAAACTCTGTCAACTCTTCTGCCAGAGATTTCTGAAGCTTGAGCACTTCTGGCTGATCCCAAGGTAAGTTGGGATTTTTATTTTCTTTTGCGGTGGTTACCACTGTGCGTGCTTTATAGTCCTGAGAAGCCACTTCAAAATGACAGGCTGGCTTAGATGTATTTACAATCAGCCATTTAAGAGCTGCAGGCAATCAAAATTATTTTCCATAATACATGCCTCCCCAATAGGGTGACCAGACAGCAAGTGTGAAAAATCAGGACAGAGGGTGGGGGGTAATAGGAGCCTATATAAGAAAAAGACCCCAAAATCGGGACTGTCCCTATAAAATCAGGACATCTGGTCACCCTACTCCCCAAACTTAATTCTAAACATGCTTATTTTAGGACATGCATGCTTCATCCAAGAGCTAAATAACCTCTATTTTAGTGGGAGACTGGCTTCCTGCATGATACCATGTATCTGGAGCATGTAATTGAGTGTTTGCTGCATTTGATTTTTCTTAAGTAGCTATCCCTTAAAGGTACAATAGTAATAACACTTCCAGAAAGCAGTTTGTGCGTAGTGGGTGAAATATTGGCAGGCAAATATTGCGAGGTGGGGAGAGTGTTTGGAATATAATCTGCCAGCATTTCACTATCACTGTTTGCATCTGTGGAACATAGGAACTTTGCAATGCAATTAATATGATTTATTGCTTGATCCCGGGAAATGTTAGTGTTATGATGACTAGTGAGTGCAGTGTTGGATAACTACAAATGTTGCAATTTTAGGGTGCTGTATAGGCTTGGCTCTGCGTGCCATACTTTTGCACAGTTAGAAGCGGATGAGGTAATATTCAACTAGGGTGACTAGATAGCAAGTGTGAAAAATTGCAACAGGGAGTAGGGGCTAATAGGCACTTATATTAGACAAAGCCCCAAATATCAGGACTGTCCCTATAAAATCGGGACATTTGGTCACCCTATGTACAACACATGCATTTTGATAAGCACTTAGAAATCCTTTATTGTAGCAAGATGTAAATAAGCTTGCAATGAAAGGAGCTCTTGCAATTCTTTGTGTTGCTGAATAGCTTGCTGTATAAACTATGTGTACGCTCAAAGTGTGTGTAAGCTACTGGAAAAATCAATGTGTATTTATCCAGGCAGGGTTTTTTTTTAATGGGTAATGGGATGTGAGCCCAGGTGCATAGCCAGTTAGGTACAATCTCAGAGGGGTCAGGAACAGAGGTGAAATTTGCACCAAAAAGCAAAGGCATCTGAATTATTCACAAACAAAAATATTTTTCACTGAGCAGTCAGCTGCCTGAGTTTAGAGCAGCCTCAGGCTACATGGATGCCATTGCAGGAGCAATATGTGTCCTAAAATGAACTGCGCAGCAGGAAATTCTCCAAGTACCAGGCACAACCAGGTGTTTCATCAGGACTAGGCATCGCCTGTACCCTTACCTTTTAACATCTTTTTCTTATCATGAAAGCCATTTCTTTCTTGCCCACAAAACGAAAATTCCCTTCTCCTTTTGTTTTGGCGTTCCTTCCCTGGCATCATTCATACAGAAAAACAGGAAAATAACACCGCGCCTGACCCTATTTTAAATTCAACACACCAGCACTTTGAATTCCCCTTTTCGCCCAAGATCTTGTTGGGTGACCTTCTGTGCTAGTGGTTCTGTAGACTGGGGATTGAAATGAATTTTTGTCATTTGGGGCCCAATCCTGATGAGTGAAGAGATTGTCCTGGGAGGAGCCTAATACCACCAACTTCCAGCATCAGTTGCAGTCTGCAGCAATTGAGTGGAAATTCACCTCTGTATAGGTGGCCAGCCCCAACGGCTCTGCATCACATTAAACCCATTTAAGCCCTATCAGGACTTAATTGGTGAGTAGTTCTTGAGCTGGCCCTGCGGTGAAGGGGTGGATTTCACCCGTAACGAATATGCTTCTGGCCACTCACCCAAAATGGACATGCATGAACAGTGGGGAATGTGACGACAGCAGCTTTACTGTTTGAAAAGACTTTGAGGCACTTAGCAGAGCTAACCACTTTTGTATCACTGGGCATGGACAGCTTGCAAGATTTACATATCCCAAAATGTACCTCAACAGTAACACAGTCATGGGAGATGGCAGAAGTTCTGTTGCTGTTCCCAGAATGCATGCCTGCTGGGGATAAGGGTTCTTTCAAGATCAGTGTAAAGTGGTGATCTCTTCCTCTGGTGTAAAGTCCCTGCAGGGGTAGGGATGGGATCTCTGCAGGTGTTTTACCTCATCAACCTATTCATGTGTGGATTGAATGGGAACCACCTGAAAAGCAAATATGCATCAAAAGTTAAACTTCTGATGAAGAGGGATGTCTGACAGAGGAATCCTGTCTTTGATCTATTTCCAAAACCTCCTGTTCCCAAAAATCAGAGTTGCAACAGTTCTGGGCTCTTATGTCTTTTAAGATAGCTCACCGTTATCACCAAAGATGTATTTGACCCCTCCTCCTTTTGCTATTGAAGATTGACAGAAAAGGGTCTGTTACCTTCCAATTTCATTTACTTTAATTTTTGTCTTTTTAATATTTGCAGCATAAGAAAATCCTAGAGAAATGTAACTTCTGGCAAGATCAGGCTACTATAGAAATGTCCCCCCTCTCTTTGCATCCCTCCACTGACTTCCCCTTCTCTGTTGCATCAAACATAAGCCATTTATCTTCACTTTCAAAGCCCCTCACAGGCTATCCCTATCCTACCTATAATCTCTCATTCACTATCAAGATTTCGACTCCTGCCTCCGATTGGCCCATGAGCTAACTTCCATCATCTGCTTGTTAAATTTTCAAACCACCACCTTTGTGCTTTCTTCCATGCTGCCCCTCATGCTTGGGAGGAGATCCCTATAAACATCTAAAAAGCTACTTCATTATCTTCCTTCAGATCCCTCCTTAAAGCTCCTATTTGCTCAGACCCCTACAGAAAACTTGACCGCTAGAGCCCACTGCCTAGCCTACCGAATATTGTCTTGTATCGCCTCACCTGTCCCTGTATGTCTGTATCCATTTGTTGCCTCGTGCCTAAAACTTAGATTGTAATCTCTTTGGGGGCAACGATTGTCTTTGTTCTACGTTTGTACAGCCCCTAGCACCAGGGATCCTAGACCATGACCCAGCCTCCTAGCCATGAAGGTAATACACCAATAATATAGAAAATGCAGCATCCTTATCAATCTGTGGTTTAATAGGCATTCAGTGAACTGCAATGACTCAGTTGACTGCAACCCCAATAACACTCAGACATGGTGGGGGGAAATCACATGACTGATGATGCTGGCAAAAATTGACATTTGCAAACCTTTTACCCAAAATGAATGTGTAGTTCTGTTTCATCTCACATAATTTTTGTTGTCATCATAGTGAAAAGTCCCTTTCCACTGGCTGAAAACAGCAATTTGGTTAGGGAAAATAGCAACATTCAATCCTTTGTCTGTTTAGCTTCTGGACAGCAGTCACTTGTTGCTGAGGAAAGTCCCTCTGCATTGGCTGATGGAGCAGGTGAAAACTCCACCTTTGAGAGAGTTTGAAATAATCTGGAGGAAACTTGTGAAATATTTCAACTTCCCTCAGCAACAATGTCCAATGGGAAATCTGGAATATTCACATATCTCTGCCTTGTGTGACCACCTCAGATCCTTCAGCGGACTGCTACTGCTGGCTTCATAGCTCTTTAAACAAATAGCCTGCCTGCCCCACTTTTAGTTTGGATTTAGACTTTCAGCATGGCAACCCAGCCATGCTTCCAGCCCACTAATCAAATTCTGACTCAGCAGCCGTTTGTGATATGACCTTGTGTGTGGCTGGCGAGTCCATTTTTCAAAGCAGTTGTGATTAGAGCAAGAATCTGTATGTGCTGAAGATGTTTAGAGAACAGACATTCAGACCTGTGATTTAATATTACTTTGCTGAATGCAGTGACTCATTGGACAGTGCCCCAGTAACATGCAGGGTTACCCACTGCACAGAAAAAATGTGCACTCCCAGGATGGTCCTCTATTCAAGGCACTAGGCTGCCACCCAGATGACATGGGTTCTGTCGCAGGCCCTGCCATAGATGTGGTGTGTGACTTTGAGTAAGACACTTCCTCGCTCTCTACCTCAGTCGCCCATCTATAAAATGGGATTCATAATTACCTTTTGCTCACCTTCAGTCATGTCTGATTGGACCGTAAGGTCTCTGGGGACTGTCTCTTACACGGTCTGGATTCTCTAATGAGATCTGGCCCCTTTGGAACCATTCGAAAAGCGCAAAGGGGTCACAAAAATCATGCAGAGAATTCCCCTGTCGGAGGCATATTCTAGACTGGGTCGTGTATCTGCCACTCCATGCTCTCTCATTATCAAGGACAGGCAGAGGGCAAGGAGGGGCCCTAGCACACTTACGCTACCCATCTCTGCCTAGTGCAATGAGAGCCCCAGTCTCGGCTCGAGCCTCTAAGCACTGTCATTGTTCAAATAACTAGCAATTGTAATACCAGCAAAATATTGAGCTGGCGTGGTTTAATTAACCCCTTTGTTGCTCTTAAGATACCGTGGGTGCACAGTTTAAGGGTAGTTTTCAAGGGTGTATGAAGAAGTGCCAGCAATACAGGATGATAGTAGAGGAGCATGAATTCTGGAAATACTTTGTATATCGTTAGTATAAGGGAGGCTCAGTAAAAATCTCTAACCAATAAGAGGCAAGAAGAACTGTGTTCTGAACCTTGTGTGGGAGTTTGACTCTGCCTTATCCCCGTCAGGAGGGCTTGTCTAGACAGAGTAGCACTTAAATGTCCCATGTTGTAATAGGCCTCTTGAATTCTGTCTTCAGATTCACCTCTGTCCTGGCAAATCTAGGCTCATGATTTGAGTTTCAGTAGTTCATGAGATTGGCCCTAAGACTGGTATTTGAACAGAGAGCATTTCATCTGTGGAGACCCAGTTCCTGTCTAGTACACTGGTGTACAAAAATGTTCCCATATCTGGAGGATTTTTGGTAGAATACAAGAAATGAGTTTGGTTGTGTAAGTCCACATCCCAGAGACAGATGTCTATGTGACAAAAATAATCACTGTAATTGAGATTAATTGATAGCCTTGTTGGTTGCCTCAGCACAGAGACCAAGGACTAAATGGGCCATGTAGACTGTGCTCCTCTCGTATCTCTAGAGGTGGTTCCCACAGCACTGGCTTCAGGAATGCTTGCCGGGCAAAATGGCAGGAGTACTTCCACTAGTGATGCCCGTGCCTCCTCTCTTCTGTTAATAAGAGGACTTCATAGTCCAGATCTATGGCAATACAGCACCTTCCATGACAACCAAAATCACACACAAAATAGCCTTGGGTGCTCTGGTGTACCTTCGCAAAATGTGTGTGAAGATATAACAAAATTGCCATATGGATGAAGGTGTAGGATTCATTAACAAAGTTGCCATATGGCTCCAATGCTGTAGGCCTTCTTCCACCCTGGGCTTATATGTTCATTATGCCAGTTGCAGTCTTGGGAGCAAATAGAGCCGCACACAACTAAGCTCATGGTTGTCCCAGCTGCAGCCCACAAAGCACGAGTTCCAGTCACAGCCAAGAAAGTCAATCTGTCCTGTTCAACTCTGAAGATGCTAGAACCAGCCAGTCATCCATCAAGATCCAGCCAGGTTCTAATCTGGAAATGTAAGAACAAGGCCCAATTTACAGAGTTTGACCAATATTTTTTAAATTCTAAGTAGCTGTGATTCCATTGCTGGTGCTAACTTGATGTAAACTTACCTGGATACTTAGGTGAACTATTGCTATTCTCTGGGTGGCTAGCTAGATCCTGTGGATGACTGTCTAGGGCATTCTTAGGCCTTTCCTACACTGGAGATGTGGGCCACTTACAGCCATCAGCAGGCATATGCCAGCATAGCTGCAAACCCCTCGGGTAGGAAGGCAAAGCTATTATTTGCCCCAAGAGCTAATGCCTGCTTGAGTCAAGGTTGCTTTGATGTAGACAAAGTTAAGTTCTATCAGCGCAAGTAGCAGCTTTGTCTCTCTCCACTAAGGGCATAATCAGGGCAAATCTCTCTATAGACAAGGCTTTGGCTGGCTTGTTCTCTTTCTGATACTTCAGTTAGATCTGTGATGGCCTCAGTGCTGAGCCCTGGCACCTCTTAGGATCATAGAATATCATATCAGCATTGGAAGGGATTTCAGGAGGGCATCTAGTCCAACCCCCTGCTCAAAGCAGGACCAATCCCCCCACAGATTTTTGCCTCAATTCCCTAAATAGCCCCCTCAAGGATTGAACTGACAACCCTAGGTTTAGCAGGCTAATGCTCAAACCACTGAGCTATCCCTCCCCCCTCTTGGCTTCCTGCATCAGTTATAAAACTGAAAAAATGGCTTGAGCCCCAGCACCTCTCTCATGACAAATTAAGCACTGGGTGGCTTTGATGACCACATGCCATTCAAGGGATGCACAAAGACACTGGTGGGCATATGTCATGCTGAACGCCTTTGCTACTATTATTATGGAGGTTTATTAATTAAATGCCATCTCACCAAAGGTATTTGAATTGTATCATTTTTGACAATTCCTCATAGTTTTCCCTTATTTTCTTTAAAAAATGGCACTAATGGAGCTGAGACTTCAACAGTCAGCTCCCTATCTCTTCTGAGATGCACCGGGGCAGACTCTCAGCTGATGTAAATTCACACAGCACTGTCGACATCAGCCATTTCTACCAGCTGGGCATTTGGCTCACAAAGTGCAATCTCTGCCAGCTGTCAATTCTTGAAGTCTAAATTCTTGTCTGTCTATATTTTAGGGGTTGGCATTAGCCATGTTCAATGGCATAATCCAGAAAAATGGGGCCTAAGAGCCTTGTTGGCATGTCAGAAAAGTAAAATCCCCTCTTCCCCCTAGTCCCAAACTGGACAATTCCAATCATTTCTAAATAATAAACTGGGCAGTTCTTTGGAGTGATCAAGCTGCACCAGAAAGACCGGTGCTCAATGCCCTTGTGTACCATTGCCACCCATTGAAGAGAATCCTCTACTACGTGACTATAAACATCAGGCTTTATACTACTATTAAAACCTAATGGAGAGCTTCCTTTAGCTCATTTGCTAGGAGCGTGTGCTGTTGGGAGCCGGAAGATTCCCCACAGGTATAACACCTTAAACCTAATGTCAACAAGCTAGATCCACTACACAGATCAGTACGTGACACCTTCCCATGTTAACAGGGTTTTGGTCCCACTAAGCTGAACTAATTAGAATCAGAACCCAGAAGTGAAGGACTGCATATCCCATCACCACTGATCAAATAATAAAAAAAGTGTAAATATGGGACTGTGCAAAAAAGGGAATTTATTTCCCACTGGTAAATGGCACAAAGAGAGCCCCATTTTATGACATTGGTGTGTGTCTGAAATTTTTCTGCAGTTCTGCTTTGCAGGAAAACATAAGCAGCTGTTATTATGTGAATTTTTTAGGACAATCAGAACTAGCTAGTACTCCAGATTAGCAGAACATTATATCATACATGGCAAACATTCTAATAACCTTTAAGAACTTTGGCAGCGTTAACCCAAATCCAAGGTTATAAATAACCACAAAACCTTGAATGAAGGCATCAGTGATTAAAAAAAAAAAAAAGCAGTAAGGAAAAAATGGGCCAGAGACAAGTGTTTCAGATAATGAGGGATGGTTGTTTGTTTCCTGTTCAAACCTTGACATTTTAATGATGTGTTTTCTATTCCTCTCTCTTCAGTCATGTTGCCTGTTGGTTGAATTTTAGCACTGTAAATATTTCTGCATGTTAATCGTCACGTGGGCAGATTAAGACAAGGAAGTTTTCAGAGTAGCAGCCATGTTAGTCTGTATCCACAAAAAGAAGAGGAGTACTTGTGGCACCTTAGAGACTAACAAATTTATTTGAGCGTAAGGAAGGTGGGGGATGCCATGTTGATTCAGGCTGGGAGTGAGATGCAGTCTGCCTCAGCTGGTGTTGAAGAAGGAAGTAATATGAAAAGAAAGTAAAAACCCCAATAAAGGAAACCCATAGAGATTTCAAGCCTTCGAAAACTAGCACAATCAGAAAAATCCCCATGTAAATCAAGTGGTCCATGATATTATGAGAGTGCTCTGTCTGTAGGGAAGGAGATAGCTATTAGATAAAGTGCCAGTAGATGGCACTCAATTATATATAGCATAGTGTCTGGGTTTTTGTAGGACATATAAAACTTCTGTGCTGTAAATTACTGCTTTTGTGAAGCTCTTAAAATGTGATGAGTCATTGTAGATAACTGCTAGGCTTTTCTAATGCAACAGAATAGGGGATGTAGCCAAGAACATCAGTGTGACTTCTAGCCTTTTCCTCTTATCCTCTTTAGCCATTCTCCTTGGAGCATCTCTCTCTGCCCCCAGGCTCAACCCTCTTGCCCACTATCCTTTCCCTAAGACTTCTTCCTTTCCTTCATTCTCTTTAGTCCACCTTCTTCCTACTTGTTTCATCTTGTTTCTCTCCCCTACCATCCCTCTCTGTTTCTTGCTATTGGTGCCTAGCGCGTGCATCAGAAAGATCTTCCCCGCTGTGTGTGCTTCAGACAGTTGTATGGGAGTGCAGACACCTACCCACCCTGATCAGTGTAAAGCCTCCTCAGAGGTGCTTTGCTCCTGTGTGGGGAGGTGGCTCTCATGTTTGGCCGTTGCCACCCTTGGCATCCTACTGGAGAGTGCAGCTACCAGAGCAGGTGTGTTCCTGGAAGGGATGGGGGAGCGTGACCAAGGACAGCACGGCTGGGCAGCGTGGATATCATAGGGAGCAGAGAATGCACATCCACAGCAGGATCACTGCCAGCTGGGGAGCTATAGAACAGGAGTGGAAGGGCATGGAGGACACCATGGCTGGAAGCCATTTCTGGGGAAGAGTGCCTAGTCACAGGCATGGTGGGGCAGCAAAGAGGCCCATTGACTGGTGGGGGGGCGGGGAAGAGGCAGTGTTGCTAGAAGAGACCTGAAAGGGAGAATGGGCTCGGAAGCTGGGAATCTCTGTACCCCCCCATCCCTCCCTTTCGTGTCTGAAGGATGTGCTGTCACTTTCCTCTTCTGTTCCACCTCTCTCACAGCCCAGTGGGGGCTGCCTTCGACTAAACACTGGAGGCTGGAGCAGGCACCAGGAGAGTCAGACCCACTCAAGCTTGTACTTCTTTACATCAGGCTTGGGGTGTGGTTTGCTCCTTCAGACATTACATACGTTTTACACTCCCCACCTCATTAATGTCCTTGGAACAGGCTCTGTGCGCCAGCCCCGGAAAGCCGCTGAGGTCAGCAAGAACCACCCCCCAGCTGCTGTGAGAATCAGCCCTTGACCTCTGTGGGGCTGCTGCTGCCGCATCAGCATGCAGGCGCGTTCCTTCCCTGAGCAAATCACAAATGAGTGCTGGCAGAGTGTGCGCAATAGTTTCTCTACAGTACGGGCCACAAGTGAGTCCCACGTGCGACGCTCAAGTAACCACCCTCTGCGAAGAGGCCCCACTCTCCCAAGCTGGAGGCAGGGCACAGGATAGTCATCTAGCCACTCCACAGTTGTTCTTACAGGCCATGAGCTGTAACAGCTTCTGCTCTTACAGGGAGACTCTGACTGCTGGATTCATTTAGCCTGTGGATTAAATAGGCCCACCCCCACACACACACCAGTCCCTTAGCGCATCTCTTCTCTGCCCTCATCCATACCTGCCCTGTGGGCCCAAGGAGAGGCACAGAGGTGGACTGAATTTGCTACCAAGCCTGGATCAGCCCATTTCTCCTGTGTTTGGGGTCTTGTGCACCCAGGGAGGGGCACGAGACATCATTTGGCCCAAAGCAAAGTAGGTTACAAAGATAGGTGCTGAGACAGGGACCCCTAAACAGACACCTTCTGAAACTCCCATTATGTCCCAAAGGCCTCTTTACTCTCATCTGTGAGTTCCCCAGGGCTGGGGCCGGTGGCTGCCTCTGTTGGCAGAGAGCCAAGGACCTGGCTGGCACTCAGTGAAGAATACCAATAGTGAGAGTCAACAACCCATCTCCACAAGGCCTGGGTGGGACCTGCGTGCTTCATGGGGCTTCGCACCAACCACTGCCCCTGCCTCAGTTGGTTGACCTGGCCTCCCTTGTCAAATCAGCGAGGCACCTTCTATTGCCCTCTAGTGGTAGGTTGTGACAGCAGCCCAGCAAAACCATGAGAACCACGCACTGGCTCTCGCCCCTGCGATGATTTAGTGCTGTTTTACTCACTTACCAGAAAAAAAAGACTCAGGTAAGTATAACATTTTCCAGACTGCATTAAAATGGGCTTAAAAAAAGTTTGTTTTAATTTAGAAGCAGCTGGCAAGGTTTTTGCCTGACAGCTTGGCCTCACATTGCAACTTCAGATCGTTGGGGGAGACGATGCTGGATAATTTTTCCTTAACCTTTATCCACTTCCCACTACCTCAAGCAGCCTCAGTTGACCTGGGCCGTGGAGGGTGACCTGCTAGAACAGGGATGGGCAAACTTTTTGGGCCAAGGGCTACATCTGGGTGGGGAAATTGTATGCAGGACCAGGGCAGGGGATTGGGGTGCGGGAAGGGGCATGGGGGGGTGCAGAGTGCAGTAGGGGCTCAGGGCAAGGGATTGGGGCAGAGGAGGGGTGTGAGGTATATGAGGGGGCTCAGGAAAGGGGGTTGGGGTGCAGGAGGGGTGCAGGGTGTAGGAAGGGGCTCAGGGCAGGGAGATGAGGTGCAGGAGGTGTGTGAGTTGCAGGCAGGGGGCTCAGGGCAGGGAGTTGAGGGGGTTGAGGCAGGCGGGGTTCAGGCTCCAGCCCGGCACTGCTTACCTAAAGCAGCTCCGGGGTGGCAGCGGCAGGCACCGGGGCCAGGGCAGGCTCCCTGCATACCTGCCCTGTCCCCAGCCCCACGCTGCTCTAGGAAGTGCTGTGGCCCCTGAGGAAGGGTGAGCAGAGGGCTCCGTATTCGCTGCCTTTGCCGCGCCTGCAGATACCTCCCTCTAAGCTCCCATTGGCTGCGGTTCCCCATTCCTGGCCTATAGGAGCTGCGGGGGGCGGTGCCTGGAGACAAGGGCAACGCACAGAGCCCTCTGCTCCCCCGCCCGGGGGCTGTAGGGACGTGGTGCCGGCTGCTTCTGAGAGCAGCGCGGGACCCATGGCGCCAGAGGGGGCAATCCCGCAGGCCAGATTCAAAGCCCTGAGGGGCCACATCTGGCCCACGGGCCGTAGTTTGCCAACCCCTGTGCTAGAAGCAGCGGTATGTGAAGTGGTTTACTCTCAATTTTGCTCTGTGACTCGACCATATTCCAACTTTCCTGAAGAAGGGGAGTGTGCTCCTGGCTCGCATCATTACAACAGCAGCACTAAAGGACAATCCGTTTCAAGAGCTAAAACTCTTTTTAGGGGCTGATTTCCTTAAAGGCCCATAAAAATGTAATCACATGAATACTGACCGAGTGTTCTTCTGTTTTCGTGTAGTAGCTCTTGGAACATTTCCCAGAAACTCTTTAAACCTGTTCCTTACAGATGTGTGTTAAAATAAAAGAACCATGTTTCTTTGCTTTGAGAGATTACTGCAGAATTGATAGATTTCTAACTTTTTAACTGAATCTCTGCAAAGACCTCCATTGCCTTAGTGAAATCGTTTTCCAGCAAGGTGTTCATTGCTGTGTCCGTGCAGAGGTCTGCAAACTCAATTATTTATACACTAGGGAGAGAGACAGGTGTTGACGGTAACTGTTCAGTGTGGTGTTCTGCCCGGATATTTGTATAGATCCCTGCTTCATATGACTGTTTGTTGTTTTTTTTAACCCTCTTTGAAATGTAACCAATCTGATTTTCTCAGCAATGAAATCGGACTCTTCTCTGTTTTCTGAAATAAACCGTGTGGATAATTTTTTAAACCAAAATTAGCCTTTCGCAAACATGGCTTTATTTGCCTAAATACCAGTGATTCAGCTAGTGTTTTCTGCAATAAAATACACATACAGGAATTAACATACCTAATTACTACCAAACTTGTTTTAACATTACACCGAGAACATGTTTACACAGCAAGCATAGATCTTAACGTGTGTCATCTTTTGATATCTAGATGTGCAGGAAGGTCTTCCTATTAGCCTTGAGCACCTCGTTACAGGTGCTGAGCACCCTCAACCAGACAATGAGAGCAGAGGGTGCTTGGCAGCTTGCAGAACTGGACCCTAGACCCATATAGAGGGGAACTTTTAGGGCCTAATCCAAAGCCAGTTTAGTTAATGGGAGTGTTTCCATTGACTTCAGGGGACGTTCGACCAGATCCTCACTGTCTTCAGGATTTGGCCCTGTGGAAGCGAGGGACTTGAATAAGGCATTTGCAAGACAAGTGCTGGACAAGTTTCCCTAGGCTGGTCTGCCAGCATAGCCACCGCATTCCTGACATGCTGTTTCACCCAATTTATTTGCACTTGTTATCTCAGGTGAGCTAGAACCCGAACTCAAGTTTCCAGAGGTGAATGATTCAGGCAGCTGTCTGCCTGCTGTGCCACATTAGCCTTCTGTACAATATTTCCCAGCTGGACTTTATGAATAAAGCCGATTCCTTATATAGGTGAAGCACCGTGTGTGAGCGGCAACCCTCAGATTGCAATGACACAGAGCAGCTGTCATTTTGCTACACCTGCCACGTCCAAAGAAGCTGATTGCAGCTGTCATGTGAATGGGGCAAGTACCCTGCCAAACCCCTCGTGGTCCTAGCTTAGAGCTCCCACTGACGTACACTTTGGGGGGTTCTTTCTAAAGAGCCAAACTGTCCGATTACAAACCACCCACAAGAAGTATTGTTTGAAGATATGGCCCCGAGAGCTTCCAAACAAACTGATGTGCCTTTGTGGCACAAAGGAGAGCGATAGCGCCACAGCTGATGTCCATGGGCGTAGTTCCATTAGTGTCACTGGAGCTAGGACAGCTGCCACCCGCTGAGGATCTGCCCCAGTGAATTTAGACCCCACAGGATCAGCTGGTCAGAGTGCTACATTCTAGCATTTATGACAGACCATTTTTGAAAACCTAGCCCTTAAAATATAGGGCTAAATCATGACTTTGCTACTAGCCCTGAGCACATGGCAGTGTGTTCTTGCACTG
Organism: Chelonoidis abingdonii; assembly: GCF_003597395.2. Lineage (NCBI taxonomy): Eukaryota > Metazoa > Chordata > Testudines > Testudinidae > Chelonoidis > Chelonoidis abingdonii. The sequence continues at coordinate 94,494,425 of NC_133776.1, read as the reverse complement.
TCCTAGAACTGGGAAGCCTATTCTAACTCTGAGTCACCATATACTTTCTAGTTTCACCCTTGCTGCAGCAGAGAAGTTCCTGAACCAAGTCTATACCCGATGCGATGTATGTTCCTCCAGCACAGCTATGCTGGCTGGTATATTGGAGGGGGTGGGGAAAGAGAGCCCCTTCTCCTGCTTCCTACTCCCGTCTACTCCCATTCAGATAGCTACTCTGTGGAGGTCACATCTCCCTCTGCATTGCTACCTTGGCTTGGGTAGCCCACACTTTGCCTTATTTCCTGCTGCTCCCCTGCACAGCTTTGAAAGCCAGACCAACCTCCCTCCTCCTAAAATATAACCTGCTGAGTAGTCCCAAACTATCACCATTGCTAAAGATTACCTCCCTTCTCATGCACAAGAAGAGGGAAGGAGTCCAGTTCAGCTTTAAAAGCTTATCCTGCTTGGTGCTTGGAACTCCCACAGAAGGCTGAGGAAATCTGAGGATCTTGTCCTTGGAAGACATCGCATAAAGCTACTGCTTCCTCCACAACATTACCTCCTCGTTCACCGAAAGAGAGTCTCACTGGTGAATTTCAGAAGTGATTTCCCTCTTTTTAGACCTCAGTTCAGCACGTGACTAGTTCCATTGATTGAGACACTGATGTCAATGAGACCTCTCTCATGCTTAAAGTTAGGCACCTGCTTTAGTATCATGATGAATCAGGATCTTAAATATTTATTGGCTAATGTGTACCACCCCGTTCTGTTACAGCAGTGGTCTAGTCCAGTGGTTTTCAACCTGTGATCCACAGACCCCTGGGGGTCTACAGTCAATGTCTAAGATTTCCAAAGGAGTCTGCACCTCCGTTTGAAATATTTTAGGGGTCCACAAATGAAAAAGATTGAAACTCCTGCTTTAGTGCATATGGAAATATTTACCTAAGAGGTAGGTTGCCAGTAGATGGCGCTCAAGACTATGTTGCATAGCTTCTGGGTTTGAATGTCCAATTATCACTTGGGGTTATGCACTGCAAATGGCTTCTTTTGCTCAGCTCTTTCCATTCTGCCTGTGTGGCAGTTTAACAAGGGTGGCCACTGACACATTCCTGGAACACCAGACTTTCCGGCACTCCTGGGAATGACATGGGCCTGCCCCAGCCGACGTGACTCCATCCCCACCACCAGGTCAGTCACATGGGAGGCACCATTTTGAAGACCACGTTGTGTGGCTTCAAGCCCACCAGAGTGCAAGGTCAGAGCAGTGGAGAGGTACGCTCTTCAAAATGGTGTTCCCTGTTTGATACCGGACAAAGACTTTCTCTGAGTATCAGACAGGGACAAACCCTAGGAAAGCAGGACTGTCTGGTTTAATACTGAACGAGTGGCCAGGCTAATTTTAACAGTTGGGGGCTGGGGTTATATTTTATATTTTCTGATGTCTTTAACTCATGTTGTCCTGCTGTGGTCTGTGCAGTGGCCTAGGTGGGGTATTAGATGTTATTGTTTGCTGCTTGTATTCCAGCCCAAATGGAGCTCCCAAATGAGAGTGGGCCCAAGTTGCTAGCTGCCACTAGACACACAGAAAGCGACAGTCCTTGCTCCAAATTCTTACAATTTAGGGCCCCGATTGACAAGGTACATAAGTGCCTGATATTACACTCTTGAATAGTCCCACTGAAGTCCAAGCACGCATTTAAGTAACTTATGAATGAGGGCTTAATTAGCCAAAGGAAGTATTATCATCCACAGTTTAGAGATGGTGAACAAAGGCACAGGTAGATTAAATGATTTACCCAAGGGGACACAGAGCTAGTAATTGAAAGTGCAACTCAATGTGAGTAAGGGTCACTGCTCTGGCTTTTAGGTAATAGCAAATAGAATTGTATCGTGTCAGATGTTCACACTTCACTGTCATGAGAACAGTAATGTGATAGCTTTGGGGGATGGGGTGGGATCTCTAGAGAACCATGAGATTTCCGATTGTTTGGGGGTTTGCAGCCACAGGGCCCCCTTCAACTGCTGAACATTAGAGAGAGAACTTGAATACCACATTATCATTATTTTTAATCTTAAATTGTGTATTTTATTTAAGATCTGTTCATCAGTTAAACTGAAAACCAGGTTTAACATAGTGGCTATTGTAATGACAAAGAGTTTGTTTGCCAACAGGTATTTTTATTTTCTTTTGAAAGAAAATATAATTGAAATGGAATTTTTACGAAAGGATTTAAAGACCCCATTAAGACGAAGAGCCTTTTTAAAATAAGACATTACGCACATGACTTCATATGACTTTATTCTTTAATATGGAAATATATTTCTTTTGTGCTTATGTGTTTGACACTCAGCAAGGTTTCCTGGCTCCTTTGTCCTCTGTAGTTTTTCCCCAAGTAATTTTCTTTGGATGAATTAGGCAGTTTGGAGTATTTTGGGGACGAGCCAAGGATTAGAATGGGGGGTGGGCAAGGATCAGCACATTTCATTGCCACCTGGAAGATTCAAGTTCAGCTTCTGGGCTACGTTCTTCATTCTTCGAGCTACCGGATCTGGGAGTCCTCCCAAAACAGCATGTTCAGCTTCTGCAGGGGGAGATCCTCTGTAGCTGATGTTGGAAGATGCCATCGATGGGTTTTGAAGAGAGACACAAACAATCCTTCTTCGGAGGGACTTAGGCCATGAGCCTGAAAATGCTTACTCACCCACTTAAGCATATGCACATGAATAGATCCATTGACTCTGATGCAGGTGTAAAAGTTCGCAGGGCTGGGGCCATGGATCCCTGAGACAGGAAATGAAAGAGGGAGAAAGAGGAGTATGAAAGAATCCCTCATGGATCAACTCCTACAGAAGACAGGTGCCCCATTCACTGCCATGGAGGCGACATGGGTTTCATTCCTGTAAATGGGCCTCTTGTCTATCTAAATTGTCTATGGCCCCCATCTGAGCATCTCAGTCTTCAGTGTATTTACACTCACAACACCTCAGTCCAGTAGGGATGTGTTTTCATTCCCATTACAGCTAGAATAAGGAGAGGTTAAGTGATGTAAGAAGTCCATGGCAGAACAGGGAAGTGAACGCAGGCTCCTGAGCCCTAGGCTACTGCCCCAGCCACTGAGCGATCTTTCCTCTTGTTCCCTAGAAGAACAAGCCTTGCCCAAAACATCAAGGGAGGGAGATCTGCTGTTTTGCCTTATTGATAAATTCTACAGTAACTTTTAATAGGGATGAAATTGACAGGGCTCTATAGAAATATACTAGCATGCTATACACGTTCTTAAAGCTCGTTGGAAAACTGGGAAACAATTTTGCAAGCAAAATTCAAAATTTCCATGTTGGTTTTTGTTTTGCTGGGTTCAGATATGGCCCATTTCCCCCACTAAATTTTCTGCCGTATTTTTTACCAAAATTTCACTGAAAACTTTTTTCAATTTTTTTTTGTTTGTTTAACATGTTTGTTTGTTCACTACATTAATAATTTTGATTTCAGAAATGATTTTGGGGAAACATTGTGGTCCAATCGATCACAAAAGCATTGCCAAAATAGATAATTTTCAATAATGTTGAAAATTTTGGGCAAAAAGTTTCATTTTTTGAAAACAGGCCATTTTTCCATGAAAAATCTTCTTGAATGAAACATTTTGACCAGCTCCAATAATTACCTGCAGAACTTAGTAGAGAATGAGCTGAGTGCTACAGGGTTGTTTGAACCATCCAATAGAATTGGTGAACGGTAATAAAATTGTCTATTAAATTCTATAGGATGACCCAAGAAATCAGTAGAAAAATTATCATTTTCTATTAAATTCTACAGGAACTTCCAAAAAAGGGTTATTTTGAGACCATCTCTTCTCATATCTCTCATGAATTATTCTATTGCTATTTGGTCCTTTGAAAATGTTTGTAAATACTGTTGTTCTGCCAAAAATATTCAAGAAGCAATGTCCGGAGGTTTACTGTGCAGATCATTTGGTTGCACAGTAATAAGGAGTGCATGCTGTGCTTCAGAGTGAAAAAGAACAAGGTGCAAGCATCGAAGAACATTAGTAAATTAAATTACCTGACTTGGAAATCTGGCATTACACCACTAAAAATAGCTCATCTCACAAGAAGGTGGCACTGTTGGAGAAAAACTGTAGCCAAGACATTCAAAAGAGTCTAGTGACTTTGGGCGTCCAACAGAAGACATTTAAGATTTTTTTTGGAGGATGAATAGTCAACGTTTTCTGAAAATTAGGCCTCTTTTTGTATGTTTCATGTTGGGCATTCACAATCACTATTCATTTAGGCCTCTAGTTTTGTGTGTGCTAACAACTTCGAGTGCAGCATGATTGACACAAACCAGTGTTTGTACTTGATCTAACTGGTAGTTGGATACTGATCTGCCCTTTGATGGGCACTCAAAGGAGGGGTTTTATATGTGCAGTTTTACACTCAATGTTTATCCTTCTCCTTTAATTATAAACTCAGATTAGAATCCTCTAATGTTTCATTCAGTGGGGGATATCCTTCCTCTCCTCCTTAACTATAAACTCATACTTGAACTTTTTATTTTGCTTCTGCATTTCTGCACTCATGAATTAGTTAGAAACAATCTGCATAACATTTAAAATAAAACAAAGCTTGCACCCATGCTGAACAAATAAATAATATAAAATTTGTGAAAAGCCAAACCTTGCGCAACCACCACAAGTGCTTTGCTAGCCAGGGATGGACTTAGTGCTTGGCAGAATTGAGACCTATATGACTTGCTTGAGGCCACATGGCCAGTGGCAGAGCTGGCCTTAGAATTTAGCAGATCCTGGTCTCCAGTCATCTGATAATCTAGTAAATACACCATGTTGTCACTCAAAGTGAAAAATCAAATGGATGAATTCACCAGTATTAAAATATTGTTGACTACAGCACTGCGAAGGTATCGGTCGTGAGGTACCAGAGGACGGTGCTATAGAAACAGATGATAATATCAGTGTCTGGAAATTGAACTGAAACATACCACAGTGCCTATTAGAAAGAAAGGCATAATAAACTCTACCTTTGTTGAATGTAATCAAATATGATGTGCAGCAGATTTGCTTCCCATCAAGTTTATTTCTCTTTTCCTTACCAGTAAATTGATGGGAATGTTTCTGTCTTCCCTAAGCAATAAGGAAATTGGCAAGGAGATCATTTAAAAAGTGAAACCTGGAGCAATATAATGTCCATTAAAAGTTACGGCTGTGCATGCTCTTTATTTCTGCACGTCACAAGATCTAACTGGCCATCTGAAAGCACTTTTGCCAGAGCGATGTTTGGAAAGTTTAGAAATCTGTGTTGTATAAAACAAACAAATAAAAAAAAAGTTCCCTAAAGTAATGCAAAGAGACACCCTGCAACTTTTTCAGTAAGGTCCATATAATTGGTATGGTTCTTGTAAGTCATGATGAGAAATAATGTGTTATAAAACCTTCCTTTTCAGAGAACATTGTTGGGGTCTGAGAATATCTCCCCCACAAAATAATTAAAACTGCATTTATTTATTTATTAGACCTTCATCTATGCAAATTCAGCCATTCCAAATCTAACCCACACTGGGGCTAAGAGGCTTCTTCCGCATGGGAATGAAGGGTTAACAAGAGTCTGAGAGCTCAGTTAGCCCACCTGGCTGCACCTGGAGTGCTTGTCAAGCTTGATTTGTTATGAGACCCAGCTGGGGAGGATCTGGGTCATCTTCATAAAGGACGGAAGGGAAAGCTATAGGGAGAGCTTTAGGAGAAGGCCCTGGAATGGAGTGCCTTGCTCTGGGAAAGGAGCCAGTCACTGAAAAGTTATAGAAGTGTTAGCTATGTAGGTGGGCCCTGGGAAAGGAGCAAGGTTCCAGGGAAGCTGTCCAGGGAGAGGAGTGTTCCACACAGGGTGATCAGATAGCAAGAGTGAAAAATCAGGACAGAGGATGGGGGGTAATAGGCACCTATATAAGACAAAGCCCCAAATATTGGGACTGTCCCTATAAAATTAGGATATCTGGTCACCCTAGTTCCACAACAGGAACAGGGAGCTGGGGAGAGCCCAGCAGGAATAAAAGCTCACCCCTTGGAGCAGAGGTTGGTTTCTTCTGGAGTCTTCTGCGTTGTGTTGAGAGATGCCGGGGGAAGCTACTCCAAGCATAGGGGACTGCAGATGAGCCCGGGGTGGGCAGACTATGCTGGGTTGATTAGAACTGGGTGAGCCTTGTTTGTGCGGGACATTCACCACCTTGCAGGGGGTCAGACTTTAAAGTGACCTTGCCAGAGGGCTGAGGCAGGAGAAGAGGCAGTCCACCACAGGCTGAAGCAGCTGTCAGCAGGGAAGCAATAGAAGAGGAGATCCTGCGATGCCCCACCACAACAGGGTGCACCAACAGTGAGTCTCCTCTTCTATACTAGTCTTATTTGAAAAATAGCTTGTCCTAGAAACTTCAAGTAAGACTTGTTTGAAAGCTCTTAGTGAGATCCAGTGCATAGGACCAGCTCTGTGATGAGGCGAGGTGTATTTTGCAATTTATTCTCTAGCATGTCAAATTTACAGCGAATTTCTATACTTATAAAAAATCCTAAATATCTCTAGGTTTCACCTTCACTGCATTCCCATGGCTTCCAAGGTTGTGTTTTGAAAACTGCAACATCCTTGCAAGTTGTTGGCTTTAGGGGGAAAGGGTGGAGGAGGTTTAACCTTAATTGTATCAATGCTCAACCTTAGTGATGGTTATTGTTTGGGATACCGCTCTCCTACTGCCAGCATGATCCTGGCATAGCTGGCTTCCTACCATTCTGAGAAAACTTCAGGGCAGCATAAAGATCACTTTATGCCACTCTGGTGTAGCAAAGAGACCTCTCAGTGGACCAAGAGCAGGCCCAGAATGTGGAGTTTGAATAAAAAAATGCAGTTCATGTCTTAGGTGCTTTAGAAACCTCCCCCTCCTAATGTTCTTACTGGGTAGCTGAAATCAGCTGGGGGTTCAAATGGACAGATCCTAGATTTGGACAGCTAAGGGCTGGAGGCAGAGGGCTAGCAGCTGAAGGTCCTAAACTCCTTTCCTCCCACTTAATCTGATTGTCAGAATATTTTTTGCTTTCAGTGCATGTTGCCAAGCAAATATTTACTGAGTGGATGGAGGAGAGTTCTTATGGTTCTGTCGACATTATGTCAATACAGATTGATGTGTTTAAATGTTTAGTGGACACGATCGGTGCACTATATACACCCTGTAAAGTAAAAATAAATATGTTCAGCAGAACAGAAAAGTTCCACTGAACTCCTTATAGTGTACTCAGTAAAGGGTGGAATTCACCACTGTGCCAAGGGCTAGCACAAGATCTGTGCATCGCTTAACCCCTAGATGTCCTCAAAATAGAGCTGAGGGGAGATTTGAGTGGTGCACAGATCTCCTGCTGAGCCTTTAGACTTCGGGTGAATTTCAACCTAAAATGAATACAGTACAAATGAGAGAAACCAAGTGGGTTAGTCAATATCTTTTATTGGACCAGCTAATATCCTGGGACCAACACAGCTACAGCACTTCCCACTACAGTGCAAATGAACAGGTAGGCAGCAAATCAGACCGGAGGACCGAATGGTTCCTTCTGGCCTTACAATTTATGAGCCTATGAATGTAACATAAGAATGCCCATAGTGGGTCAGACCAAAGGTCCATCTAGCCCAGTATTCTGTCCTCCAACAGTGGCCAGTGCCAGGTGCTTCAGAGGCAATGACCAGAACAGATAATCCTCACATGATCCATCCTCTGTTGCCCATTCCCAGCTTTTGGCAAACAGAGACTAGAGACACTTCAGAGAATGGTTTTGCATCCCTGCCCCCACTTGCTAGTAGCCATTGATGGGCCTATCCTCCATGATGGAACTTATCCAGTTCTTTTCTTTTTGAACCCTGTTATAGTCTTGGCTTTCACAACATCCTCTAGCAAGGAGTTCCACAGGTTGACTGTGCATTGTATGAAGAAATACTTCCTTTTGTTTGTTTTTAAACCTGCTGCCTATTAATTTCATTGGGTGACCCCTAATTCTTGTGTTATGAGAAGGAGTAAGTAACACTTCCTTCGTTACTTTCTCCACACCAATCATGATTTTAAAGACCTCTGTCATATTCCCCCTTAGTCCTCTCTTTTCTAAGCTGAAAAGCCCCAGTCTTATTAATCTCTCCTCATATGAAAGCTGTTCCATACCCTTAATCATTTTTGTTGCCTTTTTCTGTGACTTTTCCATTTCTAAGACATCTTTTTTTGAGATTGGGTGACCAAATCTGCACACACTATTCAAGATGCGGGCATACCATGGATTTATATAGCGGCAATATGATATTTTCTGTCTTATTATCTATCCCTTTAATGTAGTGCAGAGCCCTGCTTGAAGAGCATTTCAGGTGCCCAATCAGACACCATTTTTCAGTTTTATTACCTTAACCAATGTTTATCAAAATTCCCCAAATGAACAAGATATTCTGAATATATTTTTAAAGCCCTTCCAGGCTGTGCACTTTCCTGCCAGCTGAGTTGTAAATCTCCACTTCAGGGGGTTTAATAATAGGAGTCCTGAGATAACCTTCGGTAGAGAAGCACAGATGGCAACCATATGAGAAGGCTACTGTGCCTGGGATGCCATCTGCATTCTAATCACCCCAGTAAAAGGGCCTCATTCAAACACTGGTATGTCATCCTGTGACATCTCCTAAGTGATGGTGATTCCCTGCCCTCCCCACTGGTGTGCATTGGGCCTGGACTTAGAAACCGAAATCCAGGCCCTGTTACACATTCCAATCCTGCAAACACGTGCGTTGCTTTAGGCAGATGAGTAAGGAGTTCCGTTGGCTTGAATGGAATTACTGGTGTGACCAAAGCAAAGTATGTGTGTGTTTGCAGGACCTGGGCCATAATATGGGGCAAGCATCTCATCTGGTGAATGTCTGTGCCCAAAGCTCCTACACAATGAAATCAGTATGTCTATCCTGCAGCCGGGAGCAAGATTTTTGCTGGTGGGGCTCATGCTCGGGCACTAAAAATAGCTGTGAGGACACTGCTGGACCGGTGGAGGCTTGGGCTAGCTATGGAAGCTCAAGCTCACCCTATTCCTTGGGTTCCAGCCCTGCCAGTGCCGCAATGTCCACACAGCGCTAGCTCAAGGCTGCCTACCTAGGCTGGGAGGCTTGCTTCCAGCTGCAGTGTAGATCTGCACTATTCTAATGTCCAAAACGCTCATCTCTACCCTGGGTGCCTTAATTGTCATATCATCTGTAATTAAAGAATGTCATCGTCTCTACTTCATGTGCTGTAGCAAGAGCTTTTGCCGCCTCTCAAATGGCTGAAGAGTCTCTTTTTTCACAAGGTGGATAGAAATATGCACAGTATTTGCTAGTTGCATTTGATTATGTAGTACCCTCTTCTCCTGCTGTGCATTGACTAATGGGTCTTGCTAGAAATCTTTCTACATCTGATGTAACCCCAAACTGATTTGTTGGCAGTAACCACACATTCTTTGTTACAGCTCTCACAATGCATCCTCTTTCTCTGGATATGTTCGTATGTCTCCCTTCATCTGCCTCATGACATTCTGTGCCTAGTGAAAGTTCATTTCTTTTTGGGAGGGGGACATATCTCTGGTATCCCGTGTGTTTTCATGACAATGACTTTATCATTGGCAAGATGCTAAAATTAGGTGGATTTCTGTACAAGTAATAGTTATAATTTGTTGGTGCATTTTTGGATAATCTAGTGTGGATTGGAATATTACAGCTTCGGAGAGCCAAGTTCTTCATTGTAATAAAGAAAGATGACTTTAAATGTTTATAATCCTATATCCTGTGCTGTACATAGGTCAAAAAGAGTGAAATGTTTCCAAATGATTTTAATCTTAGTGATGGTTTAAGGCTGTTAGCTGTAGAGTTGGTGAGGGGAGAGAATTTTCCCATTCTGTGAGAAGTTTTGAGATTCAAAGAATGGTCCTGTCCAACGAGGACAAAGTCAAAAATCTAAAACTTTTGCAAACTGAATTTTTTATTTAAAAAAAAAAAAGGCGTAGGTCAATCAACACTTCATTTTGACTGTGACCATTTTTTTTAACCACAATTTCATTTAAATTTCAAAGCAAAAAGTCTCTCGAAATCAGAAAACTAGATATTTTCATTTACAAGTTGAAATGAGACATGTCAACATCTTTGAAACTTTAAAAAAAAAAAGTCAAGAATTTGTCAAAACCAACCTTTTCCCATGAAAAGTTTTGGTTTTTGATGAGTTAACATTTTCCAACACAATATTTAATCAAATTTGTGATTAGGTCTAGTCAGTAGTTTACTTTACTGATTCTATTACCCTAGTTCCATTCAGTCTTCATCTTCCTTTCTTTCAAGGGACAATGGTTGTCATTAACTACTGCTTGCTGAGAATGTTCAAGGAGGCAGATGTATTTTGTAACCAAGCTTGGGTTTCCACATTCTCCAATTTTAACTTTCCTATCCAAAACGGCTTGCAAATTAGACCCAACAGTGCCAATCAAATTTCATCTGAAGTCAATGGAAGAGCTCCCAGTGATATCAGTGGGAGTTGGGTCAGGCCCTAATGCCCCAGTTAAAGAACTTAAGCGCATGCTTAACTTTAAGCAGTCCTGGACTTTTCACCTGCTTAAGTATTTTGTTGAATCAGAGCCTAAGAGGTTCTGTCTTGTCATAATACACAATGTCTTAATCTCGTCACTGTTTCCTGGCAATACTTAGTTTAGAATCTATACTGTGATCTAACTTCTGATCTTTCTCACCCATTGTTTGCTGTAGGACCATCAGCTGCCAAAATTTACATTTAGTTCCATACCACAAGAAATACTTAGAGTAGAGGATGATGTGAAAACAAGTCAACCTTCGTGATAGGAAATCCAGAAGACAAACCATTGACTCTCTCCCCAGTGTTAGGTGCCTGCACCATTTGTGAATAGTTTGTGTTCGACACTTGCTGTCTCATGCTGGTTGAATAGTGCCCACGAACCAGCTGGTATTCTTGTCCACAAATTGCTAAAACTATATTCAGGTACACTTTTGCTTAAAGTGTCTGGTTCTTTTCCTTTGAAAGATTTTCTTAATTTTACAACAGGATTCACCCTACAGCTCCTGTCCCTCCAGTGTCTGAGGAAACACTTTTAAAGCAGTCACACAGGTATTAGATACCTGAAATCCTTAGGAATAAATTCTTCCTTTGTTTACCCCCTCATTAGCCTGAATGAGGGGTTACAGGAGGAACTGAAAGCAGTGTGTGGCTGGATGTAGATAGGTCATGATCCCATTTCTGCAGAACCTCTGCTGAAGTCCAGTGCAATGATACTGAAAGTCAGAATGATACCCTAAACTGTCAGTTCCCCTCTCAAGTATTAGTCATGAGAAAGGATGGTTTTCACTTCTAGGTCACCGATTCCAATCCATCTCCCTAGCAGTGGTTCTATCCTCCAAGAAGGTCGGGGTGGGAGGCAGGTAGGGTCGGGGGTAACCTGTTATGTACATAAACGGAGGACTTTGGTGGGGCACAGCATAGGTGCTTAGGGTTGTCAGTGCAGCAGCTTTCTTTACATTTGTGCTAACAGTTCCTTGCATTCTTAATTACTTTAAAGACTGATCAGTATTATTGCCGAATAACCAGCTTCCATCAGACCTCACTGAGAGTCTGAGTGCAACTGGCCCAGAATGAACCTTCTGATAACCACCTTTACTCCAGGAAAAAACAGACCTCTGCCTGCCTTCCTTATTCCAGAACACCTCCCCTGGCCAGTCTGCAGAGAACACCATGGGGAACTGCATCAGTGATTCAGTTTTTGTGACAAGTTCAAACATTGCTGATTAGATCTCATGTTTTCCAGCAGGAGCTCTAAAACACTTGAGGTTACAAGCCACCCTTCATGTTCCTGTCTAGCATAAAAAGATTTTGTGGGCAGAATCGAGTGCATGATGACCACATCTCATCTAGCTCTTCCTAGCCAGACCCGCTATTTGGCTCTGAGAGGTTAAGTAAGAGGTGACGTTGCAGTCTGAGTTGGAGGTGGTTTTACTGTTACGTGGTGCTCAGAAAGTAGGTTACTGGGTCAGGAACAGTAAGTTCTGACTGTTTGCCAGCTAGTGCTTCTTCCCCCCCCCCCATGTTTATACTGCTGTGACCTGCCATGCTAAAATGAGTCTAAAATGAATGCGGGCAGTGCTTCGAAATGGTAAGATGTCTGATTGAACTTGTCCTTCTGTACTTGTGTCAGATTATCCGTTTGCAGCATGTTTGCGCTATGCTGGCTTCCTTTCTAGAAAGGAAAAGTTAAGCTCAGTGGAATCCTATTGCCATAAAAGGTACTGCTTTTTTTTTTTTTAACTACTAGCTTGAAGTCCATTTTAAAAAAGAAAGAAGGTGGGGAGCTAGTGTTTGAATCAATCCTTTTGATTCAGAGAGATGGGTTCAATCAGAATTCAAACCTGGATTTCCAGCACTCCTAAATCTGGGGGTGCTTTTGATCTAGGGCCTTTGTTAAGCATGTTGCAAGTGCCTCCAACCTTTACAAAGTTTAGATCCATACCTTGGTCTGGATTTTGAACTTCTTCAGAACTGTGGGGTTTGGAATAAGGAGGGTTTGAGTCAAACCCATTTCTATATGACACAAACATCAGTTGCCTATGTTGCTCAGAGTCCTGATTTGGAAGAAAGGAATAGAGGTTTTCCCTATCATAGGTGCACTGAGATGTAAAAATCCCTACAGCAATGACTGCTGGCTTTGTCCCGTCACGCGTGCAGCTCCCAACAGGATCAGATTTCCTAACGAGAGCCAAGTTTGGTGTGGAAAATCAAAGGGGAGCAATCATACAAACTTTTGAGCAAAAGAGAATGCTCACTTTGGCAATGCTTCTATTCAATTTTAAGGGTGAAGTTCACTCATGCTGCAGAGGGTTTTGTACCAGCCCATGGTCAGGCAACAAAGGACAAATTCCTATCCCTGCATCTTGCAATAGGGAGCAACATTCTGCTATTAAACAAGCTGGGTATAATTGAGAGAGGCTGGAAAAAAACAATGGGGCCATAGGCCTAACAAAGGGGAGATGGCGTGACAGCAGCCATTCTTCCTTCCTTTGGACTGGAGTCAGATCTTATAGGGATAATCCCGGTATTTGGGACTTTTTCTTATATAGGCTTCTGTGACACTCCCCCCCCACACAACCCGGTTTTTCACATTTGCTGTCTGGTCACCCACCTGCCTAGAGATGCAACCAGGCTGTCTGTGAGTTGGGAGGGTGAATTCTAGCACCCGATCCAACCCCTGTTGTTGTCAATGGGAGACTTTCCACTGATTTCAATGGAAGATGAAGCCATTTACTCAGACTCTGTGCAGGGAGGGGAACTTCACCCAAAATGAAATTCACAATTAGATCTTGGCAGCAAATCAAATCCAGCCCCGGGCATTGATCAGTGCCTTTCCTGCATGGTTTTGGGGGGGTGCGCCCAGCCCCACGCCGCAACTGCTTTAAATGCAGGGTTTGGGGCTCGCAAGAAATGCAGGATTGTTATAAATAGGCATGAATAATATAATCAATAAAATATTCTTTAAAATCCACTTCTAGTAATAGGTCCAGTGGCACTCTGCCAAAGATGAATGTAGGGGAAAGCATGTGGACCATTGGGCCAGATGAGTCGTCCAATTTTCTGTGCTTAAGAAAATGTGTCTAAATAAAACTTTATTAGCTCCCCTCTCCTGAAACCTTTCCCTTCAATCAAACATTCAGAGAGCTTTCTGAGATCAAGCCGGACATGTCAAGAAAGAGGACAGGCCGGTGTCAATTACCTGTCTTTGCTGAGCTCCGGTGCCATCTAATCACAATTCATCAGCACCGCATCGTGTCAATGCTCTGTGTGGCATATGATCTCAGCATTCTTTACATGCCTCTTCACATTTCCTGCTCTGGACCTGAAAATGTCTTGCTTTCAGTAACTAGGTTTTTTTTTTCATAATGTACCTGCCTTGCCCAAAGATGGGTGGGGTGAATAATTTGCTAGGAAAACATATGACTCTGTTTCAAAAGGCTGATCTAGCTTATGCCCTTTCACTTTTCTTTAAATAGTGTATCAAATTGCATCATCTATCAGAAGCAATGCTGTTAATGAAAGACTATCAAGTTGTCCCAGTAGCAAAGTTTCCCTGATGTCCGTGGCTCAGCAGGTACTGGTTATCCCTACTGACTTGGTTACCCCACTGCTGACAATCAGTACAGATACTGAGAGAGAATATGTCAAGTCTGACTCTACGGGCCTCATACTGCTGAGGTGCTGAGTATATTGGGCAAAGGACTGGATTGCAATAGGCAGTGAAGAAGCAAGCAACCGACAGGACCGGACCCCAGTTCATTATATTGGTTATAATGGTGGGCCACATCCTCAGCTGGTGCAAACTGGCATAGCTCCATTGAAGGCAGCAGAGCTCCACTGATTTATACAAGCAAAGGATCTGGCCCAACGTAGGCTTGGTCTACGCTGGGGGCGGGGTGTCGATCTAAGTTATGCAACTTCAGCTCTGTGAATAACGTAGCTGAAGTTGACGCACTTAGATGACACTGCTGATGAATAGTGGTTTTTAAATGGAAGTAAAGAATGGAAATAATCTCCAGTGTTTAGAGCAAAGGACTTAGTGTCAGGAGAATTGGATTCTCCACTGGCTTGTTAGTTCCTACCTGCTCTGTACCTTGATTTCCCTATCTGTGAAATGGAGGCAATAGTATATAGCCACTTCCACAAAGTATTTTTTAAATGGAAATCAATATACAAGAGCAGAGAATTATCATTGCTATTCATCCCTAGAACACTTAATCCTCTCTAGTGAGGGATTCTCAACATATCAATTTTAAAGGAAAAATATCAAACCCCAGTAGAAGCATGCTACCTGGGAACTCACAAAATATTATGATATGCAAACATCCTTTATTTTATTCTTTCTCCAGTCAAAGGAAAAATATATAGGAAAAGTATATAGGATTCTGTACCAAAAATTTGGCTACACTCTTAAGATGTAACCGTTGCTCGGGGGATTGATAATAGCATGTAGTCTTATCTCAGTCACTCACTGAAACCCAGACCAGTTCACTAGCAATCAAAAGATGTTACCAGCTGCTATCTCTTCAGTAGCCTATGCAAAATGAGTCTCAGTCCAGTAACCAATGGACAAGTGTTTATATCCCAAAGTCCTACCCCCATAATCAGCACTCCTTAGCAGTCTCTTTGGAGAGCTCAGGCAAGGAATTAGATGTGCGTAAAATCTGCATGAGAGTCTTCCCCCCAGAAGCTTCCCTCCAGATCAAGGTTGAAGCATATTAGTGGGGCAGTTGGTAGGGTTGCCAGCACCATCACTACTTTAGTTGTACCTATTTAGCAGCAAAATAGAAGACTTTGCGCTCCTGGGCTGATAATGCAGCATCTCCGAATAATATTAGGTAGTTCTTAGATGCATGACATAGGTGTGTGCACAGGTGCTCCGTCTCTCTCTCTCTCACACACACACAATATAAAATCATCAACTTCAAAAATTATGGGCGAGGACAAGAAATTGTTTAGTGCCATAATCTCATCCAGAGGCTACCGTGGTTTTTATTCAATTAATTATGCTTGATGTTTTATTTGCCATTTACTTTTAATGAAATCATCCCTCCCACCTCAATGACATAACTGCCAAGTCCTGTAGCCACCATCCACTCACTCAAAACCTGGATGGAAAGGGATTTTTTTTCCCCTATAGCTTAGGCCAGGCTTAGGTGATTAGGCCACATGGAGGCTTGGGTCCAAGACAGTTTAGCAGAGGCAATGACTGTTCCATCAGTGTTGGACTTCACCATGGGGGCAAGAGCCAATCTGCCCTGGAGTAGAGCAGTATTTAGATCCAGGCTCTTGTCTGAGGCCATCTCTAGTTTTCATTTTACCAGTTTTGCTTATTCATGCTGCTCGGCACCGTGAAAACACCAAGTGCCATAAAATAAAACTAGCCGGTTTCACAGCGTTCTGAGACCTACTGCCACTAAAAGGGGGGTGGGTGTTAATTCATGTCTATTATAGGGTGACCAGATGTCTCGATTTTATAGGGATGGTCCCGATTTTGGGGTCTTTTTCTTATATAGGCTCCTATTACCCTCCACCCCCGTCTCGATTTTCAGACTTGCTGTCCGGTCACTCTAGTCTATTAGTGTAGCAAGGGTTTAGCCTTTCTGCCTTCCCAGCCACCTGCTGATAGCCTACCACTGACCACCCGATATCCTCTGCTCTTTGGCACTGCTCTTCCAAACGGTCTCCCACTGGAGGAAACACTCACTGGTGTCCCCTTCATGGGCTCCTCTTGAAAGCATTTAAATGAGGGGGAAGCAAAATCATTACTTGAACTGGAAACCAAACAGAGGACACAGAATGCAAAGAGCTTGGGATCTGGGGTAAAGAGAAGCTGGAGAGGTTGTCAATCTCTCAAGCCTTTAGGGCAAGTTCCAGAATTCCTGAAAACCAGAGTAGAACTTAAGGGCTATTCTATTGAATTTATTTTATGCTTAAATCTAAATGGAATGAAAACACACTCTGTATGGCTCTAGAGTCTGAGTTATAAATGATGGGCCTGTTTTTTTATGGAAATGTTGCAATAGAGGAGGGTTGTCTCTTCCTTCCAGATGAATGGGGGGGAGGAAGGTTGCTGGATTCTTTTTCTTTAAAGAAGGCCCTACAGCTATAAGCAGGAGTTCTCTTGCGCTGTGCTAAATAAGTCCTACAAAGCTCGTGAGTTGCCGAAGGGCACACTGGAATAGTCCTGACTCCATTTGGATACTAGGAGTTCCTTGAGGGGACAGAAGCTTTTACAATTGGGGTGAACAAGAGTGAGGGGAAGGACTGTGGGCAAAGTAAAGTCTGTAGCCAATGCCAGGAAAATACGAAATAGAATTAAAGGGCCAGATCCTCAGCTGATGTAAATCATTGTAGCTCCAACATCAGTAGAGCTATGTAGATTTATATCAGTTGGCCCTTGGCATGTGTTTTAATGCACCGGTGTTGCAGGTAATATCTTTTATTAGATCAATTTCTGTTGGTGAAAGACAAGCTTCTGAGCTCCACAACGCTGGTCCAACAAAAGATATTACCTCACCCACTTTGTCTCTCTAACACGCAGTGACATTCAAAAACCTGGATAAGTAGCTTCTTTCTGTCTTTGTGGTTCTGAGAGAGACTCTCCTATAATAAAATGAGAAAGTAATACCTAACACAGAAGCTCCAGGTAGAAGGCAGCTTGTGGCAATGAGCTCTCTGATAGCTAGCTGAAGAACTGACTCCCCTCTGTCTTCCATGAATATTTTTGTTACAAAAAATGTGCTGGTTTTGTCCAAAATATTTTTGGCTGAGCTTTTCTGCTCTGCTCTAGAGCCTTCACTTTTGCAGTTCCTTGAGAAGCAAGGTCAAACACGTGTGAAGACTAATGCTCATATTCCTCACCAAAAGGTGAGGCTTCCTGTATGGCCCAGAAAGCTCTCTCCACTCTGAATAATGGCTGAGCATAAAACCCCTAGAGCGGAAACGCTGCAGGCTGCTTAATACAAGCAGTACGAGCCTCACTCACCAAAGGCCGGGAGGTTAGGAGCATGGAGCTCCATCCTTCCAAAGCCTAGAGAAAAGGACTTGGGTCTTCTGCGTCTTTCAGGCTCTGCATGTGTGTGAATGTGCTCACAAGCACTGCGATCTCTGTTTAGAATGGGACTATCAGCAAGGGCTTCTGAGTTTTCATGCTGAAGCCAATGGACAATTCTCCTGTTAACTGAGTGGGAACAAGAGTAGTCCCTCTGTCAGCTACTCATTGTGTGAGCCTGGGCAAGATGCTTAAACCCTCTAGGGAGGATTCATCTGTGTACCAGTGTAGAACCACTGTCCTTTCAGACGCAGGTGATGGCCTGTTTGGACCCTAGTACTGGTTATTGCAGCCCTGAGGGCTACCTTCAATTGCCATGCCCCCTATTAGCCTTGTCATCTCCTGCCACTACCCCTCACTGGAACACTCCTTGCATGCCCTTTATGCCAGGAGGGCAGTGCTGTCATGGGGCAGGTGGTCCCTTGCACCAGGGATAGTTTCGGGGGTGGGGGACAGGACTTGCAGCTCCTTTGTGCCTACATGTCTCACTGCCCCATCCGTGTATGTGGGATAACAAGTCTTCCTTGACTCTCAGGGGGTGTGAGGCTTCATTAATGTACCCGTAGAGCAGTGTGCGATCTATGGATAGAAGTAAATGTGTGGTTATTTATCAGTGGAGACCACAGGAGTTGTGCTAGTAATGAATGACAGCCCTGGTGCCACTAGTCCTCTGTCAATTATTCACAGCAAAGCAGCAGGAGGTCGCAAGGAGTCATGTCTTACTCCCGTGTTAGGTTAAAGAGCAGTGCTTATGCCAGATTTGCAGCCTGCTGCAGTACGTTTGGGGAGCCCTGTGTTACACTTATGAATAGCTTATGTATGATTGTTCTGCTCCATGGGTGAAGGTTACCAACTTACCACTGCTCCAAGAAGTATTTAAAAAAACAGGGTGGCGGAGTGATTGCCTCTCAGAGGTTCCACCTTGGGGCTGGCTTGCATATACTGGTTCAGGCTGGGTTTTCCAGAGAGCAGGGAACAAAGAAATGCCTCTTGGTGTAAAAGGATGAGCTTGATCTGATACATGATTTGATTCAACAAACTGACAGGATCTTGGGTCCAAGGGAGATCCCAACCCTTTCTGACGGGTTGGAAAGGGCTGACTCCTACCCGTGGTGGAGTTGGGGGTAACCTCTGGTAAGCTTTGAGTATGTGTGTAGGAACTCCTATTGGGGGGGTAGGGCAGGTCCTCCCTGTAGTGGCTTTTTAAAAAAAAAAATAGTTTAAGAGTAAATGTACTCTGCTGAGAGAGATCTGTATGGTCACTGGTAAAAACGCTCATGTGAGCTCAGTGTGAAAGCACACCCAGGTGCTGGCCTCTGGGCAGACAGGCTTGCTGGAGCTATCACCATTTATGGTAGCAGGTTAGGGGACTGGTGACCCAGCTTCCTGCCCAGAGACAGGCGGTGACTGGAGACCTGACTGGGGCCCGAGCCATAGAGGGGAAATATGGGTTCTTGAAACTGACAGGGTCCATTTAACAGTACTTTGTAAATGCTTATTAGTAATAAGCAAGATGGCACAGCTGAGGCCTGGTACATTTCCTCTGATTCCAAGATTGAGGGAAACCTGATCAAGTGAGGCAGTATGACTGAAAGGTCAGCTCTCCTAATAAATCACAGATGTGTGGCGAGCGGGGAAACAGCCCTAGTTACAAGAGAAGAGCTGTGCACCTGTTCAGATTCAAAGTAAACAGACTTATTTACAGATATGGGAATAAACCTGGCTTCCCCCAGCTCCTCAGGAGCATCAAAGCCCACAATGTCACTGCTGGTAAACTGCTGCCTGAGACAGGGCCTGTGATTCTGCTGCTTGTGTGTCGCTGCTTCAACAAAGCCACACTAATTGGATTAATATAGATGTGAGTCCGTCACTGCTCTTACCTGATTCTTTGCAGGTTCTATTGATCTGAAGCTCTGTTAGGGCCTGTTTTTTAAAGGACTGCATTGTAACTAGGGCTGGGTTTTCTCAAAGGAGCTTAAGAGTTTTGGGCACCCAAATCCCATTGACTTTTGTTACAAACCTAATTCCCTTGGGCTCACCAATGTCAAACACACATCCTGGGATTCGCCTGGAGTTCAATCTGAATGAAACCAATAGCTCTGCCACCCCTACTAAGCTTCACATGGCTTTGTCTGATGAGAATCCTGACCAGGTTAGCATGAGACTGGGCCCAGATTTATCCTGGAGGTTCAAGGTCCTTTGCAAGCTTCTCAGTGGACTTGGTCAGACTTCAAGTTTGTAACACAACTGAAGTTGACAGTTTTTTTTCCCCTATGGTTTTGGCCTCTGATGTGAACAGTTTTGAAGCTCTTGGTTAAACCCCAATTTAAATAGGAGGATGCTACTGGCAGGTGTTAGCCAGGAAGACTACTTGACTGTGATATGTGCTTTCTTTGGTCATTAGAATGCAGATAGGTGAGCTACATGCCCAGAACATATCTTCCCCCAGTTGTCTGAAGTGGGGATGAGTTGACAGATGGAATAGCTGGATATGTTGGTTCATTTTGAGGAGGCTCACAAGGAAATTCGGTTTTAATATGCTCATGATCAGAGTTGTTGACTGAATTATATCTACTTTGCCTTTTGAAAAGTGCCAGGGGAACGAGACTGAACTATACATTCTGAGTAAATTGTTGTACTGCTATCTCTTCTCATGTGCTCTACTTGCCCATCCATGTCAGACGCACCGCGAGTTGCTCCACTTCAACTCATTTTTTGTTTAATGGACTAATCTGGGCTAGTCAGATGGGCAGAGATGCCACAGGGTTAAGGAAACCATTGAAGGGCCGCATGCATTCACTTTGGAGAGCCTTGATAGAATGCTCTGCTCTGAGAGAGACTCTCAAAAGATAATGATGGAAGTGATCAGAATATTGGCAGCACCCAGAGAGGCCTCCTCTGAGCAACTCCCTCTGCACAGTTCTGTCTTTAGACTAGACCGTTAGCTGCTGCATCATATTAATTGCACCAAGGTATCCTCATTTGCCTGTTCCTTAGGTCTTCCAACCAACAGGAATAGAGCAACTCACATGAATTCCACACTCACCCCTAAGATTGTGCTGTGGGATCATTAACCCTTTAATTACCAGATTAGCACAGTCTGCCAAGTCCATTTCGGACAATCCCAGTGTTCGGATGGCTACAGCTGAAGCTCACCTGAATTTTTCGTTAAATCTGCAGTGCTAGTTGGAAATCTTGCCAGCCAGCCTTTCTGGGCATATTTGAGCACTCCGTTATGCTCCCTCTAGACTGGAATCATTGAGGGCCCAGCCTTGCAAGGTGAGGCGCCAATGGCAGGCACACAGCACCACATAGCATCCAACCCTGCAAGGTGCCAAAGTGCAGAGGGGTGTGGGAAATACTTAATGCTTGGGTAACTCCTTCCCCTTTATCTAACCTTAATAAAAGGTCAGGTTGAGATCTGAAGACTTGAGTCCTCTTTTTACATTGTCCAAAGAGGTTCGCCGATCTCTGGTTGGAATCGAGTCCAATGGACCTTCACTACAAGCACGTCTCAAGGAGCATGTGTAATAGCTTGATGAACATGGAGTGAGCTTTCAACATGCACATATTTGGGAGGGAGGATGCATGTGTAATGACTGCATGCCTGAATCTAGGGAGGTGTTTTCGCACATCCAGCTCATATGCATGAATTGGGGGATTTGCATATCTAAATCAGGCATGCACACCTTTGTGTAAGCCCCCATCTAAATATATGGACCTCAGCATCCTCTTCCATGAAAGGGTTACTCGGCATCATGCTTTATTGCTACTGATTTCATTGTACAGCCCATCCCTACAGTATATGAGATTCTTACTATGTGGTGATTCTAACAAGTAAGACATGAGAACCATTTTTATATGCCGGTAAATCTGTTTAGCCTAGAAGAGGCTTTGATAGCAGCGTATGGCATTTGCAGAATGTGTTTAACTGTGGCATTGTATATCATGTGAAATGTGCTAACTGGATTGGCAGTTTATTTATCAGGGTTATGATGACTTTTAAAGGTAGCAATTTCTTTTCTAATGAATCAAATCTAAGCCAAAAATTTGAGATTTTGTAAGATAAATACTAGACAGGACAGTCTGAGTTCCCCTCTTTTTCGCTAGGGTGTGAGTAGGTGTCAGCTTTGGGGGTTTAGTCCTCTGTGTCTAAGGCAACTCTTCATAGAAGGGCTAGCAATTCTCCAGCTTTCCAGCAGATCTTTACAAATTGGTCTGCATGCCTGTGCTCTCCTAGTTCGATGAGCAAGGCATTCAGGGGTTTATTATGATGAGGACACCTCAGAAGTGGCTGAAAAGCTCAGCAGCACCAGGTCTAGAAGAGAATTGGCAAGTGGTAGCTTTACCATGAGGACCAATCTTAATGACAGGGGAACTTAAGGAGCAGATGGTGATGCTCCTGCGGTTATGGGGGTGGGGAGCCTATTCAGATGGTGGATCTGAGAGGGTCCTTCTGCAGTACTGATGTCTCCTAAAACAGCAATTGGCTAGACCAGCTAACCCTGCTGGAGACAGATGGGTGGAGGATGACTTGTTTCTAGTGTTCTGATGGTGTTACTGCTGTGTATCTAGATGGGTTTTACTGGAACATTTGACTATCCTCTCTGCTAATTAGTTGCTGGAGGATTCTGAACTGAAGGGAACTTGTTACATCAATGAAATGTCTGCTTTCAAAAGGAATAAATGGGGAAATAAAAACACTTAATCTCCATTCCAGAACATCCACTAAGTTGAAAAGTGTGCGTATGCTACATCTTAAAACCTGTGGCAGAGTCTCAGAGCCCAGGTGGACAGAGCTTGAGATCTGAAGCCCAGGGGTTTCCAGAGCCTGAATTCCTGCCAAAACCCCCATGTCAACGCAGCATTTTATAGCACTGTGGCATGGGCCTGTGCATGTAGACCCAGGCTGTGCCATGGGTTTTCAAACACAGCATAAACATCCCTCCAGGGAGCAGTCACCAAGTTCTACTGCCGTCCCAGAGCCCTGCATCCGTGCACAGCTTCTTGCAGGGTCTGCACTCTTCACCAGATGCCATAAACCAATGTTATCAGACCATAGACTTGCAATGTACTGTAACTATTTAGGAGTCCAATCCAGCTCTCCCTGAAGTCCAATAAGAGTCTTTCCAGGGACTTGAGTGGGCATTGAGTCAGGCCCTTTCATTGCAACAATGATGTGGTAAGAACTGGCTTCATCCTATGGTACTAGAGGGAAGAGAGAGCAAGAGGTGTTTCTTGTGGGTTCCTCTCAAGCTAAGCAGGGGTGAACTGAGGTCTGTTCTTGGATGGGAAAACTTTCAAGGAACGCTTAGATGCTTTGGAAAATGGTGCTTGTGAACAACTTCTGAGTCATTACTGAACCAATTTCATGGTGTGGTGCAAGGCAGCTCTGTGGTGCTGGAAGTGCTCCCTTTTGAGCTGAGATGTAGAGTCACTTGCAGGATTTTATTTTTTTTTTGGCAGGACTAAGGGCATTAACAGGGTTTCATGGCCAAATCCCAATTTCAGTAACATTGCACTGCCTTCCTAAATATCCCTCTTCAATTTTAATTGGATCTTGTATTCATTTCCTGTCCTGAATTGTTGGGGCAATGTTGCTCTTAACTGAACTCACACCTTTCACCCCAGAGTTGGCTGCATTTTGTTCACAAATGAAGCCTTCTCTGTGTATGTGGGTTTATGTTTGCTTTGCCCTTTGGGTTCTTTGTGTTGAAAGGCACTATTTGAATGTATTTCTTACATTACTTTCTCCTTTGTGGCTTGGGGTTTCCAATAAGCATGACACTTGCTATCACTTCCCCAGCACAAGCAGCCAGTGGTTATTTAACTGCCCACATCTCTCTAAAAATAGAAATCTATGGCTCCAAAGTACTTACACGTTTTCATTACCATATGAACTGTCTTCTCCTGGTTACCCCATCCTATTAATATCCTCTCAAGCCTCTGGTTTCTCTAACTGTTTAGCAAAAGTCACTTTTTCCAGACCATGGCTGTTGATATTTCTGTACTCTGAGATCAGAGCTCCTATCCCATCCACCCAATAGACACAGGGAGTTGATCAGATACACACATACATCTTTCTATGGAAACTTATGGTCTGCTGTGGTTTGTGGGGTATGACTGATGAGGGAGGGATAGCTCAGTGGTTTGAGCATTGGCCTGCTAAACCCAGGGTTGTGAGTTCAATTCTTGAGGAGGCCATCCAGGGCAAAAATCTATCTGGGGATTGGTCCTGCTTTGAGCAGGGGGTTGGACTAGATGGCCTCCTGAGGTCCCTTCCAACCCTGAGATTCTATGATATGCTATTCCTTGGTTTGGATTGTTATAGATCCCTTGAGAAAAGACACTCAAGCAGAATCTGAAAGTTCAGGAAGATAGTGGGCTGGCTGAAGTATAGGAAACGGCAAAATAGATTAGAAGAGGCAAAGAGACTTTCTTTTCATCCAAAAGGAATTGGATCAAGAGTTGGCTTTCAGAAAACACAATACCCTCCTGCAAAGTAAGAATTCCAGTTATGAAACTCTTTGAAGATTTTGAGGTCAGAGCTTCTTCTGGCATGAGGAAAGAGGTAGTGGAGCAGTGATGCTCTTTGAAAATCACTTTTATTGCCAGGTGTGGGCTGTTGAATTAGAAATCCACTAACTAGATTGTATCTAATCTTGTACACAAGGAGTCTGTAGGCCTAAAAGTTGGGCATTGGAGATTGGATAATAGTTACCCTGCATTTTATCTAGAGAGGGACAGATCCTCAGCTGGTATAAGGCAGCATAGCCCCCTTTGTGTAGCCCAGTCACTGTACCTGGGGTGATGCTAGTCTTGCCACTGCAATTTGGCTGGGCCCTGGTGCCAAGGATTTTTGCTTTCACTCCATTTCCCCACCATGTTCTAGTGCAGTGGTTCTCAGCTGGGGTCTGGGGCCCAGGGCCACCAAGAGTGGGTTTGGGCCCTAGTGAAAAAAAATGTTGGGGCTCCCCAGCAAGGGTGGACCAGCTAAACAGGGCCAATGAAGCCGATGAAGCTGGGCCCCCTTCCAGACCACTGGGCCATGGTAATTTGTACTGGCTGCCCCCTCCCCCTGTCGGCCCTGCTGGGGACCCTTGAGGGAGAAACCATGAGCAGAGTTCAGGAGCCAGCATTAGACTTGCTGGGGCCCAGGACAGAAAGCCGAAGCCCCACTGCATGGGGCTGAAGCGCAGGCCCTGGAGCCCCACCACCCTGGGCTGAAGCCAAAGCCTGACCAGTGTAGCTTTGTTGGGCCCCCTATGGCATGGGGTCCTGTGCAGTTGCCCTGTTTGCTACCCCATAATGCCAGCCCTGGCAGTGAAGTTTTTATAACATGTTTTGGGGGACGGGGGTTAGAAAGAAAAAGGTTGAGAACCCCCATTCTAGTGCACCTTCCGCAGGGCATGCCACAGCATGGGCCCTATCGGTAGGAAATAAAACATTTCCTCATGAAATGTCTTGTCTCCTCTTGGGTCCCAGCTAGGAGAAGGAAGGGGTGGGCTGCCACAAAGGTTGGTTTCCTAATGAACTGTTAAAAGATGCTGTGTCCATTTGTGCTGGAATTACAATTCATACCGTGCTCTGGCTACGTGCACTCTTTCTATTTACATTTTTATGTACAGTATGTTTTTCTTTCCATTTCCACACATTAATCTCTTTGTTAAGATTCTCACCCACTCTGAACAGGCAGGAAGCACAGATGGCTAGATGCAGATTTTTATTTTTTTCATTGTTTAATTTCCACAGTCCATTGAATGTCAGCAACATTTAAGTTACATAAACCTTAAATGTCTTATTTAAAATAGAGATCAGTTGCTGAGCCTAACTTCCGCTAATCACCTTGCATTGAGAATGTTTCAACATTTGGCTCTGATGTGGAGGAGACTGTACAGTGCTATAGAAACACATAAGGTTTGGCTGAAGTAGTAAAGGCTATTTGGCCTGGCAAGACTATTCTAGGAGGACATTTAGGAATTCTGCATTAGACAGAGGATCATGGGAGTACATTAAAATCCAGAGGTAACCTTCCCATACTATGTACGTGTAAGTAGGGGTTGTCAGACTACAGACAATGTAAGAAGCCACTCAATCTTTGGTGCCTGAATACGCTGAACCCCACAAGAACTTTTTTCTGAGGTCCAGCACTTAAGTTTGGAGTTTGTTTTGCTACAATGGGAAAAAAAAACAACACCATACCTTCTTACAACTTGTAATCAGCAGTATGTTTCCTCAATCCTGTGAGCAGAATTCAGCTCTGGTTGAAGTAACTTAAACTCTAGTGATGTGAGTGGAATTCCATTGACACCACATCTGAGATTGGCCCCATTATTTCATTAAAGCAGAGTTCTCAACCAGGGGTGCGCGTGTAATGCTGAGAGACCCCGGTCATTGGGATTGAACCTTGGACTTCTGGCGCTTAGTGCATGAGCCTCTGCCGCATGAGCTAAAAACCAACTGGCTGTTTAGCTAAGGCTATAGAACAGACTCATTAATTGCTCTCTAAGTGGTCTCTGTCCCACTAGATGGGACAGAGCACCACACCCAGGAGCTGTATGAGTTACACACGTACTTCTGAGGGAGGATGCTGAGGTCTTCCAGGGCGTACATCAACTCATCTGGACTGGTATTTCTCAACCTGGAGATTGACACCCCCCCAGGGGGAGCACGGGATGAATTTAGGGGTGTCACAAGTGCAGGCCAGGTGTTAAGTGGTGAAAGCAGGGCAGCTGCCTCGGGCCCCGTGCCACAAGGGGCCCTGTGAAGCTAAGTTACATGCTTCACCCCCAGATGATGGGGCTTAGGCTTGGCTGCAGATTCCTGAAGTGGGTACAGTAGTCTGAAAAGGTTAAGAACCACTGCACTAGAGTAGGTGCCAGTGAAGAGATAGGAGGGTTACATCCAGTACATTATAGGGCTGGGTTTAGGTTTGTGCTTAACAATTTCTCCTCCAGGGAAGGAATTATGAACTAACTTACCTCCTTGTCCAGTGAGATTACACGTGTCATGGAGCCTTGGAACAACAGGCCAGTGGTATGCACTGTCGAGTCTGCCATAATGTAGCATGTCAGGGAATAAAGGTTAATGTGCACTGAAAAAGGACAGTCGCTCGTATTCAGTGTCCTGTCCCATCAGAGACATTTCCACTTGGAGGCTAGGTTACCATGATCTAAAACTGAGCAACCGAAGTCCAAATTAATACCTATTTACCTGCCTATTGCTGCTTTGATACCAAGAGGAGTTGTCACTTTAAACACAAATATTTGCCCAGCTAGACCCACCTACATCCAGTTTAGCCAATTTTCATTTATCAGCTCACTGTATCTAACTAAATGTGCCTGCATGCTTTATTGTTTGCCTGATTACAGGTTTTTCTTTGAGCGACTGTCTCAGCATTCAGGTCAGCCACATTAGACAGTGACATTATTAGGAAGGGAGAGAGCCTTGATTGACCTTTCTTTTAAAGTTGTTGTTCTTTAATATCCATTTATGTTAGACTGTATGTAGGAACTGGGACCAATCCACTGTATTTTAAAGGGCTGATTCATAAATACAGAGCTGTCAACCTCCATCTTCAGTTACTAAACTTCTTAACTGAGTGTTTTGACTTTTTGTCATAGGTTTATTGCGTTTGGCAGTTCCGTTAGTGTTCCCTACTGGGACTGATTTACTTCCAGTTCAAAAGAACAATTTACATTTGCAAGTGGCAAACCAAGAAGGTGAGGAGTTAAACTCTGCCAGCTAGACTGTCCTTGCTTGCCTTCTTGAAATTCAGACACATTTGTTCATGACTATTTACTAGAGCTTGCAATAACATGGAGTAGTGACTGTCCTAGTACCAGCTGATGAAGGCACTTAGGCTAGCTCTGAAATACAGATCACTTCAGAAAATGGAATTAGTAGTTGACCGTCCATATTTTCAGAGTTTGTATTTGTATTAAAGGAACAACCGGCTAAGTTACGTAGGGAAAAATTGAAAACATCTCCACTGATGTCAAAACTACTCCAAATTTACACCCTTGTAAATTAAATCAGATTCTCTCAAAATGTCTTTACAGAAAGCTGGCATGAGTTCCTTGTTTGTAGATTATTTTTCTGTTCTTTCAAAATTAAAAAAAACAGATTTGGAGAAGTGGAGTTATTATTTATAGTAGCACCTAGGGGCCAGAATTGAGAACAGGGCCCCACCGTGCTAAGAGCTATCCAAACATAGGTGAGGGACTGTCTGTTCCAAAGAGCTTACACCTAAATAGACAGGACAGACAGTGGGTGGGAGAGGAGATAACAGTATAGAGGAGTCAAGAGGCTTGCCCAAGGTCTCTCAAGAGATCAGTAGCAGAGCAGGGAATAGAACCCAGATCTCCTAGTGTCCCAGTTTAATTAGCATATTCACTGGAGCAGACTGTGGCTCTGAAAGATAGCAGGAAAAGAAGGGTTCAGGATCAGTGTCTGGTCAGGTCAGTGTTTTCTTGCTCACAAATGCAATAGCCATTTATTCTGCAGCAGAGTGATAGTAAGTACAGTAAGTGCCATTGCTTTGGAAAGCATGGTCATTTCTTGAGGACAAAACTGTTAGTCCAAGTCTACGAAGAAGTCCTGCTAACCTGGTTGTTTGCTGTTCATACCTGACTGTATTTACTATGCATGAGTCCCTGTTATAGCCTAAAAAAAGAACAAGGAGTACTTGTGGCACCTTAGAGACTAACAAACGTATTTGAGCATAAGCTTTCGTGGGGGGATCGCAACCTCCAGGTTGAGAAACACCAATCTAGATGAGTTGATGTACCCCCTGGAAGACCTCAGCATCCTCCCTCAGAAGAACGTGTGTAACCCACACATCTCCTGGGTGTGGTGCTCTGTCCCATCGAGTGACCAGGGAGATTGAAGTGTTCTTTGCGGTCATTCAGTTACAGACCTAAAAATCACAATATTACAACAAAAAAACTTCAAAAACAGACTCCAAGGAGAGACTGCTGAATTGGAATTAATTTGCAAAATGGATACCATTAAATTAGGCTTGGATAAAGACTGGGAGTGGATGGATCATTACACAAAGTAAAACTGTTTCCCCATGTTTATTTCCCCCCTCCACACACACACACACTATTCCTCACACCTTCTTGTAACTGCTGCAAATGGACCATTTTGATTACCACTACAAAAAGTTTTTTTCTCTCCTGCTGGTAATAGCTCACCTTAACTGACCGCTCTCATTAACGTGTGTATGGTAACACCCATTGTATCATGTTCTGTGTGTATGTATATATCTTCCTACTGTATTTTCCACTGCATGCATCCGATGAAGCATCTGATGAAGTGGGCTGTAGCCCATGAAAGCTTACGCTCAAATAAATTTGTTAGTCTCTAAGGTGCCACAAGTACTCCTGTTCTTTTTGCAGATACAGACTAACACTGCTGCTACTCTGAAACCTGTTATAGCCTAGTGAACATAATTCACTACTTTGAATGTCTGTCACAGCCTTTGAGTTCCCTGTTCTTGCATTTGGCCTAGATCAATTATCAAAGGGCCAACATCAGACCATGTGCTCTATGGGACTCACTTACCAGACAGAAATCCACCCATACACCTTGTGTGCCAGAGCCAGAGTTCCAGAGAAATAGATCCGGTTTGTGGTTTGTTGGTTTAACTCCCCAGTCATCTTACCAACATTCTTCTATTAGCAGCATTTAAAACTAGAACTTCTTTAAATACTAAGGGACAAATTCCATCCATCTCTTTGCATATACATAAAATGAGACAGCAAAGAAGGCAGTAATAGCTGTGCTTCTTTTTGGGCCTCTACTAAAACCCAGAAGTTAACTCTCCTACAGGTCCTCCGCAGCTGGAAAGTGGCACGGTTGGTGTGTTATAATGCAAATAGTATCTGATCCAGCTACCTCACAGAGAATGCAAATTACTTCTGACACTAGCAGCAGGAATCTACATGGGGCTTCTGAGAGTTGAATGGAGGGGGCGGTGCTCAGTCAGAATATAGATCTTTTTCCTCATTAATGCTCACCATCTGTGCCATAAAATTTGATTAGAGCTCAAATTTGGCCTGAAGATGTATTGTTTGTTTGAAGTGGAGCCACACCCGCTAGAACCTGAGTCCCTACTCTGGCAGGGATTAAATGCCTGCTCAGATTCATTGGCTGCTGCCAGCTCTCTGCCCATTTAGCATACCTCCAGCTGTACAAGCATTTCCGTGGCTATTATCATCAGCGCCTGGTGCTACTGTCCGCCATGGGATTGCCTGGACACGGGGCACTTGCTGGTAGCGTTTCCTTGTTGCATACATTGTGATACCCCAGGTGACCTCTCTCAGCTGTTGTGATACAGTTTTCATGGCAGCCAGAAGCACCTCTGAACTCTGCCGATTCCTTTCCTCCTCCGAATTCAGATATTCCTCTTTTAGCACACCAGCCAAAATCGCTTCAATCGAGGGTGAACAGACTTATGGTCCCGATGTGCAGTACTGTCGAAGAGGAGAAACTCCCAGCAGACGAAATGACCTTGCCATGGCCTGCAGGCTCGCCTTTATGGGAGGGTTCAACTACCCCTCAAAATGGGTGCTTGTGGCATCTGTACAGATCAACTGAGAAATCCCACATGATCAATTTCCTGCCCTTCCCAACTTCTAACTGACAGTTGGATCAGCCCTCCCTCTGCTCCTGATCTACAGAAGATCTGAGTCTCCACAGGGTTGATCCCTTTTGGCTCATGCTTTTAACTCTGGAGGCTCTGTCTCAGTCCCAGCTCACAACCAAGATGCTGGCCATCCCACTTCAGGCCATGTTCTTCTTCCCGTCTCCAGGAACAGATGCTGTTCAAACTAGCAGAAATCCAGCCAGAGGGCACAGAAGGGGAGTGCTGGCTTTTCCCTCTTTTTTCCCCCCCAGGCACCTGGCCAAAACCCCTCTGTGTGAGAGCTTGGGGATGGGATGCAGGTGGGATCAGAAAACAGGCCATCCCCTTGTGGTATCAGACAGCTGCTGGGAATCAGGCAATGGCAGCACCGCTCCTAAAGGAGGGACAAGGCCTTGTGAGAGGGATCTACTTGCATCTTAGGAGGCTGAAGTCCAAGTGCAAGGGGGAACTCCTGGGGTTTACTCCCCCATACATAGGGGATAATATGGCCCTCAGCCTTTCTGGCAGCTCCTGCTGCCTGCAGGGGGAGGGCTAAGGACTGCAGGATTGGGCTCTACATCAGCTGGTAGCTAATGCGAAAAGACATGGATGAAATATGTGTTTAGGCCACGCTTTCCCAAGCGGCTAGCCAGAGTTTTGCCACCCACTCTTC
Organism: Chelonoidis abingdonii; assembly: GCF_003597395.2. NCBI lineage: Eukaryota > Metazoa > Chordata > Testudines > Testudinidae > Chelonoidis > Chelonoidis abingdonii. Next base: position 94,463,464 of record NC_133776.1, on the reverse strand, counting down.
TGGGAGAGTGACATCACTAATCCGGCTCTGAGCTGGATTAAACTTTCAAAAATAATAACAAAAAAGGTTTTCACGGCTGCATTTGGGAAACTCCTATGTGTGTTGATGGGGCTGTGCGCTAGCTAGAATGGCGAGCTGGTCCTGGGAAGCTTCCACTCCTATTTGTGGCGCCGTGGGCTAATTGCTTGCAGTGAGCTCCCCATAATCCCCACTTTCACCTCTACAGTCAAAGGGCTCTCTGCTTCTAAGCACTTCGTATTGCCTCCAGCTTTTTGGTGTTCTCTCTTCAGCTCCTTTCCAACTAGTTTAGTCCACTAGTAACTTGACTGCAAAATTATCCTCTGAGAATCCATTTAGAAGGTTTTTTTAAAGGAGAATTATAATGTAACAAGAGTCCCTGTTTATTCTACAACAGTAAATGTATTAAGGGGCCTCATTGTCCAAGCTATGTGTGTGCATATAGCAAAGTTTTCTTTCCCAGAAGAGCTAAGAATCTAAAGCAACAAGGATTGGAGAGAAGTCCTCATTGTGCCCATTTGACAGATGGGAAATTGAGGCCCAGGGAAATTAAAGGACAGAGTCTCAAATGAGATCTGTTTGTTCATTCGGGTGGCAAAGAAAGGCCTGATTCTGGCCACAAATGGTCAGTGTGGAATCTTCTTTGCAAGAGAGCTTAAGGGGGGGCGGGAGGAAGAGACTCAGAACATCTCCAGTCTTTATTATTTATGTTCATAGTATATTAGAAACAACTTTATTCCTAAAAATAAACCACAATTTGTGTTTAAAATAAACACTGAATGTGAAATAACAAAAACAAGTTGTAATAAATGGGAAAATGTACTTTAGGACAAATCCTACAGCTTCTTTCTAGCCTTGCAAAATTCCCTTGGAAATATTGGAACATAGGACTGGAGGGGATCTCCCAGATCATCAACTCCAGTCTTCTGCTATCAGACAACCCCAAATATAGTCCCATTCATAAATTTATCCAATTCCATCCTAAAACTACTTGGTTGTTTGCCGTGCTACTCCTCATGGGAGGCTGTTCCAGACCATTGCTCTTCTAATGGTTAAAACCCTTCTTCTGACTTCCAGACTCAGGGTATTCAAATGGGGATAAACTAGTCCTATTCTTGGGCCAGCATTATACTTTAGCTTAAATAGTTCTTCTCTCTCTCTGGGGTTTACCCCTTGGATGTGTTCATAGAGAGCATCCCCCTCCCCTCTCAGCCTTCAGTTTGCTGGTGTAAACAAGTCAAGCTCCTTCAGTTTCCTCTAATAAGATCAGCCCTCCTTTCCCTCTGACCATGCTGGTAGCCCTTCCCTGCAGTTTTCCCAGTTTAGATTAATCTTGAACCTGTGTGACCAGAACTGTATACAATATTCCCGATGAACTCTTACCCAGTGCCTTGGGACAATGTCATTAATCCTTCTCTATCTCTCCTGCAAATACCTCACCTGGTGCATCCTAGGATTGCAATTCCTTTATATTTATATATCTTTTTTAAATGACTGGATCACATTGGTGGCTCATGATCATCCTGTGATCCACTAATACATCACCGAGGGCCGGTTTTAGGAAGCGTGGGGCTCAGTTCAAACAGTTTCAGCAGGGCCCCGGCAGGGATGATTTAAAAAAAAAAATGTAAAAATACACGTGGCCCTTATATTCACTGGGTGGTGCTCCGAGTTTTCAGCAGCACTTAGGCAGCGGGTCCTTCACTCGCTCCAGGTCTTCGGCAGCGCTGAAGGACCCGCCACCGAAGTGCCGCCGAAGACCCAGAGCAAGTGAAAGACCCGCCGCTGAAGACCCGGAGCACCGCCAGGTGAGTAAAAATTAAAAAGGCGCCTCTAGCCAGGGAAGGGATTCTCACTGGGCGCGGGGCCGTCTTAGGCACGGGGCCCAATTTGGGGGAATTGGTGGAATAGGCCTAAAGCCGGCCCTAACATCACCCTGCTTATGTTCTCTGTCATTTCCAGCTGCTGAGCCCCCAACTCACAGCAAAAGTCTTGTTGTGGGTGTGTGTATATATGTATGTATATTATATAATTTTAAAATTTATTATTGGGGTGCACCATGGGACAGACACAATATAATTCAACTAATTTTCAGTATAAAATACATCTTCAAATGAATAGCAATATACTGCCTAGGTACAAGGACTGTGCAGATAATTAACTAAATAAACCCCGCTAGCAATTGTCCTTTTGCTGAAAATGCTAGTACATTTTTAAGCTACTCCCAAGCCTGTTAAATAACTGGCCATCTTTTAAGCTCAGGCACTCAGGAGCGTAGGAGGTGAATGATTCCCAGAAGGGATTTAACAGTTATGTAAAATAATCTAAAGCCATCCCAGTCGCTCCAGAAAGATTATAATTAAGCAGTTTTTAAATGTCTGCTATCATCGGCTGACTTTTCTTTTGTAACAAAAATCGCTCATGTTCCCATTTGTTCTAGAGGTAGTCTCTCTTCCACCCCATCTGTTATTAAGGGGGAGAGATGGATAACCTGCTATTAGGATGGACGGGTAGAGTACATTCATGGCAGAGCACTACTTTTTAACAGTCCCTTTTAATATTTTATTATTCTGCTCTGGCTAAAGTTTAAATGATGCTGGGATATTTACAAAAGGGGTTGTTTTGATTGTGACTTGTAACAGGAATAAAAATGATGGTTGCTGACGACAAGTAAAATTCAACATGTCTGTTTCAAACAGGGTTGTTGTTTAAATCAACACTTGCATGTAGAGCTTTTTTCAGTGTTCCTACTGTTACTTTTCAACCTGGCCAATTAACCACACACACAAAATTACTGTGCCACAAAACTCGGTTACCCTATTCTACAATAGGAGAGAGTACGCCCTGGCATTTGTTGAAAAGAAGTCTATCAGCACATATGCTTGCTGTTCCGTGTACTATACATATGGATTTAGCTTTCCATGAGATTTCATTAATTGACATCCTTGTGTTTGAATCTACTGACATCAGAACTAAACCCTCAGCTCATGTTTAAGCTCCTAAATAAGGCAGCTAAGCCATTGCATGGCTGACAGTCTCACGCATTCACAGAGTTCAATGGAAGTGATATTAGTGGAATGGAATGCAATGGAACATATCAACTGGTACCCAATTCTGTTATGAAGAGGGTGATGTTTATCATGCCTGAATATGTTGCACTGGCTTTTGATTACATTGTAGCTAAGACAGAAGTCTCCAAGAGCCTCTTGACTATTCCTGCGCTGTGCCAGGATAGGGTGGTTTAATGCCTTACAATATCGTCACATTTTCTAACTGATAATTGAAAAGAGAAGCAGGAAGGGTCAGCATGATTCTTGCTCTGCATGTCTTTGTGTCCATGGTCTATATTCCTGAACAGCTGATTCTCTGTATTTAGTTGTCCTTATCCAACCAGTCCCCTCCTAATTAAAAGAATTCCAGAGCCTAACCATCAGCTTGATTAGTAAATATTCCAGGTTAGTGAAGATAAGAGGCTTTAGTTTGGGAGTGCGGGGGGAGTGAGGCGGGGAATTGCTGGTTCTTCTTTTCAAAAGAGGTCAGTGTGACTTGAGTAAAAGTGGTGTGTGTCCTGAAACCGGAGAGCAAGGAAGGAAATGAGCCAGCAATAGCGCAGCAAATGTTACTTACATAATTATAGAAAAAACAAGTAGGACAACAAATGGAACCAATCGGTTTTATGTAGGAGAGCTTGCTCTGTCACTCACTGGGAATTCCTGTGCCCGTTTCTGTCAGTGAAAAACAGGTGAAACGAGTCTAATTTTGCTAATCTGCTTAATTGATATGTGATCCATATTACTTCCTAACAATGGACTGAATTAACTAACTGCACATTTAAATAGATGAAACATGCCACTTGCTTTTCTTGAACTGGCCATTTATTTTCTGAGTGTTTCTCACTTCGAATGAGCTTTCACGCAGTCAGTGTTTGACTATGTAAATAGATCAAGGATTTTGTAAGTATATTTCAATCTTAAAAAAAACCAACCAAACAAAAAAACCTCTCCTTACCCAGTCACAGGCAGCCAAATACTTTCTAATCTAATATGCAACTTTGAAAATGTGTTTAAGTGACTCAGGAACCTGAGTTTCAGTTCTTTAAGTGACCTAAGTATTTAGGAGCTTGTTTCCCTGAAAGCTATTGGGACTTAGGACCCTGTCATTTAGGCACTTTTGAAAGCTGTAACCATAGTTACAGGGTTTAGAACATTTTATTTGTTTATTTACTCCCTTTCTTCCTGCTAATGGAGATTAAAATAGCTGCTTATAAATGCCAATGGCATAACAATAAAAATAAAGCCACACTGCTGAGGCAACAGAAATTAAGATGAACATATAACCCTAAACTTGAACAATATATCCATGCATTTACATTAGTAGTAGCAGTTGTCTGGGGTCCCCCGTAAGGAATTAGGGCCCCATTGCACTAGGCACTGTACAAAAACAGAACATAAAGACAGCCGGGGCCCCAAAGATCTTTCATTCTGTAAAACAACAGGAGGATATAACAACCAGCATGGGGAAGTACAAGGAAACAATTATGTTTATGACCCACGTAGTCACAGCATTACCAGCTACCGACCGTATAACTCATGATGCAGCAGCAATTTAAAAATCACCTCTGAAAGATGCTGCATCCTGATAAGACGACGAGGAAAATGAATAAGATGGAAAACAAGCACAGTGATAAAGCAACACGTGGAAATCTTGATGGACGTCGTTGTTTTTTAATGTGCCTCTTGCTCCTGCTTGCTTCATTTTGTTCGTTGGTCTTCGTTATTTTGTTCGTTTGGGGTTTTTTTGTTGTTGTTGTTGTTTTCACCCTCACCTCAAATTTTGTGAATTTTCCTATGCGTACCTTTTTAATGAGCCTTCCCTGACATTTGAGGACTGTTTCCATTTCCTTCTATAAATTCCAAATCCTGGCATATTTATAGCTCCTATGGCACACATAACCATTGGGCATACAGTAATTTCTCTTTGAATACTTTCCATGTCTCTTGTGTGCCTTTCTTCCCACATATGTTCCATCATCTTCTCCCACAGGAAGGCTTCCTTCTTCTCCACTTTCTCAATTGTTTTTCATGCTTCTCAGGTTTTCGCACCTCTCACACCACAGAAATTCCCCTTAAACTATTTCTTTGGGCTGAATCCTGCTCTCCTTCTCATACAGAGTTAAATCACTGTGTGGAGGAACACTGAAACCCCATTTAAGTCCTATTCTTAAGGCTTAAACGGTGCATATGCCTCATGCAGGAGTTAATTTTCCCCACTGGCTATGGCCCCACTGCCTTGCTGTTGTCTTCAATGTTGCAGTTGTGCCTGATTCTTTTGCTCCTTGTGCTCCTCCTCAAACAGTGCATCTGTGTAAAGGGCAAATCTGTCCCTAAAGCAAGAACAGAAATGTTGGCGACTTGGAACTAAAATTTCTCCTGAAAAAATTCCACACTGCCCTCCCTCTGAAGCTACACAGCAATCACAGGCTGTAGTTTTCTCCTAGCTTTTCAACACAGATATTTACAGTGGATAAGCGCAGTGAGCTGTTGTCTGAGTTTTATTAGTTTGGAATGCAGTGGCCACATAAGATAGTAAACAGTGTGGGCAGGGACCGTCCTCTTGTTCTGTTTGTACAGAACCTTGGTCATAGACCAGGGCCCCAAGGTGCTGCCACAACATGAATAGGACTGGTTTCCACTTCATTAAAAACAAAGGCTAAAATCTTCAAGTTTCTCCAGGGGAAAAAACACCAAGGTCAGTAGGGAAAGAATTGACTTCCCTCCCTCCCACCGCATCCCCCCCAAAAAACAAAACCCGTTGAGCTCCAACAATAGAAAATCAAAGTAGGAAAACCAAATACTACTGGCAATTAGAGCTGGCTGATATTTTTTAATTTCAATAGCTTGACAGTCATTGAAACTTGAAATTTTGATTGGGGAAAAAATGGGATGGAAAACTGCCATGATTCTTATTAAAAAACCAAAACCAAATTGGATTCTATTTTCTCATCCAAGAAGATTTCTTGAAAATGTTCAAATTTCTAGCATGTAAAATTGGCCAGTTTCAATGTAAAAATGAGACTTTTTACAGATATTTTTGCAGTTTTCACCTGTTTTTCAGCCAGCTCCAGTAGTACTAGACTGGACAAACAGTGACCTGATTTTTCAAAGGTATTTAAAACCCACTGGGAGCTGAGATTTGCTCAGTATTTCTGAAAACCAGCCATAACTAAGCCTTGCGAAACACCCCTGTGTGGTTGGTAAGCAATATTCCAGGGCTGAATTTTAGAGAGGGGGGTGGGGAAGAGAAACGGGTTATGTGATGTGCCCAAGGCTACCCAGTTGGTCAGTGGCAGGATTAGAACTCAGAAATTCTGTGCTCCGATCACTAGGCCACACACGCATCCCCTTCTATAAATTAGGGATCTAAACTATTTTGTAATAGTAACTGGTAGCCAAACGCTATGGAAAGAGAACACTGTCAATACATTTTTAAGGTCTAACAGCTTATTCACGGTTTAGGTGAGCCAGGCAGGAGCACATCCTGCCTTTAATTACACTGGAGAGAGCTTGGGGATTCGCTGCCCTACATCGGCATTAGGGAACACATGCACTGAATTACTATAAATCAGGAGCTTTGCAGCACTCACTAGCCCAGTAGGAACCTGACTTTCTCAAAGAGCTTAATTAAAGAGTGCTTATTGTTAACTCACCCTTGTAGGCCATTAGAGCACTGCAGAGCCTTCTGTTCTCCAGCATCCTTGCTAAAACTGGGACAGTCCTTGCTTCTAATGCTAAGGAAGCACTACATTCAAGTCCATAATCACTTGCTTACATGTCAGTAGTGTACGTCTGACTTTATATTAATGTTTGCAATTCGCTGTGGATAACTCTTCACAGTACAAATCTAGCACTAGCTTATCCACTTATAGTCAGCCAGATTATTAAATATAATAGGTGCACTTATTCCTCAGCTATAGATTGCAAAGTGCTTTACAATGGTAAATGGATTACTAGGTTACATTTGCAAAAGTGTCTAGTCACTTAAGCGCCTAAATCACTTTTGAAAATGGGACTTAGGAGCCTCGTTCTTACTCAAAGTCAACAGGACTTAGATTCCCAAGTCACTGAAGTGCTTTTGAAAGCGTCCTCTATTATGTGCCTCTTGCAGACGGGGAAAATGAGGCACAGTGAGGTTAAGTGAATTATTTAAACTGTAAACCTACAAGGGAGGTGTTGTCTTTGTTTGCTGGTTGTACAAAGCCCAACACAGTGGGGCTGGATCCTGAGTGGGGCCTCTAGGTACCAGTGAAACACAAATAAACCCCCCATGATCAGAGTTCAGGCAATGGATCAATGGCAGAGGCAGGACTATTACTGTCTGGGCTGGATTCTCCACTGCTTTGCACTTTGATGTGATTTACACCTGTGCAAAGGGAAGGAAATGTTCCTATGGTGATTGGATATCATGTTACACCTGCTTCTCTCACTTTACACAGTGACTGTACAATGTGCAAGGCAGCAGAGAATCAGGCCCCTGTTCTCTTGATTCCCAGCTCTGTGCCAAGTCCACTTGACCCTGGTTGCCCCTTAGTGCTCTGAGCTGCCGAAAAATGGTACCTGAAGGGGCTACAGTTTGCTCATTCCTGGAACTCTTCAGTGAGTAAAAGTCACATGGAAATGGTTACTCAGTGGCATAGGGGACTGGTCTGCTTGGGTATGGAACCTATCACAGATTCTAGTCCAACCTAGGTTGGTGATGACTGAGTTGTTACCACCTGGTGGTTGTTTGAAGGCTTGGGTGATGGTATCTGGGTCTAATTCCAAATGGACCTTTGTTCACATTGCAAAAGGGCAACTGGCCATCTCCACCCAAGATAGGCTTGGCAGATATTGCAGCCTGGAACCACTTTGCAGGGCTCTGCTGGAAAGCTTGCACAATTCCTAGCTCTTGCTGACCTTTGTCAGGATTAATGTGTGACATTATTGACATGAACTGTTACCGTATAGATCATTGTTGCAACCAAGGTCATATAGCTCCATCAAATCTTGTACAAAGGAGGTCAAGTAAGGTGTCTATAGAAAGGTTGTAATTTGCTAGTGATAATTATGCTGTCTGCATGTATGCATCATTTTTGTATTTGAAGTTATGAATATTGGCTATTTACTTAGGATCAAACATGTTGAGATACAAGTAGACTCAGTGAAGCATTTGGTCAGCTTCTTGAGAATGGGCACTTACTGAGAATAGTCCTATCAAGACACACTGAACTGACAATGGACTTTGGGAGATGCCAATCCACATCTGAGTTTTCCTGGGAACATTCAAACTAACATGTAAACAATGGCATCTGCCTGCAAAAAGCTGAATCATTCATGGACACATGACTTGTCCAGGTGGCTACAAATTCCATCTTGTTGCTGTGATTTTGCACAGAAGAACAAAGGGGTTTCACCCACAAGAGAGAATATAAAAGGCCCTGGAAACCTCTCCATTTTATCTTCAGCTAGCTCAAGAGATGGCCTCTCCACCCCAAAGAGATGCCTGAAAGAAACTGGAACAAAGAACAGTAGCTATGGGGGTGTGAGTGATTGCTGGAGCCAGGCTATAAACTACAACGTTGGTCTGAAAAGGATTGCTCCCAGATTAGGAAGGAGTCCAGTCTGTGAAATAAGCTTATTGGAACATCTCTGAGGGTGAGATTTCATCTGTAATCAGTTTCCTACTGTATTAGGCTTAGACTTGCATATTTGGTTTTATTTCGCTTGGTAACTTACTTTGTTCTGTCTGTTTATTACTTGGAACCACTTAAATCCTACTTGTAATACTTAATAAAATCACTTTTGTTTATTAATTAACCAGTAAGTAAGTAAGTAATTCATACCTGGGGGAGCAAACAGCTGTGCATATCTCTCTATCAGTGTTATAGAGATTGGACAATTTGAATTTATCCTGTATAAGTTTTATACAGAGTAAAATGGATTCATTTGGGGTTTGGATCCCATTGGGAACTGGGTATCTGGCTGCTGGAGACAGGAGTGTCTGCTAAGTGGTTTTCAGTTAACGCCTGCAGCTTTGGGGGACGTGGTTTGCAGCAGGGTCTGTGTTTGAAGCAGGCTTGTGAGTCTGGTTCAACAAGGCAGGGTTCTGAAGTCCCAAGCTGGCAGGGAAAACGGGCTCAGAGGTAGTCTCAGCACATCAGATGGCAGTCCCAAGGGGGGCTCTGTGACCGAACCCATCACATAATGATTTTATATCTGTAAACTTCTACATTTTATTACTCAGTGTGATTATCAACCCATCCTATTTCAGAACACCAGTCTCAGGATGGGAGAACTCAGATATTCTGGGGATTCACAATACATTTTGGGACAAACACACACACCTACAGTGGCCTGGGGAGAAATCCCACAGACCTGCATGTTGTCCTTCTTTTGCATCCCTCTCTGTCCTCCCACGACCTTATTCTGGTCCAAAGATTCCAGACTTTATAGTGGATGGAAGCCCGGAGGCATCCAACCACCTCCAAATCACCTAAAACTTTGGGCAACTGAATGCTCTGGACCATAGTGAAGAAGAAATTCCAACCACCTATAATGCCCATCAGATTCCATCTACAGCCATCTAAGAGTTGGGGCAGAGGAACTTTGGGGTGATATAGCAAAAGATGCTGAAATCAAATGTGGCCTTATTCCGCGCTCTTCTATCCCTCCCATGTGGGTGCCGTATGCCACATTTCTTCTTAGAGATCATCACTGCCCTGGCAACTGCTGCCAGCTCTCTCCCCAGCTTGCTCCTGATATGCAGGAGCAGATTATTGCAGGATCCTTGAGCAGTGCCCAGCTGGGCTGTCTTGTTTGGGATGAAGGGCCATGAGAAGAAGATGAGAGTCTCTGCAGAGAGACGACAAGGGCTGGCAAAAGATGGTTTTACAAGCGTGTGATTTACTCTAGTATTTATGCAAAATGTGATTCCATTTTGTAGGTTCTTAGGCAAAGGCATTCTACTGTTCTCCGAGAAAGAACTCAACAAGGACAGGAAGTGGAGAGGGTGAATTTCTTGACTTCTGTAGAGAAGCAGCCTCTTATATTGACACTTAATTACTACGTGGAAGTGGCTTCTTCAAAATGCATCTAACAGTAGGAGTTTATTAAAATATGTTTGTCAGCTCATTTGGTTATAATAATGTAACTGGGCAAACAGCCAACCAAACCAGAATACCCTTTTTTTTTAAATAAGACCAAGCTCCCCATCTTCTGTGGAAGGTGCAATTTTTGCTCCTTTTTTTAATTGGAAGGATGACTTCTCTTGTGCCTAGAACAGTTCCCTACTATGTAAGTGCCCTGGCAGGCTTCATCTTGATTTTGCCATAACATGGCCTCCTGTTGTTACCATATCTCAGTGGGTTTTTACTTGGTTTGAAAGTGGCAGCAGGCTGTATCATTTGTATCTCCCTTAAGCTGCTGAGGCCAAAATATGGGATGCAATGTATGACTAAGACCCATAATGGTTGAACCACAACTATTAATGCAAGAAACCTATAAGATTTTTCCCCTCAAATATATCCCCCTCCCACTTTATAGCTTCATGATTCTTTATTTGATATAACTTTAAATAATGAAACTGAAGAGACACCAAATTTATGTGGAATGTAGGTACGTTTGGGACTAAAATGAGTTTAATCTCAAAGGGACACTTGAGACGTAACTAGTACATTGGCTGCATTGGATACTTATAGTTTTCAAGAAACATAGAAGTCTTTTGGATGAGACTAAGCAAATAGGAATGAAAATCTAGACTATTCTGGTATCTGAACTGCGCCTATCCTTTGATCTGCATTTTCCCAAGGTTAGTGGTGGGTGGTTGTTGTGTTTTCTTTTTTAAGGGGAGGAGACGAGGGGGAGTTGTTTGTTTTTGGTTTTTGGTTTTTTTTCCCTTCTCATTGTAGCACCTGTAGTATCAGAAACTGATCCTTCCTTGACAGGACCCCTTTTTTGCAAGTAGAGGGCTACATTTCATAGCTCCTGAAATACAGAGGTAATGTAAGTCAGTGTTGCGTGCGTAATTGCCTTCTTGACCTACATATTTTGTGAATGTTGTTGAGTGTTAGTCATCGGCATAACAGATGCATCCCAGTGTTTATCAGAACAAGAAGTGTACTTGTGTGTCACTGGGTTATATGAAACAGAGGCTGAGATACAAAGGCAATAATAACATTTCTAGTTTGAAATCTGTATGAAACACACATTTAGAACTACGTGTAAAAGCTGCTGATACTGGATTGAGCTCAAGGATGTTTCTGTTATCAAACTTCCATCTCAAAACCAACTAATAAAATGAATGTGCATAACTGTTCATCCACTATGAAAAGAACTGACTAAAGCATTAGTTTAGCACAAATTGTTTAAAATATTATTAATGAAAGCCTCTAGCCAGTGGAGGGGTTTTAAATAGAACATTCTTATTGTCCATCAGCCCTCAGATATAGATATAGATCTCTCTCTCTCTCTCTCTCACACACACACACACACGTAAAAGTGACCGAGAAAGTCCCCCTTGAGTTTGGCATAAGTAGTATGGAAGCCCATCCACAACCACATCTCTCTTCTGTGGAAGTTAGGCTAAGTCTAAACGCAGTTTGATCTGCCAGAGCAACGTCTGCGAAGGGTGTGGAAAAAACTGCACAGCCCAGCAACATCGCTATGCTGACAAATCCCCCAGTGTAGACTCAACTGTGCCAACAGAAGAGTGTTTCTGTAAGCGTAGCTAATGTTGTCTGGGGAGGTAGTGCAGGAACACCAACAAAATGTTGACAAAAGGAGAGTATACACTAAAGGTGGGCAAACTACGGCCCATGGGCCATATCTGGCCCCGGGACCATCCTGCCCAGTCCCTGAGCTCCTGGCCAGGGAGGCTCGCCCCTGGCCCTTTCCCCTCTGTCTCCCCTGCCCCGCAGCCATACCACCGTGGGGGCAGTGGGGCTGCGAGCTCCTGCTACTTTGAGTGGCATGGTAAGGGGAAGGCAGCAGCAGGGGAACTGGGTAGGGGGTCCTGGGGGGCAGTCAGGGGACAAGGAGCCTTTGGATGGGGTGGAGGTTCTGGGGTGGTCAGGGAACGGGGGTGGGAGTCGATAGGGCGTGGGAGTCCCAGGTGCCCTGTTTGGGGATGGAGGGTGGATAGGGGCCGGGGGTCAGTCAAGGGACAGGGAGCCGGGAGGGTTGGATACGGGGTGGGATCGGGGGGGGGCAGTCAGAGGACAAGGAGCAGGGTGGGTTGGATGGGTTGGAGGTTCTGAGAGGAGGATAGGGGACTGGCTGTTTGGGGGGCACAGCCTTCCCTACTGTTTCGCACCCCAATGTGGCCCTCAGGCCAAAAAGTTTGCCCACCCCTGGCATACACGGTCTCTTCACTGGGGAGGCTATGTCAGCATAGGCTCTATAGTGTAAATGTAGCCCTACTCAGCTGTCTCCATGAGAGAAGAGACAATGTAGTTTCTAATAATACTAGGTCAATGCCTGAAGTCTTTATTTCCTTGTCCTACGGGGACATACTACTTCATAGAAAATTCCAGACTAGGCCCAATGATCATTCTAAGCATGTAGTTAGTTAGTTCCATCTTCCAAGTGCTTTATCAATGTTAATGAATTGCTCTTCACAACTCCCATGGAAGGGTAGGTAGGTAATTATTATTACAACAATGGTAGTGATGGGTAGAGAGAGATGAATTGCAAAACAAGATTGATTCATGAGTACTTTCACAAATAAGCACTGTTTGGCTTGCTATGATTGACATCACTAGGTTATTTTCCTAGTTATAGACTTCTGATTTATTACAGGGTAAATACAATAGGCTGAATCTGATCTAATAAATGCATGTTTCTCTCCAGGCAAAAACAGTGTGTGATATTTATCATTCTACAATCCCTGCTGTACTTGATACCAACACAAAATATTATTCTGCTGCATCCTCTTACAGGAAGGATAATGACAGACTATTCAAGACTTTTATTGTTAGACTTATGAATGGAGGTGCTCTTTGTGTCCTGTACTGAATATTATTGATGAGTTTTTGACAATGCTCAGAATGCTCATCCATTACCAAAGCATTACATACTTTTCAAACATCTCATGCAGTGACAAGCTCTGACGTACATAAGAACAGCCACAGTGGGTCCTACCAATGGTCCATCTAGCCCAGTATCCTTTCTCTGACAGTGGCCTGTGCCAGATGATTCAGACAGAATGAACAGAACAGGCAACCATCCAGTGATCAAACCCTTGTCATCCACTCCCAGTTTCTGGCAATCAGAGGCTAGGGTCACTTAGATTGAGTAGAATCCCTGCCCGTCTTGGTTAATAGCCATTGATGGACCTATTCTCCATGAACTTACCTAGTTGTTTGTTTGTTTTGGGGGGGGGGTTACCCTCATTTGGCCTTCACAACATCCCCTGGCAACAAGTTCCACAGGTTGACTGTGTTGTGTGAAGAAGTACTTCCTTCTATTTATTTTAGGGTACGTCTATACTATCCGCCAGATCGACGGGTAGTAATCGGTTTATCGGGGATCGATTTATCGCATCTCATCTAGATGCGATAAATCGATCCCCAAATCAATGTCTGTACTCCAACTCGGCAGGAGGAGTAAGCGGAGTCGATGGGGGAGCCGCGGCGGTCGACTTGCCGCCGTGAGGATGGCCAGGTAAGCCAAACTAAGATACTTCGACTTCAGCTATGCAAATAGCGTAGCTGAAGTTGTGCATCTCAGATTGATTTCCCCCCACCCCAGTGTAGACCAGCCCTTAAACCAACTGCCTATTAATTTCATTGTAGGACCCGTAGTTCTTGTGTTCTTCACATTTGCTTATTCCTTATTCACTTTCTCAACATCATTCATGAGTTCTTTAAGGATAAGTGTGTTTTCTTCCATGGAACAAAAAGCAATTGGCATGTAAAAAGTAAACAAAATGGTGGGATGATAAATTGTGCATGACACTGATTTGTATGCATAAACATGGCAGCATTAAAGTTATCTAGAGCAAAGCAGATATCTTAATGCCTGATCCAAGGGCCCTCAGGGGAGTCTTTTTTTTATTTCAATAAGCTGTGGCTCAGACCTCAATTGAAATTAACCTCAGAAGTCTTGTTTTCTTAAGCCTTCCTAACCTCTCCTTGTGTCTCATTTTCTTTCCACCAACTGAATGAAACAATCCTGTGAGGCTCTTTATATTATCTCCCATCGAAAAACTGGCAAATTCCCACTGGGCAAACTGACTTGACAAGTTTAAAACATGTCAGCCTCGCCTCCTCCCTTCAGAATTCCCTAGAGGTGAATGAGTAGTTTGTTCATCAAAAGTCAATCAACTTTCTTGCCCACAAATCTTAACCTTAAACACAAATATCCTAGAAGCTTTCACTAATACTATTTATATATACCCAAACCTATTCATCACCTACGCTCGGCAGGGTTTTTCTATGGCATTTTCCTTTCATTTCTAAAACGTTAGTAAGAATTACATTTTTGCACAATCACTTACCATGCAAAAACCACACTTCCAGGCTAAAAATATTCTTCTAAAAACCACAGGCTGGACATCAGCTCTAGCGTTGTGCTCTCTCTGCATGCATGTACAATTGTCTGCCACTGACACCAGTGCATGAGGAAGGCAGAGGTGAGAAGAGAATTACGCCCTCAGATTTCTATTGTAACTATGCTCCGCCACAGGTTATGTTTCGCTAATTTATCCCATTTGTAAATTGTTACACTATTAGGCACAAAATTAAAGCCATACTCTTGCCTTGAAGCCATAATTGTACCTTCTGAGTACAAGTGCCTTTTGAGCAAGCCCTGCAGCCCCCAAACTTGTACTCAGTGTTTCTACATACAAAGTAGAAACACGCTTAGCACATATTTATCACCCTTGAACTTCTTAGAAAAGAGAACTTGTAGTCAGGAGGATTCATCTCTCTAACTTTGTCCATTAAACCTTTGTTCTATATTTTAGGAGGGAATGGGAGCAAATCTCACTCTTTGGTCTTTTTCAATTGTTTGTTACCATAAAACTGCTTGTTTTGTGGTACCTAGAACTGGATGTCAACCTCATAAAAAAGAGCAGTGAAGTTTGTCATGGGTCACTTCAGTGTGTCTGGAACTACTGAAAGAGCAGCACATAACAGTTACAGGGCAACAACATACAATATTCCAAAAACCTGTGCAAAAAAATTCTCATACAAGAACTCCTTGTTTAATCTTAATGGAAATGTTAAGTTAACCAGCATTGCATATTTGGCATGCACTGACCAATTGATTTTTGCCTTGTCAAATTTATGGCTTTGTTTTTAACATTGCATTCAGGTTATCTGTTACATCAATCGGCATTTTAATTTGTTTATATTCCTCATGTAGGGAGAGGTCCCTGACAGAAATCCATTATGTCCTTCTGTATCTGCAAACAACAAAAGGTCCACATAAAAGGCAAATGCCTCTTTCAAAATACTGTTGTACAACAGTTAGTTAGATAAGCTTCATTTGAGAGTCCACAGATCCAGCAACTCGACATCAATGCTGAGACTGTTCTGTGACGACCCCAATCTAGTATGCAGTTCCTAAGGGTGCGAACATTTCTGCCTCTCATCTTGTATCATGCAGTGATCCTCCCAAACGCATCATGTCTGAAAACATGCAGGCCTGTGTTTCAAAACTTTTAGCTTGATTAGCTCAAAGAGAAGCTGTCGTTTGCATGCATGCAGTCACCAGAGCATAGCTATGGGTCCTTGACGTTTCAGTTTCAAATTGGTTATGGAGACTACAAACTTCAACAAGCAATGTCAGATTAAATAACCAATAAGGGAATTCAAGCCTAAGGCTCCATCTTCCCAGGCCCACTTAGCAAACCTAAACTCTGATATACACAATTTAAAAAGAGTGTGAGTGTGTGGGGGTGGGGGGGCTCTGTATCCTGCAGTTACATCACTGGACCTTGCAGAGACCAGAAGGTCAACACGTTTGGGCTTTGGTGAACTTATGCGGATAAGTATGTTCCAGAGTCAAGGACCTACTTCCTGATTAAACCAAGAGCTGTTAGCATTAGCACCTTAATTGATCTCAGCTCTGGTGGTTTCTTATGAGAGGAACAATACAGGTAACCAGCACCCAAACAATTTGAAGCTATATCGATTAATATTTTAAATGGCCCCTAGAAATGAACTAGAAGCCAGCGAAGATCCTAGAGCTCAGGTGGAATTTTTTCCTCAGTGAGAAATAGCCTAAAATGAATAGCAGCTGCATCCCCTCTCAGCTAAGGGGATCACGAGGAGTACACGATCCATACAGAATGCACCCCAATATTCCATTCTTGGGGTGGTAAAGGGGGACATTGGTGTGGCAAGGTCTGCATTGGAAAGAAGTAGTTTCAGCCTTCTGGGCTAGAGTTGTTGATCATAAAGCATTTTTGGCTGCTACTCCCTCCTGGATGCGCAGAACCCAATCCACCCAGGTGCCCTTAATGAAAAGCTGATCAACAAAAAGCAAACTCCTATGTGGGGAAGATGTTGAAACTTCACCGACTCACCCAGACTTCCCTAACCTACCAGCATAACCTTAGTCTTACTTGGATTTAGTGGCAGTCAGCCTGCCCTGATCCTGGCAAGGTAGTAGATCAACCACACTAGTTAGCTCTGATGAAATAACATTCAGCTGTGCATTTCTAGCTACATATTGGAGGATCGCCAGCTCCTTCCCTGTGGGGAGAAGGGGAATTCATTAAAAAATGACTCCATGCATTCCTGCCACAGTCCACAGCTGTGTGAATGCACCTCTTGGTCAGTGGTATCAAAAGTGGCTGATATGCCTAAAAGAGTTATCACTGATGTGCTATTTTCCCTGCTGTATGCAGGATATCATCAACCAGCTAAGTCTATGCAGTCCCCCAGAGCCTAACTGGACCTAGAACAAGACTGACCATGGTCAAGGAAGATGGAGAATTCCTGGTACTGCCAGAACCTTCCCAAAATAGGTTTCAAAGAGGTACTGTGCAATAATGAGCAAGATTATCCATGTCAAGATATGCTTTCTTGAGCGAGAGCCTAACAATTGCTTCTTAAAGTGCAGCCAATACCCAGACCTTCTTTGTGAGGGTACTGACAGCGATCCTTTGACCCACTGATTCTCTGAAAGATTTTGCCCGTAAGAAGGGATACTGGTCCCGCTTGCATGCAGTAGTTTGAAGCTGCCCCAGCCCCTCCAGAAGCTCAGTGAATGCCAGCTGAAACTCAAGCAGAGCAGACTTCCTGGCTTTCTGTCTCCTTTTCTTCTGCATAAACAACTTGGTTCTGTTTCTTTGTTTTATGCAGTGTTCTACCTGTGTTGGTCTTAGGATATTAGAAAGACATGGTGTAATATCTTTGATGGGACCAACAGCAGCTGGCCAGAGAGAGAGAGAAGGCTTTCGAGTCTACACAGAGCTCTTCTTCATCCCTTTGACTTTTAGTTCCTATTTTAAAACTGGATACTCCAAGGAAATTAAGTTCCTGCCCTATCGAATTGAAAAATGTGGAGATGGCATGCTTGAGGAGCAACCACAGATATTGAGGTTAGACTGCTGTCTTATTAGAATCGTTAGGCAGGCAGGCTGCCTCAAGTCAGATGCACAGAGTAGCCCAATGAAAGATCACATCATTCATTTGTAATGGCTTTTAACACAGTCATCCCTGGGCTGAAGGCCTGATCCGATGGCCACTGAAGTCAATGGAAAGACTTGCATTGACATCAATGGGCTTTAGATTAGTCTCAGAATTCATTGACTTTCTTGCACAATATAGCACCTTTTGTGGCTCCTGGGGGTTAAAGCTGCCTTTATAAAATTGTCATGAAAATGTACCCACTCCAGTGGGAAAATCTTATGTGACTGGGTTTTTTTTTATTTTGCCCATCAAAAAATTTTCAGTTGTAGTAGTAGCTGAGTGGAATTTTGTAAGAGTCTGTTAAGGGCTGTGTTTGCTCCTTGGAAAGCATAGTGGATCATATAGCATCAGAAATGGCAGATAGTGAAAAAAAGAAATTACCTTTTTTTGATTTTTTTCTCCCCATCCCTTCTTATCGTCAGATGTGTATGGGACACAATTTTGTTTGTGAAATAAAGATTTGCCATTCAGCACTGCCAAGATGGCAAATAAATTAACCAAAATTTAAAATGAAAGTTAAGTTTTATCTCTAGACATAATTATTTTTGTTCTGAACAGTAACAATTATGAAAAATCTCCAGAAAACTGTATCATTGAAGTAAACAGTATTTGCAAGAGTCACATGTAATTGACAGCTGCATACATTAAACAATGGGGAAAAAAGCTGTCAATATTTTCCTAGTAGGAAAACAGATGCAAAGCTAAAAGAAACAACTTCTATGAGGTAATGTAAAGAGCCTGGTCACCTTCAGACTAAACTTTACCACAAAAACGTCACATACAATGCATTTGATAATGTTTGTCAACAGGAAGAGGTAAATAGCTGAGGTAAACCTGAGCTGTGCTGATAATGGTTTTCCTACACCTTTAATATCAGCACACTCTTTATGTTTGAGGTCATTGTTAAATCTTGATCCCAAGCCACTCTCTTTAACTTACCCGTTTCAAGAACAGAAATCATGTGGGGAACTTCCAGAGTTCATTAACTGCCAGTGCTGAACAGGGCTCCTGTAAACTCAAACACATTTACAGTTGCATCTTCTAACTGTGCAGTGGGTCACTTGCACTAAGGGTTGGAATCTGTAACTGCAGAGGAAAAGCAAGGCCCTTTAACCTAGCAAGAGAGACTGTGTGTAGGGCAGGGTGTGCTCCAGTACAATGAAGTCCATCTGTCAAAGTGAAATAGGGTTTGCAATGTGCTCAAAGCTGTATATTGCATTATTTACTCTGGTCAATAATTTCATATGCTTTATTTGTCATGAACCAAATTCTGCTATGCATGCAATCCTAATGGATTTTAATGGGCTAGGCTGTGTCATTACATCCAGTTCTGAGTTCGGGGAGGTGCGTAGCTTTGATTCCCTGGTAGCAGCCCCTCAAAAGAATTGCTACAGGGTTATGTAATCTGCTACTGCCTTTACCAGCAAATTACTATTCTCCTCCCATTGAAGGGGGTTGGCTGTGCCAGCCAGCAGAGCACTATCTACTCTCTACACATCTATGTGGGAAGGAGGGTAGTGCTCCCATGGAGCCAGCTGTTCCCCACCCCACCCCTGGCTGAAGGGATGCATAGAGCAAATCACAATTTAAACAGGTGTTGTCCCTAGGAGAGTGAGCAGAATTAGCCCCTCACAGCTCTTGTCTTCATCCTATTGATTTCTCTGAACTACACACCAGAAACAACAAGTGTTGGAACAGAGAAGACCTGATAAATTACATGTTGCCCCTGCAAGCGTTGCTGCCATTTCAGTTTCCAAGGCACAACAGCTAGGCAATATTGCACTTTAAATCCTGGAAGAATTACCACTGGTTACAAACAACTCTCTGAAAAGAGAATGGAATAAATGGATGTAACAGGTGCCCGTTTTTGCCGCACATCTGAGTGAGAATGTTTCTTTAGGACGGGAGATAGACTGTAAACCACATACTGCTGCAGTTGTCATGGCAAGTATTCATATTTCCCATAGCAACAGAAGCAGTAAATAGTTATAGAATAGCTGCATAAGTGCCCAGAATATAAGCAAACTCTCCCAGGGGCATCCTTAACTTGTGCATTTTTCTTTGAAAGAAACATCTGTCTTCAAAGCAGTCTGCCAACTTGCAGCATGTTCCTTCTTCACAGCTGTAGTACGAGTAATGCAGTGGTATTTATACTACCTGGGTAATCTGTGTCGTACCTGTATGGTGTCTGAACAAACAAAGGATGACAGATGACCAGGACTGCAGTGCCCGTACTGAGTGCTGTTCTTAGAGCGCTCAGACAACTCTTTGTGCCGTTGTGGTCTCCCATGCAGATCAACTCGTATATTACGAGGGGAAAGACTGCAGGCCCATAGGAAGTACTGTGCATCATCTGAAATTACCCTTGGCCTCTATTTTAGCACCAACACAAGCACTAAGGACAGGGAATGGAATTCAACAGAAACAAAGGAAATACCCAGTACACAACAAACCGTTCTTTATTAGCGAGGCTTAACTAGTACTGCTGTTTTTTGAACACCACTCCAAAGAATTACTGTGGCTTTTCACTGGCAGTAAAGGCAATATAACATGCCTGCCTGCCCCCAGGTACAGTATTCGTCCAGGGAACTCCTTAGGGATTTGCCAGAGTGGTTTGCAGGAGGTTGCTTGCTTGTTTGTTCTCCATGCTAGATGACCTCCACATTTGTGGCAGAAGGTGGACTGGGTTTCTGTCTGTGGTGGAACTCAGAGGAAAGAGATCAGTCCTGGCCCTGATTCATGCAAAGGTGAGGAAAAACTAGGATATCTGCAGTCACCACCACCACAGGAGACATGGGCATTTCAAAGAAAATGTATTCTCTTCTTAAGGGAAAACAGTCTTTTCCTGCTGGTCAGCCTAGTGCACACCGTGCACGCAGATTATAAGAGCAAGTCATTGTCACCATGTAAATTCAGCTGCTCTTATTTCAACTCCAACCCTTCCCTAATAAACTCTGATCAAAATAGCTTATCCTGAAATTCCTGTTTAGGTGGAGAAATTCTAAATAAAAAACTTTTCTCGGAAATCCCCTTCTACATAGAAACAAAAGCCACATTTATCAAAATGTAAGCAGTTACTTATAGTGAATGGGCTTTGTATAATACACTTTTAGCAGTGTTTTTGTGTGTTTTGTTTCTACTAACTTATACTGAACCTGTAATGTTGTTAGGAGAAGAGACAACAGGAATAGCATTCTACTCCGTTTACGAATGCCTTTCAACACCTGCTCTGAGCACAGAGGAATGGTATGCATTTCTGTGCTTGTGACTGCTGTAACATCCCACGCACTTCTGCATATTCCCAGACACCGGGCACATGTAAATATTCTTGAGGTGGTTAAACAAAACAGGTTTGGGCTCCCTGACAAGGTTAGTAGGCCTGACCTGCTTTTTATCCACTTATCTGAGCATAATAGCAGTAGAGCATGGTTAGCTCTGCCCATAAGGCCATCAGCAAGGCATGGCAATCAGCCTCTTTAAATTCAATCCTATTCTCAGTTATGCCCATGGGAAAATTCCAACTGACTTCTGTTGAAGCAAGATCAGGCCCTTCATTTTCCTACTAATGCATAGATTTAAACTCTTCTGTATGTCTTATTTTAAAATGGAAAAAAGCCCTGGAAGCACCCCAGAAATTATAGGGCCCACTCAAGTAGTGGAAAGACTTCCGTTGACTTTAATGTGATTTGGAAGAAGGCCACAGTTGTTTCTCGGTGTATTTTAAATTAATGTTAAAAAGATGGAGTTTGGAGAACTTGTCCCACAATCTGTGCTCTGGACCCATGTCCTTCCTGACTGGCACTAATATAAATACTAGTGTCTCCCTTGTGGAGGGTGGGCTGTTGAGTATGTCTTGTGTTCCAGAGACCCCAGGCATCTCTCAGAAACTATCAACCTGTGCCTTTTGTGAGTGGCCAAGATTATTCAACAGTTTATGGTGGAAAAGTTCTCACAGTATCCGATTTCCTTCCCTGGGTGTGGTAGAGACTGTGTTTGGTCAATGATCTGACAATGGATGCAGATCAAGTATCCATGTTGTTATTATTAAGTCTCTCAGCTGCCTTCAGTATTGTTGATCACAAAGTGTTCTTGGCTCATCTTTGGCCCTAATGGGGAGTAGACATTTTCCCTCAGAGTAATTCCAGAGAGCAACATTGAGCAATTGCTTCTCTTCTCTAAGAACAGTGTTGTGTGGTGGTGCTGCTGCAGGAGTTGATCTCATCCTCGGTCCTGCTCAACATGTCTGAGGCTCCATGGAGGATTAGCTAGGAAGTACGAGTTGCAGAGTTTGCAACAGATGAGACCCATCTTTATTCCTCTATCATTTCCAGCTGCCCCAGTGTTTGGATGAGATCAAGCATAGATAAGAGCAAGCTGGCTGTAGATCAATCCTGATAAAACACCAGCAATAGATGCTAACAGCTTGGAGGAAGGCAATGGGAAGGTATGGAGATTATTATAAGTGCTTTTTGGCTGGGAGGGTGTCTGTCTGCCACTATTTTTTCATGTTTGCAACATGGGAGTCTGATCAAATTCCCAGTAATTGTAGAAAGATCAGATTTCTGCAATAGCCAAGGAAGCTCTCTCTCATTTGTGTCTGGCCTATAGTGTTGCTTTTTTTTTTTTTCCCCCCTTGTTTGCAGATTTTGCTATTCTGATTCATGTCTTTGCCACTGAAAAAAATCCTCTGAAACCTTTTAACTTCTTGTTTGGCTTGGTTAGTGATTGGCCACTTAAAGCATTAACCAAATATAAATAATGCAATGACCGACTGAGCTGTAGAACTCATAACACATTTCTATGAATAAGAATAGCCTCAGCAGAAACATTAGGTAGTTAAAAAATGACAAGGCTTCTCATTCTGGTTTCAGGTCATAAAACTAGTAAATAAGATCTAATGGCCTAGTAAGTCACGCCCATTCAGACTTTGGCCAATAATTGTGCATCATCATGGACACACCGCCATCACCCTGTTCACTTCCTCTGTGTTTCCACCAGGATGCTGTGCTCCACATTGTGTCGAAGATTATTATAATCTCCAGACACAGTCTCTCTAGGCCTTATGTCTTGCCGTTCAGTGGAGTAACCCTGGTTCCTTTGCATGTTTTGGCTTCTCACAGACTTTCTGTTCACCGGAGGTTACAGTCCCTTAACAGACTTCATTACTAGATCACTTATTCAGAGCTCTGTTTGTAAAGCTCCTCTGTGGCTAATTGAGAATAATCAGAGATGATTGTGGCCTCTGGCTATTCATGCCCACTTACCCCATATTTAAATACAGCAGTGTGAATCTGAGCTAATATCTGTGTTTAAATCAGCTGGAGACTGTGCTGAACCCAAAGTGAATGTAAGCCTGCACACGCACACATCCCTCACCCTAGAGTGCTCTGCTATTTGCTCAGACTAAAAAGACTGAGAATCAAGTGTTCACTGTCAATGGGAGCTCCTGCACAAGTAAGGAGAGAAGTATTTGGCACCATTTTTGCTTGGGTGCACACAGGTCACTTCTTGGCCTCACTTTATTGAGAGTTAGGCTATTGGCTTGATCTGCATCACAAGAATGCTTATCAGAGAATATTTTATTACTCGAGCGTGCCAACTCCTTCGTTGCAAATAAGATTAGCCACCTCAAAAGAGAGAGAGAGAGAGAGTGTGTGTGTGTGTGTGTGTGAGAGAGAGAGAGCGCGCCAGAATCCGGAGTAGCTTTTTGCAGTTCACAGCTCTTAGTCCAGGAGGCATTCAGCCGTTCCATGCATGATTGCAACCATGCCACTTGTTCTCATGCGGTGCCACCATTGCATTTCTTTCCCTACTCTTACCCCTCATGCAGCAAAAGGCAAGGTTCTCCATGCCCAGAGAGACTGGCCACAGCCATGGCCCCTAAGACATCTTAAACTGAGTTCCACATGCCTAGAGATATCAGATGATCAGAACTGAAATGTTTCTGAGGGATCTGAGAGGCAAACTTTGCCCTAAGTGGTGACTTAGTCCTTTAAATTCCCACTAATTCTGAGCAGTCATTCAAAGATTCTCATCAAATGGATGTACAAAGATAGTACATACATGGAACGAGGGCAGAGGCAGCCTTGTCTCCCTCCCACAAAGTAGAAATGTAGGACTATAACCAGGGGTGAAATCATGGCCCTACTGAAGTCAATGGAAGTCTTGCTGTTGATCTCAATGGGGCCAGAATTTCACACCAAGCATTCAAAAAATCAGTGAGCTGAGGACATCGTTACTGGCCTGGCGCACCATTGCCTGAAGGGTTTGTGGTCAGGCCCTTTGTCCCCAGGTTCATATTCCAGCTCTAGATGGTAGTGGGTTCACATGCTACAGTGTTAAAGTGTACCCTGCCAAAGTCCTTTCCACCCTGGCCCTGCCATGCAAACCTGTCCTGCACGAGCATGACCTAATACTCTATTTCCTCTCCCCCTTTATGAAACTTTGGGTTGTAGATAAGTAAGGGCAGGCTTTTGCCCAGTTTCTCACATCTTAGCATGTATGAACAAGTTAACCTCACACTTTGGTTTAAAAGAAAAATGAATGTGATCTGATCAGAAAGCCCTAGAGCAGAGAATCCCTCTTCCAAATTTAGGGAGATTGTAATAATTGTAGGCTGTTGCTAAAAGAGTAGATCTCAGTTTTGGACAAACTGTCCTGGTAGTGTGGCAGAAATGTAAAAATGTCCTACTGCCTGTTTGTAAATAAAATCAATTGATCTTAACAGATTACATTGTATTTCTCACTCAATGAATTTCCCTTGTTGCCTGTGTAAAGAAATCTCTTGGAGGAGAAAATCCAGTATTAATTCTGCGACTTGACATGATGTTTTGGAATTTCCAGATGCCGTCTGTACCTTAGCTCTTAGTCAAGCACTTTCAGGATAGATAAAAAATGTTTGGACTATCGTGGAAGTCTCTCAAAGTTATATGTTCCATATAGTCAAACTCTGAGTGTGTAACTAGTGAAACTGACTAGAAAATTCCAGAAACGTCAATATTACCCATAATTTAGAGGCAAGAATTAAACCTACGGGAAAGTTTGTCTTTGGAGAATTTCAAAGTGAATTTCCCCATTTACGTTGTCTACATATATCTATATTCCCTGATCCTGCAAAGACATTGTCTAGAGTTCAATACATGCCTTTTACTTTAATGGGTCAGCTTAATAGTGTATAAAGTTAAGCACATGCCTAAATCTCTGCAGGATCAGGGCCCATGATTTTGCATAGATTTCAGACCTTGAAAACTGAGATGAAAATATGAGTTGATTACAAAAAGTCAGCTAAGATATCACTGCACTAAAATACAAATATATCTGTTCCCTCAAATCAACTAACATTCAAATACAAGATATGAAATGTTGATGGAGAGATGTGAAAGGTAATGGTGTGCAATAGATTCTAGAACACTGATACGTCCCTGTTCATCAAACACTTTAGGATAAATGCAGGGAGCACAGGGCACTACCGTAACAAGGATGACTTAAAATCTTTACATGACATGCTGTCAACGCAATAATGGTTTGCAATAATAGTGCCAACCGCAGTTAACTCCATGCAGCCGTTGTGCTTCCCTAGATCTTCTACTAGCATCACCATTATGCGTATCATTGAATGAGCTCATCCTCTTGAACTCTACAGTAGCAATCGTGTCCAGGGCTTAGTGACGAATGCACAAAACTGAGGGCAGGTCGACATGGAGACTTAGTGTGAATCTAGGGTGCACTAGCATGCTGCATGCTAGCTGGCCTTGTGGTCCCTACTACCAAGCACAAGTTGAAAGCATACTATGCAGCTTTTAGTGTGTGGTAGCTAGGTCCGGACCACACGTCCAGTTAGTGCATGGCTTGCTAGTGCACAGCAGGTTCACATCTTGCTTTGCCACCCACTAAGTCAACATGTAAACAAGCCCCAACTTTTTAGATGGAGTCAAAGATACTTTTTCTCCTGTTTCTTATTCTCACTTCCTCTTTTGGTTTGTTATCCCTACTCACACAACCAATATTCCTTAAGACGCCGGATTCCACAGTGAACTCACTACAGGCATCGAGTATCATTGTCCTTCCCCAGTATCCCCATGAGGAACTGTCTAAGCTGTTAATGTTTCAGGCTGCAATAAATCCTGACCAGAGGAGTTCCAGGGTCTGAGTGTCATAGGAGAATTCCTGGCAGTACATCTCTGAAGTGAGGGGGAAGAAGGTGATCAGGCTATGATTTACTGTTAAATACCAGAAGCTATGGTCCCAACTGACATTAACAGGGCTGTGCAGGGATCCACCCATGTGGTTTCATTGCAATCAATAGGCCCCCTAGGTCTGGCAAAGGCCTATGTCAAATTAAGATTCCATAAATCACAGAAATTCACAAAATGCAAAAATCCTCTTGAATATATTTCATACTCAGACATTTGATATCAACAGTAATATAGCTACTAGGTACTTCAGGAGTATCTACATAGGAAGATTTTTTGCACTGCCTGACCTTGTGTGTGTGTGCTTATAATTTAAGAGTTAGTTTGAACAACCTCTTACTCGTGAGTAAGTACTTGCTATCTAGTTGCACAATTTAGCCCCAACAGCCTCTTTATTTCCTTGTTTACAAAAGAAATTCCCCATGCTTAATTACATTAGCCCTTACTTATCCAAGTAAAGCTGTGAAGCTCATGCGCCTTTGCAGCAAATGGGGGGAGGATGGGTGTGTGGTTGGGTTTTTTTCTGTTTGGCCAGAGATATTTTTGTATTGGTTGCTGTTTGTCACAGATGCATCTTTGCAACATGGCAACTTTTTAAAAGACTAAAATATAGAATATGCCAAATACTGTAAAATTCAGCAACAACTGCCCAAGATCTGCAACACTGACAAGCATGGGATTTCCGTCTTCCTCTTCCCTCCTGCTCCCCCTCCAGCCCCAGCTGATATTTGTTGCAGGATTTAAAATGGAAGGATTCTGCTGCTGTTTTAAATTGAGCTACTTACAGACACCCTTGTGGAAACAGTCCCTGACTCTATCCAGCTTAAGGATAGCAGTTGCCCCTCTTCCTGTCCTGCCAGGTTCTGTAGTAGGGCTAGTCAAAAAATTTTTGAGTGAAAAATTTTCTGGTTGGAAAATAAAGCTTTGCTGAAATTTACATTTTCTATGGGAAAAGACTGATTTCTGATTAATTTTCCATGGAAATTGAAATGAACACGCATTGTGGGTTTACACAAATCTGTTTGCGGCGTTGTTGTAGCCATGTTGGTTCCAGGATGTGACACACACAAGGTGGGTGAGGTGATATCCTTTTTTTTGGGACCACCTTCTGGAAGAGACAGAGCTCTCTTCATTTCTGGGAAAAGTAATCAGTGTGTGTCAGCTTAGCTGCATACAAGGTGTGACAAATTTAAGCATAAGGGGTTAACACAGCTCACCTGGTATGCAGTCGTGATGCTCAGATTACTTTTTTCCTAGACCTGAAGAAGAGCTCTGTGTAACTCAAAATGTTTCTTCCATCAAAAGATATGGGTCCAATAAAAGATATTACCTCACCCACCTTGTGTCTCTCATATCTTATGAATCTGACCACCAGAGCCACAGCAGTGACTCATGGGAGTTGTAGTTTTGCATCCTCTCCATAGGCTATGCTCTCCTGGCAGGACTAGATTTCTGATGATGCCAGTGGGCTGAGCCACCAACTTGCTTGCTTCATAAGAATCCCAAGTAAACGTACAGGGGAATACGCCATGCCAGTATAAAGCACCAGTGTAACTAGGCAGTTGCACCAATTTATATACTGTTACACTGATGCAGAGTGGTACAAAAACTATGTTGACATGCCTGGCCTAACCTCTCTTCAGTGACACCAATAAGGGTGCTACAGGAGTAAGGCTAGCAGAATTTGGCCTGCATATTTTAACCCATCTTTTTGGGGTTAAACAACTGTTTGTACAGGCTTTGAAAATGAAAAGCTTATAAGGTAGATACTAGGGGTCAGGAAGATAGGATAGGTCCATTTCCCCCTGTCCTCCTCTTGTTCAGCTTGATTAAATTCACTTTTTAGATTCAGTGGTTCAATCTTACCAACTCGGATCTTATTCCTTCTGGTACCCTATAATTATTGTCCTTTGAGCCTATCATAAAGTCTATTGTTTTGCAGTCTCTTCTCAGTCCCATAGCAAATAAGTAGTTATCCTCAAAACCAGGGATACGTGTTCATAGCTGCAAAAATAGAACCCACTTATACAATCTTTTCGGCATCAGATGCCTGCCTTGCTGAAAGGTGTCTATGGGGGGAGGGGGAACATTTGCAATGGATATCTCTCCAAATGACTGCATCTGGAATATGATTTTTCTTTTCTTTGAAGTGAATACTGACTACAAGTGGCACTTCAGTCTGAGCAAACTCACTGCAAGCAAAGTGAAAGCAAAAGGAGATGAACTCCTCATTCAATAGCTGTTTGTACACTGAGTGAAAGAAAAACAGAAGTTATTCTGGAATGAAATAGAAAGAGGCACCCTAGTTTTGCTTGGTAAAGTATTAGTGCAGACCAGACCTGATAGGATCCACTCTTACAGAAGTGAGAACCTGCTTTGCCAGTTTGTGCAATGAGGATCCCCACGCTGTATTTTTAATCTCTAACCAGGTTTTTTATAAGACATTTTTACATTTGAGAAATTGAAGAAAATGCTGGGATACATCTTTTGTTTCTCTATAAGAGAGATTAGCTGACGTGGGAGGATCTCTTTCTCTAGTGTGCAGTAATAACGATCAGTATCGCTCAGGATTCTTTATCAGAGTAGTAACTTCACTTTTTTCTTTAGGGCCAATAGATTTTTCTTTTCTTAAGCATACTCAGTTATAAAACATCCTGTCTTGTCACTTCCGAGGTCTGATTTTTTTTAAATTCATTAGTCTGCAGCACAGCCTGTATGTTTTTTCTTGGCACATATACAGGTAACAGTACTAATTGACTAGTCACCTACATAATTACTTGCTGGATACAACATCTGTGAATGTATCTAGGTCAGTGAGGGTTATTCACATCTTTAGAACAACTCCCTATAATTTTACCTTACCACCCAAAAGAAGGGAATGACTCTGACACCAATAGGGTTACAGTAGAGTAAAGCTGGTGTGAGATCAGATTCACGTTCCTAGGGTCCACCCCTCATTCTCACAAGTGATGTCTGAAAACTATTTTTGCACCACTGTAATTCCATTACTTTTAAACAGAGATGTTTATGCTTTACATAAGTAGAAATGAAAAAAGAATCCAGCCCCTTGACTTCACCGGGACAACTAATGCAGTGGTTCTCAAACTTTTGTACTGGTGACCCCTTTCACATAGCAAGCCTCTGAGTGCGACCCCCCCTCCTTATAAATTAAAAACACTTTTTAATATTTTTAGCACCATTATAAATGCTGGAGGCAAAGCTGGGTTTGGGGTGGAGGCTGACAGCTCACAACCCCCATGTAATTACCTCACGACTCCCTGAGGGGTCCCGACCCCCAGTTTGAGAACCCCTGCACTAAAGGGAGTAAGAATCACTCACAGGGGTAACTGTTTGCATGACTGGCCTTTAGCTCATACAACAGCAAGTTACCCAAAGCCCAATCCACTGAAGTTAAAGGGGTTGTTGCCTCAGTACTGATGCCAAGATTTGGGTCAATGTTATGAAATTTGCCTCAGACCAGTACTTTATTCTGAGGTGAGGGCAATATAAATGGCCATACCTGCACCCTCAAAAACAGTCCTTTCTTATCAGTATTTTCTATGGCAGTTTTTTCTGCCTCCCTGCTCTTCAGAGTGTGTCTCTAATAAGATAGTATTTGATCATGACAGCCAAAGAGTTAGCTCTAATAAAACCACTCTGAGCTGGTACTATCCTTATTTTCTGTTTACTTTGCATAACAATTTGGCAGTTCTTTTAGTTACTCACCGTTCTTATCACCCACTCCAGTGGCTAATATGTACTCTTCCCTAAGTGGCCATAATATGACTTTCTCCTGTGATAGTCCCTAATAGTGATAGTTTAAGGACCACTCTTACAAGCACAGACATGATTAACCTTTAAGTACATTGAATGAGGGGCCTTAACATGCATTGGTGACCTACTGCCTAACTTGTCTTTTCAGTTGATATTCTCAGTCGTCATCCTACCCCATTTCCTAACCGTTTGTTTATTCCTTGTTGCTGGTTCTTGTCATAATCCTGGATTATGAAGGGTGTCTTTTTCTGCTTGTTTGTATAGTGCCTGGCACAATGGGCCCCTAATGTGCTTTTAAGTGCTATTGTTCTATTATAATAAAGGCATAAAAACATTTTCAAAGGGTTCCTTCTACTTCTCCATTGCAGAGGGGAAGATGGAGGCACTCCCTTCCCTCTGACATTTTGGGAAGGGTGAGGAGTAAAATAGAAAATGTTGTTGCCAAAGCTTTTGGGACAGAGCGCTTCCAGAAATGAGAGGTAACAGAAGCAGGGGTAAGCAGCCCCCCCACCGAACAGGTAGAAAAGTAGCCCTGCCTATGGATCTCCTAACACCCTTACCTGGCTTGGGAGAGCCCTTGGTTTTTCCTGAATCTTTTCCTAAATGTGGAGCCCAGTTGTTGTGAAAGTGGGAAAATGTCAGCTTGGGGGGTGGGGGGCTCCTAGGAGGAAGGCACCAGCACAAGTTAAAGCACTGACTCATCCCCTGCTGTGACTCATCACCGCCTAGAACAGCTTGTTTCAGGGCTGGAATATGTCTTGTCAGGGGAGCAGAAAGGTTAGGTGAATTAGCAAAGGCGTTGGGGGGGGGGGTTTACCTCCTTAGATCCGCAGCCCTCTCTCCCGCCCGGGGGTGCACAGCTCTCTGCGGCCAGGCCAGTGCTCCCCCCGCGAGGTCACCTAGGGACAAAGGGCCCTTGGAGCTGCTGATGGACGCCCAGGCCCCGGTTTTGCTGCCGGGGGGCCGCAGGCCAGTGTGGGGGGAGGATGGACACGCCTCACCTTGCAGCTTGACTTGATTCGGAGTGACTGGGTCCCCCCGCCGAGCAGCCCCCACAGGAGAGGCTCCAGGAGCGGGCATGGTGGGATCCCGGCATCCCCAGCCGCTCCCACCCGCCCTGTCCGGGATCCAGGCACCTGCCCCTGCCCCCACCGGCCCTGCCCGGGATCCCTGCACCTGCCCCTGCCCCCGCCCCCACGGGCCCTGCCCGGGATCCCTGCACCTGCCCCTGCCCCCGCCCCCACGGGCCCTGCCCGGGATCCCTGCACCTGCCCCTGCCGGCCCTGCCCGGGATCCCTGCGCCCCCAGCTGCACCCGCTCTGCCCTGAGCGGTCCAGGCACCAGAACTGCTGCCCATCGAGGCTGGCTGTCTCCCTGGAGCCAGGGTCCGCGCAAACCCAGCCCCTGCGCCCTGCTGCCTCCCGCCCGGGGCCCCGATCCTGCGGGCACTGCACTCAAGGAGCAAGTCCGGACCTGAATCCGTGCCCGGGCCGAGCGCGCTCCCGGGAGCACAGCCCCAGTCTCCTGGCGCACTCCCGCCATTCCCTCAAGGCGCGCTCCCGACACCCTACTCCCAGCAGGCGCGCTCCCGCGGTGCGGCGCGCTCCCTGCAGCCAGCTCCCGGTGTCCGCGAGCCCCGCTCCCCGGCTGAGCTCGGCGGCGAGCTCCCGGGAGGCGCGCGCTCTGGCTCCGTGGCCTGCAGGCGCGCTCCCTGCTCCGCAGGCGCGCTCCCCGGTGCCAGGGCCAGCGGGAGGGGTGGAGGGAGCGCGCCTGTGTAATGCCAGGAGGACGGGCTAAGCCCGCCGCCGAGTTACACAACCAGTCAGGGCAGATCGCGCTGCAAATGTGACTTTCCCCAAGTCAGCCGAGCTCTGGGCAGCCCGCATCGCCCCTGCCCCTGCCCTGCTCCGGATGCTTCGCTGCAGCCGTGGCTGGAAGAGACTCGCATGACATGTCTCCTCCGGGCAGTGGCACCGGGTGGCTTGTGGTGACCCCTGAGGCTGGGAGAGCACCGCCCGGGAGCTCCTCTGCCGGTGGCGACGCATCCTCCTCCTAGACGGGGTAGGTACGGGGCGAGCTGGGGGGGCTCCCCACCTGGGCTGCTGGCGGGTGGGTCCTGGAACTGCGGAGCGCAGGGCTGGGTTTCCTCTGCAGAGGTAGCCGGAGAGCGAGGGAGATGCTGTTGCCAGACATTCATCCCTTCCCTCTATGCGTGTCACAGGAGTTTTTGCAGGATGGAGGGAATTAGCTCAGCCTGGCTGCCGGATTCCTGCTACCTTATTCCCTTCGCTCCGCTCCTCAAACATCTCCAAGGCACCCCAAGAAAATAATTCCCTTCGAATCAGGACTTTTCTGAGGACCAAACCAGGTTTTCAACTCCTGCTTCAGCGTGGAACCTTCCATCAGCCCCACAATTCGCTTTCAAATATGTACGTTTCAACCATACATTAAATTCTTTAAAAATTACAAAGCCACAGAATGAACATGAGAGAACAACACTAGGCATGGAGTCGAATTTTTGTGAATCAGAGAATATATTTTTAAAGTCATTCTGGTAGTTTTAAGCTGAAATTTGGCAGACATGGAAGCAGCATCTCAACCAGAGGAGATTCAGAACTTACCTGTGGCTGTTTTGGGGTGAAAATGAGTGACAGTGTGAGTTCCAAATGCCCTGCATAGTTGGGATTATTACAATGTGTCATGGTACTGTGAAATCATTGGAGGGAAATAAAAAAAGAGCAAGGGTTATGTTGTGTTTTGTTTGTTTTAGTGAAAGGAACATTGATCTGCTCTAGGGTTTCTTTCCATTTTGAATTTCGATAATTCTGTGAATCTGGTCATGCTAAAATACAGCAGGAAGAAAAATTAAAAGCCAAGTCATGTTCCTATATATAGAATCTAAAATCCAGGTTAAAAAGTTATTCCTGCCAACATAGATATTGTGCCTTTTGGTTTTGCAAACTGTTTACATTAAAAGCAGGGGAATGTGAAGACTTCTGAAGAGCCAAGTGTGTTTCAGATATATATTTGTAAATGATAATTCCTAGACGTATTGTTTCTAAAAAGTGAAATTGTAAAGAGATTGCTCTGGGTGGTTCATATCTGAAACACATTTTGAAGCTGAGGTTATGTGACTCAGATGGTGTCATACCTATTTTATAGAACATTTGCCCTTTGTAAAATTCCACAATCCTCTGTAGAATTGGAGCCACCGTATTTCCAGCTTTGCCAGTCATCTGAATGGTCTTCAAAGTAGATCCCTCAGAAGTAGATTTAAGAGCAATCACGTAGTCTGATATGAGGGCAGAACTGACGCTTAAATTCAAGAAGGGTTTATTCTGATGGAAGTTATATTCCTGAGCTGGGGCGTAACCCCAGAAATTATATGGCTGAAGTTGAAGCCATTAACAATTTACTATCCTTTATCAACGTACCAGGGTGTGGTATAAGCAGGGAAGGGTTATTTATTACCCTGAATTTATTTTGTCTTGTGCAGTGAAAGCAGAGGTATTGATCTAATTAATGAGATGAGATGTTCTATTTGTGTAGGTGGTGAAATGTCAAGAGACACTTCATTTCTTAAACAAAAAACACTGTCATCTGTGCTCTCCTCCCCTAATTTCACTGGATTGTACCTACTGGTACCTGGAACTTTGGTATAGCAACGTGCTTTACATCAGAGACTGTTAATGATATGTAGGACTCGTTCTTTGTAGAGTCATAGCAGTGTGCAAACACTAATACTCTGATGGGAAATCCACATTTCTAGTATATACTACAAAGACTGTTTCAAATGCTGAAGGGCCTGAAATGGATTTTTTGTGTGTGGATTATTGTAAATTGTATGTTCTTTTTTTTTAAGAACACAAACTACAGATCAGAGTACTTTGCAGTAGTTACTGGATCAATAGAATCAGTTTGGGCTCTATGTACTGTACGTGAGAAGAAGAGGCATTTTGTAGGAACACAGCACTCTGGACTAATATGCAGTAATAATGAAAACACTATGGGTTTCTTAGGAGACCAGGCTCTGACAAATATAGTAAGCAGTAAAGAGGAGAAAAGAATTCATCACCAATAAAAGAGAAGTAATCCTAATGGTTATTAAAGAAAAACCAGTTAATGTAAAAATGAGCCTCCATTAGAACAATATTGATGTGATGCTTTCACATCTCTCTGGTTAACTCTGTTTACAACTGAAGCTCTGAAAACTGCTCGGAGTTGAAACCATGGAAAATATATAAAGGATCAGAAGAATTTGTTGGTTGTTCTGTTTTTTTACTTATCAAAAGATATCAGTTTGATTGATTTTAGTTGGTATAAAGTTAATATGGCTTTTGAGTCTAAAGGGAGTTAGTGTAAGTGAGTAAAGCTAGGTGAGACATTTTGTAAATAATTGAAATTTCACTGAAAAATGTTTAAAAAATGTATGCAGGATTCTTTTCCCATTTTCCAAGCAGCTCTGTATATGACTGTGTAAAATGGTTTTACCAGTTTAAGACTCATGTTGAGTGTCCACATATTCAAAAGCAGCTCAGGATTAAAGATAACTTTTGGCACGTGAGTAGTCCATAATGAAAATTGCATGGTATTGGTAGCAAAATCAAGCAGCAGAGATATTGTTATTAAATCCAGCTTCTGCTCAAAAGTGGCAACAAGAATTTGGTAGCAATGCTTTCCTATTCAGACTTCAAGCTTGTCTACATGCACACAAGTTGTACTGCTTTAACCAAACTGGTATAGTTAAAGCACCTCATCCTCCTTAGTGTGGACTCACTTAGACCAGTATAAAAATACTTATACCCATATAGCTTATTCCTATATGGAGGGCCCTACCAAATACACGGCCCTGAAAAACACATCACAGACCATGAAATATGTTGTCCCCCCATGAAAATTGGTCTTTTGTGTGCTTTTACCATGTACTATACAGATTTCACGGGAGAGACGAGCATTTCTCAAATTGGGGGTCCTGACCCCAAAAGGAGTTGTAGGTGGGTCACAAGGTTATTTTGGGGGTTGTTGCCACCCTTACTTCTGCACTGCCTTCAGAGCTGGGTGGCTGGAGAGTGGCAGCTGTTGGCCAGGCGCCCAGCTCTGAAGGCGGTGTCCCGCCAGCAGCAGCAGTGCAGAAGTAAGGGTGGCAATACCATACCATGGCCTCCTTACTTCTGTGCTGCTGCTGGCAGCAGCTCTGCCTTCAGAGCTGGGTTCCCAGCCAGCAGCCATCGCTCTCCAGCTGCCCAGCTCTGAAGGCAGTGCCACTGCCAGCAGCAACACAGAAGTAAGGGTAGCAGTACCACAACCCCCCAATAACCTTGTGACCCCCCCCCCCAAAAACCCGCCTTTTTGGGTCAAGACCCCTACAATTACAACACGGTGAAATTTCAGATTTAAATAGCTGAAATCATGAAATTTACAATTCTTAACATCCTATGACCATGAAATTGACCAATATGGTCCATGAATTTGGTAGGGCCCTATCTATATGGGATGAGGAATAAGCTATACCTTTTAAGGCACCTTTATCCGGCAAAGAGTTGTACTGGTATGACTCTTTCAGTAAAATAAAATTATCCCATAGCCAAAATAGCTCTACCAATACAAAACTGCGTAAACCAGGCTTTCGTAGTGTGGCGTGTTATTAAAATGATATACCACTAGATCATTCTGGTTCCAACCATCTGGTAAGTCAGTAATGCAGAGAATCACTGACATTTATTCTCTATAACCTGATAAGACCATTCCTACATCCCTGTTCATCTGACACACATTAGGTTAAATCCTGCTGTTTTACATATGCAGCCTCACTGAAGTACCATTGGACCAAATTCTGCTCTCATTTTCATTGCAGTAATCTCAGTGACTTCAACTAGATTGCGATGTATAAATGAGAGCAAAATTTGATCCAGGGAATCAGTTGTGCCTTTAAGGCCCAAGTCTGTGTCACTGATGGTGCAGAGATACACCTCCCGAAGGAGAGGGCTGGAAGGTACATGCCTCAGAGAGGCGCAGTGTTACCCAGTATACCCCAGCTGGCCTTCTGCACAGATATGGGTTCACTTGTCATGCACCCAGACAGCCCACTCCACAGAACTACGTGGAATTTGACCTACTTTATTTTTCATTCCAGAGCTTCAGCCTTGTCTACGCAAAGAAGTTGCACCAGTTCAACTTCAGTCAGTTTTTTAAACTGACGTAATTTAACTGGTGCAACTCTTATTTGCATTTAACAGTGGCTTATTTTGTGTTAGTTTAAACTTGTTCCTAAGTGGCTTAAATTAAACCAGAATAACCCACTGTTACACTGAAATAAAAATTTGCACTTGTTAAAAAAATTGGTTTAAAAATCACACCTATGTTATAATGATGCAACTTTGTCACATAGACAAGTCCTTCTGCAGAGCCTGAAATAAGGTGTGGATTACAAGCAAAATGTAGTGTTAAAAAAATACAGTGTAACTCAGGAGACTGAAAGTCATTCATAGTACAGTGCAAATCTGGTAAATCGTGACACTAGATTTAAAGTTACCCCTGCTCCAGTTCAGATCCACACATGTTAGCAGAACTCTGAGGATTGTATGTAAGGACCTACAGAAGTATTAGACGATTGCCAGCTACAAATTATAAATTAACGTTCTTCACAGGAACAGTTTTGTCATAGGAATATTGAATGCATAACCTAAGTCATCTTCCACTAGAAAAAAGAAAGCAGCTTGAGTGAGCCTGAAGCAGAGATTGCAAACTTGATACATTCTTTATTCGTAGAGATTCAAATACGGGAAAATGGCAGTGCAGATGAGGATAATTCTGAGATAGTAAAAGAGGAAGTATGTTAACCAAACCCCATTGAGTTGTTGAAGTGCAATTCTGCCAACACAATTTTATTTAATTTTATAGGCATGTCTCTGGTGCACATCACTGCAGTAACTGAATGTCTCATTAATATTGTGATATAAAACACTGCCAAACATATGTTTCCTTTGCGGGGGCTTGCAGGATTGGTAATGACAGTAGATTACTGGTTTGAATCCAGCCACAGTTGCTAGCGGTCCAAAGTCAGTGCTATAGGATGTCTGTTTGGTGAAGTGTATGTAATGAATCCAGTTCCTAGTGAACAGGTGTCACCAGCGTATAAACTGCCCTTAAAAATAGTACTCGTTGGTCATCTCTGCACACAGGGCAAAAACTGAACAGCCTTTGAGTGTGCTCTCTCCACTGGAGGTCTAAATACTTCAAAACCATCACTAACTGACTTTTCACAAGCTTTAAATTCACCTGCCTAAAGCTTCAGATTGTAAGTAATACCTGTATTTGTATTTATAGTCTGCATCTGACTTTCCTCTGTCTCTAGTTAGGCACCAGACTGGGATTTAGGAGATCTGTTTCCAGCTCTGGTACAGATTTCTTGTATGACCTTAGGCAAGTCACTTAAATTCTCTGTGCCTCAGTTCCCCATCTGTAAAATGGGAATAGTAATCCTTCCCCCTTATCATAAAGGTGTTGCAAAGATACATTCATTAATGTACGTGAGGTGCTCTGATGAATGATGTATGTGTGTATGTAATTTTGTTTACAAACAATCTGAGCTCAGTCAAGGTTTCAAGTATGTAGCAATGTAAGGAATCATATCCACAAAAATGCTGATCTCCTCCCTTGTTGCACCTGCTCTGCCTGTAACACACATACACACTTAAAATAAATGAATGAGGTTTTGTTTGTGCTGAACATTTTCTGGGACCTGCCCACTGTAATCTCACTTTAAATCATGGCAGTATGTTGCCCATTGCTTTGGGATAATAAAGTTTCAACCATAAATAATACCTTAAAGTATAAACCATTAAAAAAAAAGTAGATAGTAGCACATACTGCCTTTAAATGTTCTGTGGGTGTGTGAGAGAGAGCGTGATAAATACAGAATGGATTTTAAAATTAATTCAGATTAACTAGAGTGAAGGAGAGGGATGCAATCCTGACCCCATAGAAGTCAATAGGAAAACTCTCATTGACTTAATTCGGGCCAAGATTTCACCCAGTGTTAAAGACAGATACTGGAATCATCTGAACTAGTAACAGCTTCACTAAAAAGTCCTGTTGAAGCATCTCTTAGCTTTAGTCTCTTGAATAATGTAGAGCAAACCCATTGCAAGTCAGTGTTTATTATGGGGGCAGGGTGTTGTGTGATTGGTCCAGTGTTTGCTCGCCACAGCAAACATAGTAATTAAGGTTTCAGAGTGGCAGCCGTGTTAGTCTGTATCAGCAAAAAGAACAGGAGTACTTGTGGCACCTTAGAGACTAACACATTTATTTGAACATAAGCTTTCATGGGCTAAAACCCACTTCATTGGATATGAAGAGAGTTTTAGCCCACAAAAGCTTAGTGGGTTTTAGCCCACGAAAGCTTATGCTCAAATAAATTTGTTAGTCTCTAATGTGCCACAAGTACTCTTCGTTCTTTTAATAGTAATTAAAGAGGTCATAATAATTAAGGAGGATCACACCCCACGTTTAGGAAGTATAGGGCTAAACCAGTTTAACCCGTCTCTGATTCTAATATATATTAATGTGATTTACAGTAGATTAAAAATTCACTCTGATCAAGCTGTTTTGAATCAAATCGTACACAGTTAGGGGCTTCAGCATAAAACAAAAGAAGGCTTCAGCCCTCTTTTTTGCTTTTTCTGTATACATTTAAATTTTAATACGCCTGGTATATTTGTGGTTGCAACTGAAGAACTGGAATCAGGACTATTTTTTCGTTCCCCTTGTAACATAAGGCGGATAGTAAGTGGTGTTAGTGAAACAAACCAAAATGGGATTTCTGCTATCCCTAAACAGATACATTTCATATTTAATCTTAGTTATTGCAGAGGGTTGAGCTTTATTAATAGAGAAGACACTGAGTCAACGTAACCAGTGACTTCTTTTTATTGTCTGTCAGTCATAGCGATAACCTTTGGCAATGGCCTCCCAGCATCATTAGACTTTATGTTTGTACAGGGAGCTCATCCACCTTTGGGAGTCACTCCTGGGACGGACAGTTAATGTTGTCATTGATGCTTCTGTGGCCAAGTGCCTTGCCCCATTAGGGCTGTCTCAACTACATTGCCAGCAGTGCCCCTCTGCCATGTACATTGGCCAAACCAGACAGTCTCTACACAAAAAATAAATGGACACAGATCAGACATCAAGAATTATAACATTCAAAAACCAGTAGGAGAACACTTCAGTCTCCCTGGACACTGTATTACAGACCTAAATGTTGCAATTCTTCAACAAAAAACCTTCAAAAACAGACTCCAACGAGAAACTGCGGAACTGGAATTAATTTTCAAACTGGACACCATTAAATTAGGCTTGAATAAAGACTGGGAATGGATGGTTCATTACACAAACTAAAAACTATTTCCCCATGCTAATTTTTCCCCTACTGTTACTCACACCTTCTTGTCAACAGTTTGAAATGTGTCATCCTGATTATCACTACAAATGTTTTTTTTCTCCTGCTGATAATAGCCTCCTTACTTCATTTGTCTCGTTAGAGTTGATATGGCAACCCCCATCTCTTCAAGTTCTCTGTATATATACTGTATTTTCCACTCCATGCATCTGATGAAGTGGGTTTTAGCCCACGAAAACTTATGCCCAAATAAATTTGTTAGTCTCTAAGGTGCCACAAGTACTCCTTGTTCTTTTTGCTGATACAGACTAACACGGCTGCCACTCTGAAACCTGTCAACTACTCTTGGAACTTGGGTTATCAGAAGCAAGATCTTCTGAATTCTTCCTCTGGGTCCCATTAGGTTTGAGCTAAAACCTTCAGCTGAGGGACCCCATTGCTTGGGGCAATTTGCAGATTTCAGTGTCAGCTCCTCCTTTCCTTGGTTAAAACATAGGATAAACCTCTTGCATGGGAAGAATCTCAAAAACCAACAATTTCAGGATGGGACAGGGAGCATGATCTTGCAAGAACCTGAGCAAAGGCCTTCAACTTGGTGGCAGAGCTCTCTTGGGCTTCACTGGGAGCAGAATCAGGTCCCAGGTATAATGAAGTAACATTGTTTAATTTTACCACTAAGCCATTTAGAAATTAGTAGCGGGTCTGATCCAGAACTCTGTATATCAGAGACCCCACACTTTGCGGGAGTTCATATTCACATCCAGTCTGGATCCAGCTTCCCCTGTATGGGCCCATTCGCCATGGAAAATGCAGTTAGAGTTTAAAACGATCTACAGTAGTGAGTTTGTTGTTTGTTTTTGTAGCAGTCTCTTGTGAATAGGAACGTAGAATGGAAGACTAGCACAAAGGGGTCAGCCTTTCTGGTATGATTCTTTTGAATGGAAAGATTTGAATCTATGTGAGATCCATCTGGAACAGTGTCTGAGCTGAAAGCTGTCCTCCGATGCAGCCTATAATATGCTCATGTACTTGAGCCCACAATAAGTGAAATTTTATAAGTATAAAACGTCTTTTTATTTCAAAACCTGTAGTGTTTGTGGAAACTGCTATGGGATTTTCTAATATAGTCCTGTTTGATTTATTTAACTGAAGAGTTATCAGCAAGTAGAGCAGATAATTAATTTTGCATAGAAGGCAAGAATCTGATGATGCTGTATTATGATGTATTGAAACCCCTAAGAGACATGAATTTTTCAGTTAATCTCTCTTGGATTATAGCTGGAGTCTCCCCTTTTGTTCAACTGTGCTGTCCATTTCAGTGCTTACCATTCAAACATTTTAAGATAGATTTTCTTTATTCTAATGTGATTTACAGATTCACAAGGAACTTTGTAACAAATGTTTGTTTCATGTTATATACTAATGTATGCAGATGTTTGTACTTGATTCTTTGACCTTGAAGTAAATATTACACTGGTCAGACATATTTTCAAATGGCCGTTGCCAAAAGACTTCTTTTAAATTATCTGATAGTGTCAAAACTTTCAAAACATTGTATTGTATTAGATGTACAGTAGTAGTAAAAGCCGTAAGGCAAATATTTTGTTTTTGTCTTTCGCATCTTTGGCACAATGTTTAGAAACTTTAGGGATGAAATTCTGACCCTACTAAAATCAATGGGAGCTTTGCCGTTACAAGGATTTCATGGCTCTGTGTAGTAATGTGTAATGTGGAGCTTGGAATAATTAGTGCAATAATTACCCTTTTACAAAAAGAAAAAAGTATGTTTTATTTGTATATTCTTGCAATATATTTACTGTGGAAAAGAGGATTTGGAGGAATTAAATCAGCTTAGCTAAATGTTAGATTTATCTTTAAAATTTCCAACAGGTCACTGAAATTGAACATTTGATCATAAAATAGTTGTTTTTGAGCAAAAACATGGAATTTATTTTTATGCATTTCCTGACATCAGTTTCAGATTTTCTTAGGCATCATCTCAGTTGGTATTAATGCCTGATTCTGCTCCTAGCCTGGAAAATTCCTAGTGGCTTAGATAGAATAGCATTAAGCCCCTGATTTGGGAATTTTGTTGGCACATAGTCCCACTAAGAGAAAAGATGGCACCACATGCTTGGCTCTAGATTAGGGGTTCTTAAACTGTGGGTCGAGACCCCTAAGTGGGTCGTGACTCCATTTTAATGAGGTGGCCAGGACTGGCATTAGACTTCCTGGGCCGAAGCTGAAGCCTGAGCCCCACCGCCTGGGAACAAAGCCAAAGCCCGAGGCTTCAGCCCTGGGCAGCAGGGCTCAGGTTACAAGCCAGCTTCCTGGGACTGAAGCCCTTGGGCTTGGGCTTTCGCTCCCCCGCCTGGGTCAGTGGGGCTTGGGCTTTGGGCCTCCCAACCCAGGGCAGCAAGCTCAGGCTTCGATCCCCATTCCTGGGGTCGTGTAGTAATTTGTGTTGTCAGAAAGGGGTAGCGATGCAATGAAGTTTGAGAACCGCTGCTCTAGAAGAAAAGTTGTTATTCTACATAAAGGAAGCAAACATCTGCAAGATATTTAAAACCTTTGACATTGACAGAAAAGGAATTCTCAACTTGTGGGCCAAATTCTGCTTTATGTTCCCTAGCTTGTAAGGTTAAAGAAATTAATTGACTTATTGTATTATATTTAACATGGCTATGCAGTACACTCAAATTGCAGCCCATGATATCATCACCAGAAATTGATATTCTCTCATTGCCTTGCTATTAAGAATGACTGCTCCTAAACCATATTAACATTCCTGTCCTGACTGGATATGGATCAGAGTATGCTTAAATCATTTTCAGAATGGTTGTGAAATATTTAATCAGTTATTTCCTAAGGGAAATGTGTTTGATTGCATGAATAACTGTAAATATTCCATTCAGCAATTCAGCTACTACAGTAAAGATAAACAATCCACTGAGACTGAAGGAGCCAGTTACTTGTTCTATGCATGATTTCATATTCACTTTAATGTGAGTGTTGAAATAAGGAGTTTTGATGCTTTTTGGTTTTCTCCTTTTGTGACTGCACTAATTGTAACTAAGGGGCCCACTTTAAATAAACATTAACACAGTTAATGCTGATGAAAGTTGCCAGATTGAGAGTGTTTTAAGCTGCAACCCTCTGTTTATCCATAGAGAAGGTACAGCATGGGATAGAGTAGTGCCAATGTCCCTACTTTGCCCAGTATTTCTTAGCCTTAACCTGGGGCTTCAGACTGTTTCTAACTGGGAGACAAACCCATCCATTCCTTGGCCTCTCTGC
Source organism: Chelonoidis abingdonii (assembly GCF_003597395.2). NCBI lineage: Eukaryota > Metazoa > Chordata > Testudines > Testudinidae > Chelonoidis > Chelonoidis abingdonii. The sequence continues at coordinate 94,421,109 of NC_133776.1, read as the reverse complement.
TGAGATTGCCTATATGGATGCCAGGCTTTTGGGACATGGACATCCGTCCACTAAAAACTGGACCTGCACTCATTTCAGACAGGCCATCAAATAGTTGGCATGGGGTAACTCCATTCTTTCTTTTTAAGACATGAGCTGTATATGAACAATAATAGATGAGGACCCTGTTTTACTTTTGTGTTTGCTTTGATCTATTCAGCTGTTCATGTAATTTAAAAACCAAAAAAAGTGTAATGTTACTTTCTTGTTAAATCCGGCAGGATGAAATCCTGGCCCTGCTGAAGGCAATGAGAGTTTTGACTTCAGTGGGGTCACCATTTCACCTGTCCTAATTCAACATTCTCCTCCCAGAATGTGGTCCACATCCTCAGAAAACAACCTTTAACATTTCCTTGCAATTTATGAGAGACATGCTCAAAAACCTTCCAGAAAACGGGAAGAGGGAGGAAGAGGTTATAAGTACAAGTTACTTTCTTCTCTCCAATACTGTGTGAAATCTTGAAGAAACTGGGACTATTAGTTAAAGGTCACAGAGATTTTTAACTACTACTGCTGGCTTCATGTTACCATGCAGATTATTGTCAGAGATCTCATTGACCTTGACAGTATTATGGGGTCACATTTTCACAGAAATGAACTCTTTTTGAACCTTTTTTGAAGTGCATTCCTAGCCAACCGGGTTCTCCTCAACAGCTGGTTGCAATGTAGATCTCCTCTACTGGCCTAGTTTTATTGCGTTCTTCAGTGCGCTCAGTTTACACTGTATCAGGACAAAACCTGGTTCCACACAGTTGCCTTTCGGTTGGAAACTCTCCTTTAAGTGAAAACCATTGGTTGTTCATGTCCACCCCAGCTGTGAGTGTGGGACTCCTGCACCTTCAAAGGTGGGATTTGGCTGTAAAAATAAAGTGTCATGCAGTCAGTTAGGCCCTTGCTAGCATTAGCGATCTTCTTGGGGGGAAGGATTTATTTCAATTTTTGTACACAATGGGGCCCTGATTCTGACTGAGGCTCATTAGCACTATGGTAATAGAGATATTAAATAATAGAAATAATAACTTTTTAAAAATGTGCCTATCCAGAGCTCTAGGTTCATGTGCAATTATGATAAAAGCTATAGACGGCTCTTAAAACCAGTGTCCCCAAAAACAATAGTCTCCTCAAACTTACCAAATTTCTCCCACGCACACCAGTAAAGCTCTCCCACCGCTTGCTGAGCTTTACTCATCCCTTCGTCTCATCCCCTGACAAATCCCCAAATATCATGCAGATATTTAGCGGGTGCCCTTTTTTTTCACTTTGTAAGCAAATGCATTGGCAGAAACAAGAGTTGTTAGGACATGACACTTGACAGTGAAAGCATTAGGAACAATACCGCGCCTACTTTCTTATTTTCCTGTGCATACTTGCTGGTGGGAACTGCCTCTTTGTGGCCACAGTAGTGGAGGAAAGTATGTGTGTCACATTCAGGCAGAGCAACATCCAGCAGCTCTCATTCCTTGAGCACTAAGACCCCAAGTTCAGTGGGAAGGGGGTGTTTGCCATTATAGGAGTGATCTGGGAAGCAGAGAGCTTTCCGGCCCCTCCATGCACATTGTAGAGCTAAGCTCTGTAGCATCCATTTCCAGAGACGAGCATTAGGGGTTTTCTGGCCTGGCGAGGGGAATAGCAGGGGAGATGGCCAGTAACTCTTCAGGGTCAAAACTCTGCACCAGAGAGATGCATTGGGCTACACTCATTTATAGCACATTGCTGGGCTGGTACCCAATGCTCAGGGTCTAACTAATCACCATATTTGGGGTCAGGAAGGAATTTTCCCCTGAGTCAGATTGGCTGAGACACGGGTTCTTTTTTGCCTTCCTCTGCTGCATGGGACACGGGTCACTTGCAGGTTTAAACTAATGTAAGTGGTGGATTCTCTGTAGCTTAATTTGAGGACTTCAGTAATTCAGCCAGAGGTTAGTGGCCTATGACAGGAGTGGGTAGGTGAGGTTCTGTGGCCTGCAATGAACAAGAAGTCAGACTAGCTGATAATGATGGTCCCTTCTGAGCTTAAAGTCTATGTATATACCAGCCGTGTCACCAGGGTAGTGGGGAATAATTCCCCTCTCTCTTAGCCCCCAGGTAGTTTTCTATCCCAAGCCTTTTTTTTTACTTAGGCTTTGTATAGGTGGGGCACATATTTTCCAGCCTTATACAGTTAAAAAAAAAATCAGAATCCCAATCGTGAAACTGACATTCCATGTGTGCTGAGTCATATATTTTGGTTATTTGAGATAATTATCCATCTAGCCATTGCAAATGACTGCGGGGGGTGGGAGGGAGATGTGTGTGCATAACTTAAACATGGCAGATTAAGACCTTGGGTATTTGTATGTAATATTTGCAACAATAGTGACCTCCTACGAAAGAGCTACACTGCGTGGACGTGTCACTAGCTTCAACACAACAAAGCTGCAGAGATATTAAGACATAGAAATGTTGATCTTTATCTTCACTTTTCCACCTTCTGAAAGAAAGTTTGGCTTTATCCCTTGCCTTCTAACAAATCTGCACCGTATCTCCAGTGTAGACTTGTGTTATTTTGTAGAGTGCTGCAAGTTATTGCATTAACTGTTTGAAAATTCGAAGGTTTTGAACACAAATGACTGTCTCTGTAAAGATTAGTTGTAAACTGGCATGTTTAAACAAAGACAGAATTCTTCAATGCAATGGTGCAAAAAAAAAGTGCATCAGAAGTTAGGGTACTTTTTTTAGAAAGAAACCCATCAACAACATTAGCAGTTCCAAGTATATAAGTAGCAGCATTTCATCTTGCAGAATTTTGTAAGCTTCATTGGGTCAAATCTGTTCCTGAGGTAACTTCAGTGGACTTACATCAGGGATGGGTTTGGGCCGACATCTCTTTCGGTTCTTGAGTCTTCTAGAATTATGTGACCCACATATTACAGACGAGTATTATTTTGTCCAAGATGTATTCACTTACTATATTTATCATATGTCTTATTCATAGTAAACAAGAGAAGACATCTGTGGAGAAGGTCTGGTAGCCACAGAAAAATATTTTTCATCATATTCACTAACTTGTGTCATTGTTAACTGTTTTGGGCTCAGAGTGCTGTTCTCTAAGGAGGCTGAATACACAGGCATATATTTTGTCCTTGGGACTCCTTGCAATCATACAATATATTTATAATGCAGTAGAAGTAAAAAATCTGTTTCATGTGGCTTTGGATGGAAAATTGCCACTTCATGACAACTGCAGGCAATTATGGAAATTCTGAGTAATGGGGATGAGTTTTCTTACAATAATGCTCCAGTCCAATGCTTACTCATACATTTCAAACAAGTGGGCTTGGAATTTATGAAAAATGTTTACTTATTCAGATGTAAGGCACAGGCCAAGAAATAACTTTATCGGGTTAGTCAAGTTTGAATAGAAGCAGCAGTAAATAGAATCAAGTGAATAAGAACTACTGTACCAGAAACGCATCTTCCGCTTGCAGTTGTGGTGCTCAATCCTGTGAGATGCTAACGTCCTCAGCTCCCCTTGTGTGAGGGGACTCAGCACTTTGCAGCATCAGGACCACAATTTCCATAACTCAACTTAGGTTCCATCTTAAATTCTCTTCTCTTGCAACAGAAAAGTTTAATTTTTTTTATATCTCTTCCTCCTTGAGAGGATCTTCACATGTACAGGGAAACGTTGAGGTTTTTTCTTAGCTTTAAGATTGCAGAGATGGCAGCACTAAGGTCAGTGGGGCGTGAACATGAGCTTTGCAGAACAAATGTGAACAGATTATTTGAGGATTGCAGCAGTAGCTCCCAGAGCCAAATGAGGATAAGGCAAATTTTGAAATGTCAAAGCTTTATTTAAATTCTTTTTTGATTCATATGCATATTATACCTGGAATGGAGATGTAATGCTCCAGAGTCAAACATACCAAGGAGATAGAGACGTTGCTTATACTTGAAGTAGGGAGCATAAAGCCAAATCTATAGAATGAGGTCAGTTAGCTTAGCTGCTTTGAGTCTTTGATATTCATTTAATGGCTAAGTAGATAAAATTCAGAGTCTCACATGCAAGTGTACTTAGAATTTTAACTACCAAAGCTCTTTATAATTCTCCCACAGCTCTTTCTCCTAGGGCAGTTGAACAGTTCTGCAGGACCCAGTGCCATTCCACCTGGGTTGCACATGCATCCTGAACCTCATTTCTCATTTACTGCAGCTATGAACCAGAGATTCTGGTTTTCATTCTGTTTAGAGAGAGGGTTGAGCTGTGGAGTGCTAAATATGAGATCCCCAAAATTCAGGTGGATTTGGATTTGTGATTCAGGCTTAAGTCAAGAAGTTTAGATCTGAATCAGGAGCTGAACTTCCTTCAGGTTCCGAGAGGGTTTCATCAATCATGTGTCTGGTTTCGGCCCATCTCTGATCCTGTTGTGATGATGATGCCTTTTTAGAATAGCTTTCCTGATGTTGCTCTGAGTTTCAGAAAGTCCAGTTTGGTGACACACTGAGTGAGCACTCAGAATCAGGCCACTTCTAAAAAATTTCAGCAATTACTCTCTACACTGAGTTTCCTTCTCAGTTAAAATCAGTTATTTACAGGGATATGTGTTTAAGGAACATTTATGTCTATGATATACTATCTGAAGAAGCTTGTTTTAGGAGAGGCAGGATTATCCAAGAATGTGGGTTCAACCTTTAACACAGAAACCGACTTGCTGTGTGACCCTGGGCAAGTAACTTAGGTCACACTTAGTGTTCACCAATTTTGGTTGCTGTGAGTGCACAGCATGTCTGAAAAATCAGCTCAGGTTCTGTGTGCTTGGGCAACCATAAACAGAAGCAGGCTTTTAATGTCTCAAACTCAGCTTCCAAAATTAGCAGGATAGCAAGAAGTGGACAGTTTTGAAACTATTGGCCTCAGTTTCCTCACCTCATAGGGATAATCTTATCTCCTTATTGCCTGGGGGTGGGGGAGGATGATTTGTAGTCTTAGCTGGTGTCTATAAAGTACTCTGATGCCCTCTGATGGAAAGCAGTGTGGAAGTGAAAATTATTATTTCAACAGTTTATAGTGAGCCTATCACAAAGTGTGTAAGCATTGTATAACAGAAACTAAAGTACAGGGTGTCACATCATGGAACAAAACTCCAGGAGCTCCAATACCTAGGCTCGCAAAGCAAAGGAATCTGGTGCAGCAGGAAGCAGAATGGGACCCCAAGACTCAATGTCCAGACTAATCCAAAATAATAGTCTAAGGGAATATAAGGGTGCAAAGCAAGGAAGGAGCCTAGAGTAGGTCAGGAATAGATCGGCTGAAAAACAGGCACTGTTCTGAATGCAGCCGTCTAGGAACTCGGCAAACTTCCTTCAGGAAGGAATTCTACTGTCACAGAACCTCTTCTGACTTGCACCTTTGCAATGGCCGCCTGGCTGGGGAATCGATTGGCTATGGTGGTTCACATGTAGCCTTTACAGAGGGCTCAGGCACATTCTTGGGGTAGTGTGGAGGAGCAGGGGGGTAAGTTGCACAAGCACTGCCTGTGCCATACCTGTTCTGTGGATAAATGGAAGACATGGCATTTCAGACTGGCAATCTACTACTCTATGAAAATCAGTTCGGCCCTGATCCTGCAAGCTGCTAGGTGTGACCAGATCTTGTGCCCACACAGAAATCTCTTTCAAGATGATGCAGGTGGCAGAGCAGTTTGTAGGACTGGAGCCTACATTTTCTTAGGTCTTGGTCCTGCATGCTTTGCTCACTCATAGCCCCCTTGTTTTGGTGTGCAAGGCATGGATTGTGTTATTTTTTTAATAATAAGTTCACATCAGCTCTGTTATTGGAAACCTCAAGCACAATGCAGCAAACACAAAGCATGTTTGCTCATATCATCAGCAATGTCATCCTCCAATGTCTGAAATATATTTTATGCCCACAGTAAAGAAAAAAAAGAAAGAAATTGTACAAGTAAAACATACTTTTTAATAGGCGTAGCATATAAAGAAAGAGGGCCTGCCAATGCCCATGTTGCATTTTTAGATTGATGGAGTAATTAAAACATGAAATAAAAATATATGCAAAATATATTTGCCATCTCATGTCATGCACCTTATCCCTTTGAAAAACTGCCCCTATATTTAGCATAGATAAATAGGTCTGTCTGTGTCCTGTGTGTTACAAGAAGGAAACTACACATCTGATCAGGAATCTGTTATAACAGCCGGGTTAGGATCCATTAAATAACAATTCCCAAAATGTAACAAAAATCTGATTATACAGGAAATAAAGAGGCTTTGAGGATTTTATGTATTTATATCTGATTTGTTTAGAAGTGTCTCTTCGGTTGTAGACTGAGTGCAGCTCGTGTTGCTGATAACTTGTTCTCTGGCCTTTAGCCTTACACAATGGGTATGTCGGCGTCTGGTGTGATTACATTTCTAATTGCGCTTTATTGTTGAATGGTGAAGAACAGCACAAGATCTAAAAATAGGGTCTGCGTGGGACTTGAGTGGTGCATAGATATTGTGCTGGGTCTCTGCACAAGGCTGAATTCCACCTGTAGTCAATTAAATAAGGGCGAGTTACAAGAAATGTCATTCAGTACATCAGGACAGCACCTCAGAAGGGGAACCTTGCCGTGTAGACAGAAGTATTGATGAGGCTTAAAGACAACCCAACCCAAGAGACTGGCACAAAAAAAAGATTTATTGAAGACAAGCCATCTCTCTCGTTTTAATGGGAATAATATGCAGTATCTGCACAGTCTGTTTCATAAATGAGTTTTCCAGCTGCCTCCAGCACCTTTAAGAGGTTACAACCAGTGAGCCCTAAAAAGAGAGCACATTGTGTCAGAGGGCAGAGAGGAGTATCTGACAGTGCTGCAAGCCTGACTTAGGAGGAGATAACACCACTGACTTAGTTGTGAAAGGTGGTTTCCTTTAGAAATGAACACAGCTCCCAGCTGCTTTGTTATTCCAGCATGTTAAGAGTAGTCTGAGCTAGGAAACTGGGAGAGAGAGACTTTAAAAATATAGATATACATATTACATTCTTGGGTCGCAATAAACAACATCCGGGTTGTGTTCTGCCATGAAAAACCGAGGGTTGGAATCAGTGGGAATATATCCTGAAATTTCATCAAGATAATTATAAGCATAATTTGGCCTAGTGCATCAATATCTTTGTCTTTATTCAGTTTAGTTGAGCCGCTTTTCACTGCTAATTATTTGCTGTGTTAACTCTTTGCTTCTGTTAGTTATGTGTTGTGCCAGCTCAGCTAATGTGATAGTGGAGTGCTCCAACGCACAACAGAAAGCCACATTTTTATCATATTCACGTAGAACTAATGGTTATTGGATTTGTGCGGTCAGTAGGTCAGCCGTGTAGGAGTCCTCCTTGAACATCACCAGCACTGCGGCTGGTAGAAATTGTGCTGAATATTTCTCTTTCCAAATTGCCCTGCATTAAAAAAATCTAGTTTTGCACAATGGGGTCACCGTTGAAACAAATCCAAATTGTTACAAACAGTAGATATTTTGTGGGACATTTTGTAGAACATCCTATTTAAGCAGAATTCTGCTCATTACATTTTCTATGTTGTTTTTCCTTTTTTCTTATATACCGTTGGAAACATTTGTATGAAAACCCACATGCCCCAGCTCACTGTAAAGGATATAAAGAATTTCCTATACCTCATAGAAAATTCTGTGAACCATTCCATGTAAGGAAGAAAGCTGTTTGTATACTGCTTATTTTCTGAGGACATTTGTATGACAGACACCTGTTTCTGCTTTCACTTTAATGGAGTTACTTTCTGGTTTACACCAGTGTAAATCAGAAGAGAATCAGGTCCAACTTCTTTATTGCATAATAGTTTATTTATTCTTGATGCTAGTTTTCAGCTTGGTTTTGTAATGCTCCATTACTGATATCATTGTATGCTACAGAGGAAATAATTGTGTCACTATTATAATATCTGTTGGGAAATAGGCCTCAAGAGTAGGTGCACTCTGAGGCAACCAAGATTTCGTTTCATACAGAACGTCCTCTGAAAAGATATAAGCAGATTTATTTCTTACGTGTTCCCGACTGAGGGTGGGGAGCGGGGAACGTTTGTGTTATTAATCTTATGAAGAGATTAATAAAATGATCCGGCTCTACTAGTGTTATCTTGAGGCCAGAGTTGCCTCTTCCTGCCTGAGAGGATGGGCCAGGTTCTCTGCTGAGAGAATTATAGCAGCAGGGAATTTGGTCTATGTGTCATGTGGGTCAAGATAAGTATAATTAGTAGAACTCTGTGGAATGCATCCAACCAGCAGGCACCACAGGGGTCATGTTTGGCAAAAGCATGAGAGCAAAGGTAGGTTGCAGAGGCAGCATTGCCTAGTGGATAGAACAGTGAACTGGCACTCAGAAGACCTGGACGCCATTCCCAGATTTGCCACTGGATTGTTGAGTAACCTTGGGCAAGTCACTTCCCCTCTCAGTGCCCCAGTTTCCCCCCATATCGCTGAGGAGGCACTGAAACACACTGAAACACTCTGAAAGTTTCTAGAACCGTTCAGCATCCTGCCTGATTGCAAGAATGCAGCAAAGAGATGGAACAGCTTGTCATCAGTCCAAACTATTTGTTATTTTTCCCCATCCAAGCTCAGGCTTTGGTTAGGGATCTGGAACTTGGCTGTCAGTACCCATCCAAGAATCAAGATGTGGAGACTCAACTTCCTGTTGAAGTGCTGCCTTTGGAGAAGCGGATGTTTGTTAATGGTGCCAGTGCCATTATCTTCTGATAGTGCAACACAGATATATCATCTCACTGTCAGTCAGAGTGGCCTCCAGTGAACTGAGGAGCTCATCTAAGAGGTGGGGGTGGGGGTATAGTTTGCACACGCATTTCCATCCTGTGACAGTATGTGCCAGTGGAATTCAGTATGGTTTTGTGCTATTCTAGGAGTTGGAATCAGCAGTTTTTCCCTCTGACACATTTTCAGAATTTTAGGAAGGTACTAGACAAATTGATAGAACTGAAAAATAAATACCAGAAACCCTGGAAATACTTGAAATGATTGCTCCACTATTGTAGCTCTACCAAGGCTTAGTAAATTAGTGAAGCAAAACAAGGTTGCCCAGTTGTTTTCCCCAGGATCTAAAGTCCCCCAGAACTCAATGCTTGTCTAATCTTTTCTTTTCAAGTGTGTCTATTAGTATTTCTAGTCTCTTTTTATTGTCAGACAAGAGCATATACTGGGGGGAAAAATCACGGTTGTATGTCTCCCTATCTTTCATTTCAATTCTGTTTTGAAACACTGTGTTCCAAAACAGCCTTTGATTGTTTTGTCTGATCCATTTTCTTTGGTCACCTCTTAGAAGCCACTTCAGAGTGTTATTGTCATAATGAATGTAGCCAGAAAGCTGTCACAGGTAACAAGTTAAATTTAAATCCTGATCAACCAGGGAAGAGGAGCAACAGTTCCAATTACCCCAGTTACAGGAAACTGATGACAGTACAGAATCAGAACTCTTATTTGTTTTTCTTGCAATGTGAATTTTGCATAGGTGTTCGTTCCCCTGCCCAATACAGTCCTACTCATACTATTTCTGACTGAAATATCTCCATTGATGACATACCACTGAATACTGACGCCACAGGTTAGATCAGTGTTAGACCCCACAGAACAGAGTGAGCAGGACATCAGCTGCTTTTTAGTGGGGTATCTATCTCAGTCACCCTGGAATGGAGCTAGATGAAGAAGGCAGATACCCAGGAAAAGGAGGAGAGGAGAACAAACAGAAAAAGAGTGAACCAAGAAGGAAGTGGGAGAGACCACTGGAGGGAGGAGGGCAGGCGAGAGACAAGAGCTAATGGGAACAGGGAGAGAATGCCATATAGGAAGGGGTAGTACTGTGGAATTTGCTAATAAAAATGGTTTTACAAAATGTCAATAAGAGGAAAGAAGAGAGATGGAGGACAGGAATAGTGGAGAAAACAATAGATGGAAATGAAAGGAAAGATACAGGGAAGCTGAAGGAGAGAATGAAATAATGATTAAAAAAGAAAGTTGGTGCCTCTGTGCTCCATTTCATTTGGATTAGTGGCGTTCATTTTAATCCTACATTTTTTTTGCCTTGCATTTCAATGTATCTCTCTGGAAAGCATCCCACAGTTCTGCTGGGGCCAGGAGGAGAGGCACTGGGGTAATGTTTCTGAGGAGACTTGTGTCAAATTGCTGCTTGCTGTTGGTTGTGGTGCTAGGTTAGTGGGCCATGTGCTTTTTGGAATTGTGTGTCTCAGTGATGGGTGAATGTCTTTCGGAATGCCAGCCCTCATAGTGAAAAGAGAGAGAGAGAGCCTCCTGTCCCTGCTGCTGCCCCATGTAGGGAGATCTCCACTTTGGCCAGCCCTAGAAGTCTTCTGAGATTGGTAAGAGGCTGGTTACAGCTGCAGGAATCTGCAAATGGCAGGCAGACCATTTTAAGGCTCCGACATGTAAACTCTGTAGTGATGACTACTTTTTGTGCTAAACAACCGTAGAGATGATGAAGCACTGTTTGGTTTTCAGATGTCGTTGACATTCACACGGCATAATTGAATCTGTAACATTTGACTGAAAAAGTTAAATTCAGCCTTTTAAAAATTAAATCAGTTGTTTAGCTGTCAACCACAGTCATTCCCTCCTGTTGCCTCAAAAAGAATGAAACATATAAAACCTATTGCTGGAGAATGCCATCAACTCTCTTATTTATTGTAGCACCGCACTGTGCTAGAAAGCTCTGCACCCGGAATTTGAGGGCAAGCTCACAAAATGCATTATTTACATGTTTGCTGTGTTGTAGCTGTGTTGGTCCCAGGATATTAGAGAGACGAGGTGGGTGAGGACCTGAAGAACTGCTCTGAGTAAGCTCAAAAGTTTGTCTCTTTCACCAACAGAATTTGTCCAATACCCGATATTACCTTGCCCACCTTGTCCTTCTATTATTCACATGGGCTCATTGTAATAAATGAAATCTCTTCCTCCAGTGTATATTTGAGAATGCTAATGCTTCTCTAACCTGCCAAATATTACCTAAGGTCCTGATCCTGCAAAGTCTTACATAGGAGCTTAGCCTTACACACTGTGACTGGTGCCATTGAAGTCAAGGAACTACTCACAATGCAGACGGTTAATTTTTGCAGGGTTGGGCCCTAAGGTAGACTTTATCATGAGTTCAGTGAAACTATCTCAAGTCTGTTCCAATGTTGGACTCTGGGGCCATCAAGCCCTTGCAGCACACAGGAACAGACCAAATGGCCAATGATTGCTACGGCCGACCGTTCAGCTAAGCATTGAAGAAGAATAGAACTAATCAAGTGCTTAAAATTAAGCACATGCATAAGCATTTGGAGGCTCAGGGTGTAAAATTCCAGCCAGAAGATGTTTGTAGGGACATCCTTATTTGACCTAGTGTTCCATTAACAGGAAACAGTAATTTTCAAGTTGATATTATACTTTGCCCTTGTGCGTTATATTAATTGCTGATTTGCAGTAGACAAGTACATATACAGTTCTGCAGTCAAAGGCCCACAGATCCAGATGTCTCCTGAATTCAGACATGCAGAGATGTTTTTTTACTGCTGCAATGCAAAGGGATGTTCTTCATTTTGGGGGCAAGGTTCGGAGGATTTTGCCAGAATATTGCCAGTAGCATGAAACAGCATTTCAACTTTTCATTGAGTTACTGAGTCCCTTTATCCTATTAAGACTGTCATACCCCATATCCCTTTTTGTAACCCTTGACATTACTTTAAACACTCTGAAGACTGATGGGTCTGAAATGCAATTTACCCTTAAAAATGCTATGTCTGTTTTTTAAACTCTCCTGCTGATATTGAGGAGAGACGACTCGGGCAGGGTGACCTTCCTCCCCTCTGAGGACTGCAAGACTGATCAAATCCACATTTCTCTGCTGGTTAATTTACCAGCACATACCTTGGATGGGGAAAAATAACAGATAGTTGGGACTGATGTGAAGCTGTTCCATCTCTTTGCTGCATTCTTGCAATCAGGCAGGATGCTGAATGGTTCTAGAAACTTTCAGAGTGTTTCAGGAGAGGCTATTCAGTTGGCCATCAACAAATCTTGATTCCTCTGATTATTAATACAGTTAAAGTAAAAGATTTTAGAGTGTTAGTCTGTATCAGCAAAACCAATGAGGAGTCCTTGTGACACCTTAGAGTCTAACACATTTATTTGGGCAGAAGCTTTCATGGGCTAGAACCCACTTCATCTGATGCATGAAATGAAAAATACAGGAGCAGGTATAAATACATGAAAGGATGGGAGTTGCCTTACCAAGTGGGAGCTCAGTCTAATGAGACAATTCACTTAACAGCAGGATACCAAGGGAGGAAAGCTAACTTTTGAAGTGGTAATGAGAGTGGTCCATTTCAGAGAGTTGACAAGAAGGTGTGAGTAACAGTAAGGAAAAATTAGTATTGGGGAAAATAGGTTTAGGTTTTGTAATGACCCCACCACTCTCAGTCTTTATTCAGGCCTAATCTGATGGTGTCCAGTTTGCAAATTAATTCCAGTTCTGCAGTTTCACGTTGGAGTCTGTTTTTGAAGTTTTTTGGTTGAAGAATTGCCACTTTTAGGTCTGTTACTGAGTGACCAGAGAGACTGAGGTGTTCTCCGACTGGTTTTTGAATGTTATGATTCCTGATGTCAGATTTGTGTCCATTTATTCTTTTGCGTAGAGACTGTCTGGTTTGTTGTTCTATCTGTAACTATTTAAAACACACATATGCAAACCTACTGCTGCCAGTCTTCCGCCATTAAGAGTGTCCACAACCCCTATGACCACTGTTCTTAAGTATTCTGAGTACTATATTTAGCTCCATCTTACAACAAGACAAAGAGCACTTAGGACTAAATGTGGCTCTGAAGTGCTTAATCCAGTTAAGAATATTTTGTCTTTAAGTGTATCCTTTATGGTAGGTCTTTTTACAGCTCACCATTCTGCTGCATCATGCAAAAAGCTTTTGTGTGTGTCAGTTAACATTCATGCTTCCATAGCCTTTACTGTTAAGACATTTGTATTGATTTTTAGACTCTTATTTTCTTTCGCCGTTTGCTGTCCAAGTCTCTTGTTGATTCAAACGATCTCTCACCATCGTTGACTGTATCCCATAAGGATAGGCACATGGATCCTAACTCTGCAGACCCTTCGCACTTGTATTGTCATTTATGCGTGTGCAAGGTGATGTACAAATCTAACTTGATAGATTTGTCACCTCCACTTTGGACTGGTATAGATCGGAGTGCACGATTCCTAATTCAGGCTTGATAGGTGTTAACAGACAGTTACATAAAGTATCTGTAGGTAGAGCACTGCACTTGGACCGGGAATGCTGGGAATGGGGGATGGGATGGATCACTTGATCATTACCTGTTCTGTTCATTCCCTCTGGGGCACCTGGCAGTGGCCACTGTCAGAAGGCAGGATACTGGGCTAGATGGACCTTTTGGTCCGATCTGGTACAGTGATGCTTATGTTCTTATGACTCAGGAGAAGTGGGGTCTATTCTCTGCCACTGGCCTGCTGGATGACCTTGGGCAAGTAATCTCTCGCCCTGTGCCTCAGTTTCTCCATCTGTAACCTGGGGATAATGATACTCATCTCCTTTTTAACGTGCATTGAGATCTACTGATAAAAAGTGTGGTCTCAGCCCAAAGTTACATTTTTTGGAAATTTTGAGTAAAATCCACCACCACCCTGTTCCGACTCCGGTTTTTTGTCCCCCAAAGTTATTCAAAGGGAATAAAAACTTTTCTCGCTATTAAAAATAATATTCACGTATAGCTCCAAAATGCTTGAACTTGAGAATTTCTGGGTGGCTCAGATTTCCGGAGGACTAGGCTGTAAGCCAGTTTGCAAAATTAAAATGAATGGCGATATAAGCAATTTCCACTCAGAGTAGAAGTAGAGTGCTATTTATAGATCAGCGGGAGAACGTAAATACATCGTGGCCTCATTCTCCTCTCATGCCAGGATAAATCAGGAATAATTCCGTTGACGTAAAAGCAGTTACATCAGTGTAAAGATGATGTAAGCAAAGATAAGGAGTGTCAGACCCATAGTACTGATGCTTATTATGTGGGTGGTGCTTTCAGCTGCAGTTTCTCTGTCGTTTCATCATAAACATATGAGATGGATAAAGTTTTGTCCGTGTAAATCCGGAAGTACGTGTTCCCAACTGGAAATAGGAGTGAAACTAGCCTTCATAAAATTATTAAAGCACTTCATACTGAAAGAACACCACATAAGCCTTGAATGGTTTTTCTCGTGATTTCCTGTTCTTCAGGAGGTCTTTGAGTCCTCTGGAGACATATCCACAATATTACAAGTTCACTGAGCTAAATTCAAGTGCAAACCTAGTGACATAAGTGAATTTGGCACTAATGAACTGGAACTTGGCCTATTGCCTCAATTTACTCATAGACATCCCCCCCCCCTTCAATGCATGCCCACAATATCTTAATATCATTGGCTTTCTGTCTGTGTCACTCATGGTATTCAGCAGCGGCCCCATATTTTCAATCCCCAAATCTTTCTCGTCTGCTTTTCTCAAGGTACTTGCTTTACACCCACCTAGAGCACCAGCCCATATCAGCACTCGGACCAGCCTCATAGTTGTGTCTCCTTGTCAAAATGCTTTTAATTAATACGAACCAGGAACAAACTGTTCGTTTTTTCACATACCCAACATATAGGCGTCGTCATTCATTCACCTTCCTTTTTTGCCAATTTTTACTGAATTGGTAATGTCAGGAGCTTGTTACTGCATCTCAAATCAGTTCTCCGGGCTCAGTGATAATAAGAACAACAGTAACAACCATGAAGCTATTGCACAGAGCTGTCAATTTGAACAGCATGGCTGGATTAAATGTTCTTTACATTTGGTAAGCCAGCAAATGATCAGTGTTGTTGATGATGACCCTGAAATTATCGAGAGTTCAGCTGTACTCATAGGTGGTTTTTTTCATGAGAACACATGTCCTTTGAAACAAGAAAAGTCTCAGCCCCTAGTACTCCAGAGATATTAGTGCTCCCATTGTGGGGGTGATCAGTGCGCTCCCAGAAAGAAGAGAGAATATGACAAAATTGGGTAATTGAGAAATGATGTGCCTTGCAGATGGACAATGAGATGATGTGGAGAAAAGAAAAGGGTCTTGGAGAATTAAAGTAATTAAAATCTTTGACTTAAAAGGGAGCCCAAAGAGCGCATTAGCATTTATCTCAAAAGCAATTGGAAAGGTGATAATATAATGTAAAAGGAATAGAAAGCAATACTGGAGGGGTCCAATTCCATCTTTGGATGATTATTTATCACTCTCATTGACTTCAGTGGAAGATGAACATAGAGATCTGAGAGCAGAGTTTTGGCTGGAAGAATGAGTATAGCAGATATAAAATATACTCAGAGTCGTGACTCTGTCACAAGAACACACCATAAACTATCTTGAACTTCACTGTTTTGGTGCAACTTTTTCCCATCCTGTGGTCAGACAGTTTAGCTGAAAACCAGTCCAAACAGATTCCTGAGGAACCCTGGCCCATGACCTCTGGGGAGCACCTTTTCAGTCCCTCTCCTTCCCACCTCCCACATCTTCCTATACAGTTACAAATACAGATGTATCTCTGGCCAGTAAGAGAAGAAGAAATCCTCTTTTGGGGCCTGTGTTTATGCTGTTTTACTGGTCAACAGCTAGGAAACAACTGTCCCCTTTTTACATGTCCAAACTCTCCTGGAACCCACATGGGAGCCGGTGAAGAACCAAGAGCTCCTGTGCTGCTTCCAGCTCACCTTTGCAATAATTTACCTGAGCTGTAGTCATATTGCCTCAGTAGAAAAGAGAGATTGATCAGAAGCACTAACTTCCATAAAAAATCTATTGAAACATAGAAAGAAAAGAAAAAGATTAATGAGGCCAAATATTGATTGATTTACATGAAAGGATTCATTGTGTAACCCACACAATTCCTGGGTGTGGTGTCCTGTCCCATCAAGACCATTTAGAGAGAGAGATTAATGAGTCTGCTCTACAGCCTTTGCTAACAGCCATGTGGCTTTTAACTCATGCAGTCAGGTCTCAGGTTCAAGCCTTCCTAACAACAACCAGAGTCTGTTGGTGTTACAAGTGGGCATTGTAATGCCACCGGCAGGAGCACCGCCAGCTTGTTTGGTGCCCTAGGCAGCAGAAGGTCCCAGCCCTGAAATGGTGCCCCTAGCAGAGGCGGTGGCAGGTTCCGCCCCCGAAATACTGCTGAGGACCGGGGTGGCCAAAGATCCAGCTGCTGCAGTCACCATCCCCCAAATGTTAGCGCCCTAGGTGACCACCTAAGTCACCTAATGGATTGCGCCAGCCTTGGCCACCAGACCCCAGTTGTCAACAGGAAGGATTGAATTTGATACCTCTGAAGCTTAGTGCATGAGTCTCGTCTGCATGAGCTAAAGCCAACTGACTGTTTAGCTAAGGTTGCAGAGCAGACTCATTAATCTCTCTCTAAGTGGTCTCGGTGCCACTACATGGGACAGAGCACCACACCCATGAGGTGTGTGGGTTACAATTGCATATAAGTTAATGGTTGAAAGAAAATGACATAGTAATACTATGACACAATCAGGAAACAGAAAAAATGCACAAATTAAAAACTTAAAGCGTGTCTGTGTGTGCGTGTGTGTGTTCATGCGTATGCTAATGCAAGTGTAATTCCATTAAAAATAGAGGGCAAAAGGAAGATCAGTGGTGTCCAAATCCAAGAAATGCTATTGCAAGAGATGTAGCTGGATGTAAAGATAAAAGTATATTGTAATGTAGCATGGTGCTAAACTCTGCAGTGCTTTACTTCCCTTCAAGCCTGATCCAAAGCCCTTTGGCGCCCATGGAATGACTCTAAATAGCCCAAAGTGAGTGTTTCATGAGCCCAAGTGGCCCATGAGGTTGTATGGAACAAACAGGCCAAGTTCCGCACTGCCTTCCACTCAGGGTAACAGGTCTTAGTGGAGTTGCATGTGGTGTAAATCAGCCCAGAATATGGGCCAAAATCTTAAGCTCCTTGAGGCTTTGCTGAGCTTTGACAGGTTAACAGAGAGCATATTCTTAAGTGTAATAGAGTTTTTTCAGCTTTTAGTAGCTGTTGCTTGCTAGTCTGAGTACAGTTGTGGGTCAATTAAAATTTGTTCTCCTTGTAAGGATTAATTTTGCCTATCTCTATTTACACGGTGATAAGAAGTGCTTACCTTCCCCCGTCAGTCTGCACTGACGAATCTGAGGAATAGAGCAGGTCATTTCGGATTCGGTTATGTGCGCTCAGATCTGGAACCTCGCCCTTCCTTTGATGCGCCCTCACCTTTTGGGAAGAAATGAATCCTTCAGTTCATTTCCTGTGCCCAGTTTGCCCCTTGCGGTGAGAGGTATTCTTGGTCAGGAGAGAGGAGGCTAAGCAGAGTTGGAAAACCTCCGATTTGCCTTTAATTTAGGCATCATCTTTTGAAAAACTAGCCTTGCACTTTTCCTGGCAGCTGTGGACAGCTCTACTTCATGTAACTTTTATAGCTATTAAGTCATTTGGGGTTGAAGCTGGCATGCAGCAGCTGGGGAAAATATTTGGATCTGTCCAATCAAGAATGTTCCTGGGGCACTGGTTGTGTTGCCAGAGGCTTGCCAGTGAAAGTGCTCGTTAGCACCGTGGACTCTGATTGGCTGCTAAAGTTAATGACAGGCATAGATTCCAGTCAATTTGTGGACTGGTTTTGGAGCTGTGTTAGGCAGGCTGTGACCTGGCAAGGCTGGCTCTGGGAGATTAAGGGTATGGAATGACTGTGGCTGGGTTGTCTGCCTCTGCCCGTTTGACAGATCTGGAACGTGACTGGATCCGGACTGGCCAATCTGAGTCACAGAAAGCAAATTGCCAGTTAAGAAGTTACCCTTGTTGTGTTAAATTTTCCATCACTTTGTTGGAATCAAGAGCAGAGTGCTCTTGAGGGGAGTTGTCATTCACTGTTGCCCTTACTTGTGCAGTGAAAGAACTTCAAATAAAATAAAGACTGCAGCTGGTGCAGAGAGGTACCAGTTTCACTTCCCTGCACTCCTGGAGGCTGCTGAGGTGATATACAAGGAGCCTGATCCTAAGCACATTGAAATCAGTGCAAGTGTTTGCATTTACTCAATGGCCTTTGAATCCTTTGGCAGGCTTCATCATGTCCTATTGTTGCCTACTGCCACTCCCTTCATGGACAGCACTGGCTCCATATTCCCCTCGCCCATCCTTCCACTGCAAGGGAGGTTTCCACCACTGCAGTTCCATCCTGGTGGATTTACCAGCAACAGGAATTTGTGCTTGCACGGACTGACATGGACCCTATGCTGAAACTGGCTCTCATTTTTTAAGTTTGCAAAATATAAGTTTATTGATTTGCCCCCAGGTGCCTTGCACTCAGATAAACATGCAAGTCACTGGGCAGAATTTTCCCTATAGCGTGTTTTATCATTTTTCCATTGCACGAAAGTATTACTGTATATTTTGAGTTGATATCCAAACACCGCTTCTAAATGCTGAATATACAGTGTAAAAAGAAAAGCACCCTAAAGTAAGAGAGAGTGGGGAAAGGGAAGAGAGAAACTAAATGAATATTCTGGATTTTAATTGTTTTGAGTATTAGAGTCAAGGATTCTGACTTGTCAGCATCAGTGTAATTGGACAGTGTTTCCCGCGTGTTAAAGGAGGTAAACCCTGCTTTTTCCTTCCAGAACCCTGTGTTGTGTAAACGAGCTGATGGATGAAGATGAGAAGGACAGGGCAAAGAGGTATGGATGGACGTACTGAGCACTGGAAGGGGTGTGCGTTAAATCTCTCTCGTATGTGGAAACGTAATAAGATTTGCTTGCATTGTGACTGGAGTGCTTTCTGGGGCCCCAGTTAGCTACTGGGTTTCAAAGGCAAAAATCCCATTGAGTTCACTGGAGCAAGATTGCATTCTTTATATGTCAGAGTTGGTGCAGGGACAAATACGCAGCCGTTTTCATCACCCAGTGGTGCAGCTGACGCCCAAGAAAAGGCTAATCAGCTCTCAGGGATTGCTAGGTTACATTGTCTTGCCCTCGGGATCATTGATCATCCGGTCCCTGTTTGTTATGATGATTCTGTGCTCCTGGTTGGGTTTTCACTGGTTGGGTTTAAGTATCTTGTTGGAGGATGATTTCTCTGTGAAGTTTAGAGGAGATTCCAGTTTAATCCTAGGTGTGAATTCATCTCTCTTAATAAAACTATTACCTTTCTAATTGGTCTTTGGACTTTCACTCCAAATACAAATGGACCCGAATGAAAACACAGGGTCTGAGATACACACAACCCCCCAAATCTGGTGTGGGGAGTTTGCTTTCAAATCTGAACCTAGATGGGATTTTTATAAAATACCCATTCCAGATCCCACGAGCAGGAGCACTTGTTGACACGAATGAACTTGTCAAAGATTTTAATTGCAACTAGTGCTGTCAGTGTCTGCCTGCTGCAAAGTAGGGTCATTTGTGATACTAGCATGGAAAGGAACTTTATGGAAGAAATTGCACATGGACATGCTTCCTGCTTTACTATTGATTTAAGAAAGGGGAACACTTTATTGAAACCTTCTTAACCATTATTAAGGCAGGTTGGGAGTTGGTGTGTGGTTTCTTTGAGCATGGTGTTCCTACTCAGTTCGGATTTTCAAACTATTGCGTGGCCTCAATTTTGTGCAGTTTTTTCACAGCCAAGTTTTTCTGGGCACAAAACTTGTGTACGCATGTTATACTTGTATGCAGAAAGCAGGAAATAGGTATCTCACCCATTTGGGCACACACAATGCAAAAAAACAGTCCTGAAGAAACTACTCAGAAAACGATGAGCATACACAGTCGTGACTCCAATTTCAGAGGCCAGGTGAAGAGCCCTTTGAAAATAATGCATCTATTGGAACTGAGTGACATTTTTCACATGAAAGTTTTTTGTCAGTGAAAAATACAGATTGGTGACATCAAAATGTTTTGCAAATTCATGTCAATTTCATGGAATTGTTTCAGTCAAAAATTTGGAGAAAGTGAAACATTTCAATTTTTCAGTTTGAAATTACTTTTCAAAATTTCCTTTGATTTTATTGTAAAAAAAAATTAATTTTTATTTTTATGTTAAAAAGGTCAAAATTGAAATGACACATTTTGATTTTGTCACGACAAAAATGTTACTTTTTTCCAACTTTTCGATTTGCTGAAAAATTGAAACAATTGTTGGTTTAAACCAAAGCAATATTTAAAATATCATTTAAATTGGCAGCAAACCAAAAACAAAACAAAACCCCACAGCTCGAGCATATATCAAATGACCACTTCTTTTCAAAAAACTCCACACAAAACCAACCAACCAAAACCCTGCCGAAGTAGATAAACATATTCACTCCAAAGAATATCAGTGGTTTTTCTAACCTCCAGATGTTCCTTGTTCACTGTGAGCTTAATCCTGCTGTGAGATGCTGAGCACTCTGGCCCCCGTCCGGCAAAGTTCTCAAGCACATGCTTAGCTTTAAGCATAGGAGTAGACCAACTGAAGCCGATAAGACTGTTCACGTACTTTAAGTTAAGCGTGTGCTGTCGTGCTTTGCTGGGCCGAAGCCTCTTAGGAGCTTGCGGGATCGAGACAATCACCCCTTGCTTTCCTCAATGGTGTTTGTGTTTTGATCAACCAGGGCATCACGCAACAAATCTGAAAAGAAAAGGCGAGACCAGTTCAATGTCCTCATCAAAGAGCTCTGCACGATGCTGCAGGGTCATGGCCACCCTCTCAAGATGGACAAGTCCACAATATTGCAGAGGACCATTGACTTCTTACAGAAACAGAAAGGTATGGGATCGTGGTCGGCCCTCTCTTCCCGCCCTTCAAGGAGTGGGTGAGATTTGCTAAGGGAGTCAGAGAGCAGCTGGCCAGTGCTTTATTTCTGAGGAGAACAGGGACACCGAGCTGCAAAACAGCACAGTGGTGGGAGTGGTGCGCAGAGCAAGGGGTAATAGCCAGAGTCAGCTTCCAGAGGAGGTTGAATTATCTGATGCAGGGTTAAACCACAAAGCACTTGAAAAGGGGCGTGGTTGTAATGTGCAGCTCTAGGCCAGAGCCTAGCAGTGTGTCTAACTACAGAGCTCTAGTCCACTCCTGCCCTCCGTACTCTCTGGCATCCCTTGATTTGCTCTCCCTATCCCTTGCTCCCCACTCTACATTATCTAATTCCTTGCTGCTCTGCCTTCAGTCCTCTTTTCTCTTCCTCATCTCTCCCTCGCTGCTCTGCCAGGTTCTGCATCCCAGTTCTCCATCTCTCCCATTTCCCAGATGCCCCGGCCCTTGCTGTGTGATCTGTTGCCCAGGCTCTCCCCACAACCAGGCTCCCTTTGCGCCCGTATCTCTTCCTCCCCATGGCCCCTTTGCTGTTTGCTTTCTCCTGACTCCCAGACCTTTCCTGCATTCTCCTGCTTACCCACAAACCCCCAAGTCTTATTTTTCCTGAATCTGCCTCCCTGTGTTAATAGGGGAGGGGCACCAGATGACTCGCTTCAGGGCTGTCTCCTGGCTCCTTCACACAGTGCAAGACATGCCCCCAAACAAAGCAGAGTTGGCCAATGGCTACCAGGCCAGGGCAGCAGATGAGCCTTGGGTAGCGTGGGGGAAAGGTATTTCGTATTCTCTTTCTTGGAGCTTCATGGAGCATGTCAAACATTCATATGAACAAGGGACAGCTGACATCTGGTAATGCAAGTGCTAAGGGATGCCCCAGGTGGCCGCCTATGTTGCATATAGCACCATGAATTGAGTAATACCCCCTCCTGTGGTCAGATATTGCTGTCTGTGATGCCACTGTTAATCTGGAGTAACTCCATGGGCTCTGAGGGGATTACTTTGAGTTTACACTGACTTAACTGACCGCAGAATTTGGGCCCCAATCTTCTTTTTAAAATTATTCTCACACCTCCTTTTCCACCTCCTTATGTCTTCCCCTTTTCTTGATCTTCCCAATGACATTCGCACGATGATGGAGCTGAGACTTCCATGTAAGAGGAGATTATTCCTTGAAAACTCTAGCACTACCTCAAAAATGAAAAACAATCCAGCTGACGTGGGTCCTGTTGCTTTTCTGATATTTTCTCTTTAAGAAATCACAGCGCAGACCGAGGCCTGTGAGATTAGACAAGACTGGAAGCCTTCGTTTCTTAGCAATGAGGAGTTCACCCAGTTGATGTTAGAGGTAAGAAGAAATGAAAGATTTCTGAGGGTGGGGGAGTGGTGGGCTCAGAGGTACAGGGCCTTTCATCTCTCGGTCATTGCATCCGCTAGCAAGTACCGAGACTACACAGCTCGTTCCTGGAGAGCATTGACTGCCGTTAGATTATTACTGTTACTGTTATTGTTTGTGTTATGGTCTGGAAGCCTCCGTCCTGGGGCAGGTCCCCATTGTACAACCCAGAATAATAAGATGGTCCCTGCCCCAGACAGAGTTTACAGATGATAAACAGCTTTCTGTTACTATCCACCTGGTCTGGCTTTGAACAGGTGGCAAATCCAGTGTGGGGGAGAAAAGGGTAGGGACCCCCCGCACAGAACAGCCAGCAGAGCTGACAGAGGACAAAAGGTGAATGGACCTGGAGATTGAGCAACTCGCTCCCTCCCAGGTCTAGCCTGAAGCCTGTTGGCAGGGCAGGGTGGGAAAGCCCGCACTGCTGTTGCATGCCTTGTGCTGTACCTCTTTTGTGCCTAAACAGAGAACAGTGAATCCCACCCCGTTTGCCAGCAATGCCTTCGCATGAAACGGGTAGAGGAGAAAGGCCCTGGTTCTCGCTTACAAAAGTTCTTAGCGGGTGGAGACACATCCTGCAGAAGAGCTGAGATTTCTGCCAGCCTTTCTCAGAGAAGGCAGCTTCTGATTCCATGTCGCATGCTGCTGTGGCTGTGAGTTCTCCCATCCTTTGAAGTCAGTGGCACCAGAATAAGGCTGTATGCTGGGCAGCATTGCAGTGTCTTGGTTATTTCTTTTCGTCAGGATGTCATGAGTGACCTCCTTGGAAAAGTCTGTTCATTCTTTCCGGGAGTTGCTCTCACCAATCAAGTTAGTTCATTCGGGTTTAATCAAAACAGACACCAGCCTGAGAGATGGCAGGGGGAGGGGAGTTTGTAATAGCTCTCACTCTGTGTGGCCCTATCACACTGTGTACTTGTTTGTTTTTTAGTCACAAAGCTAATCTGTGCTGAGACAGTTTGAGACTTATATTTTCAAGTCTCTGTTGCTCTTCATGCTTGAGCCAGGGCAGAGTGAGTGAGGAGGAGAAGTGACTGGAGAAGGGGGAATGGAGGATACTTGTACCACCTATCTCTGCTGCCTGTGAATTAAACTACAGATCATCATTAGCGTTGGCATTGGAAGAGATTGCTTTGTCTGTTGTGCTGACCGGAGATAAAACATTCCCGACCTTGGTAGCTGTCCTGGAAGAATAGAGGCCTGGGCTAGTAATACAGGAAGGAAACACACTGACTCAGAATGAAGGGAAAGAGAACTTCAGCACCAGTGCTGAGTTCCCCATCATGTAAGCTCAAATGCTTCGGGGCCCTGGTAACTCAATAGAGTTTACACATGCTATTTATACATCAGAGATACAGTCATCCAGCAAGGGAGAAGTAGAGGCAGCCATTGTAGATGAGAAAAGAGAAACCAAACTAAAGTAAAAAACCAATCATTTCTGTAATTGGCTATACAGGTGTAAGCAAAATAAATAACTTTTTAAATCTCATTGGCTTCAGCTATAAATTGATAAATCTGTGTCTATCTGTCCTGTGCTCACCATGATGGTGTTTGGCATCTGTTAGTCAGTAGGTTAACGATTGCGTGACTTGCTACATATAATTGGAGTCACTGAAGTCAGCAAGATAGTATGGGCGGCGAATGAGGAATTTGACATCCTATATCTTGCTTCATGTTAAATCAAGATTCCGTGGATGCAAAATACAAGTTAAATTAATGCTAATGAGAAAGTAATTAGTTAGAAGGACTCTGAATGAGGCACCATGTTTAATAATTACTTTTAGTCTTTCTATGCTGAACCACTATGGATTTATGTTGGTTGCAGAGTGTTAGAGGCATCACTTTTGAAAACAATGACTTCTATATTGTATTTGAAGTACAGGTACATTCTTATTTTTCTTCCTGCCTTTTATCATTAGGCATTAGATGGATTCCTCATTGCACTTACCACTGACGGGATTATTATTTATGTATCTGATAGTGTCTCCTCTCTTCTTGGACATTTACCGGTAAGTTCTAACAACATAACGCTTGGACGTCTGGTTTTTAATTTAGAATGTCCAGATAGTTGCACACCTGAGGCTCAACAAGAACATCCCATGGCTGGTGCAGTGTGCATACTCCCGCAGCAAGCTCTGGGATTGTGCACACAGAGCCCTCACAGAGCTTCTTCTGGGGCTGTGTGATATAGCTGTTCCATCGGCCAGGTGGCCTTGTGCCTACCATGCACAGTCTGACCCTAAGATTGTCATAGAGGAACAAATTCTGCCTCCCCCACTGAAATCAACAGCAAGATTTCCATTGACTTCAGTGGGGTCAGAATTTGGCCCTGTGCAAGAAATAGCTTTCTGACGAAGCATAAGAAGGATATACATTGTGACTGATATTTGCCCTCATTTCTCAAATGAGGTAAGGAATGGAGTCCATAACCTCTGTTTTTCAGAGGGTGGGATGGATGGCAGGAGAGAGATCACTTGATCATTACCTGTTAGGTTCACTCCCTCTGGGGCACCTGGCATTGGCCATTGTCAGTAGACAGGTTACTGGGCTGGATAGACCTTTGGTCTGACCCGGTACGGCTGTTCTTATGTTCTTGTGCTCTAAATCATATCTTCCATTCTGGCTAGTAATACTATATACCTGACTAATATCCACTGCCACGTTGCATACTGGAAGTTGCAGCATTCCCCACTTGGAGCCTGCTGGGCTGTGAGATGCTTCAGATGGAGAAGCACTGTATGACTTCACTTTTACTGAGAAACCCGTCATGTGCTGCAATCTACTCACACAGCTGGTGTAGTCAATTGCCATTCAGTTGTGCTTTGTCATACACAATATTAGCCAGATTGTATCTGTCATGGAGGAGAGAACTAACTGGATGAACGCAATGCCTTCCTTGGCTTATGAATCCAACAGTCCTTAGGGAGTATCCCAAATTGCACTGAAATCCCTAAGTAATAGATTTTGCATTAGGATCTCTGACTTAGCTTTAAAAAATGCAGAATCATGGTAGCCACAGCTTTCTTTCTGTACATCTGAGGCCACTTATGTGTGTTGTTTATTCCACCAAGTGTCTGGAAAATATTGTGGCCATGGAATGTGCTCTTGATAATACTATTTTCAAACAACGTACAGATGGTGTGAGGGCTAAATCGCCCCACTTTTGATCAAAAGCACATGGGCATCAGATGTGTCTGAGGCCTGAGGTTTCTGGGAAGAATGTGTTGCACTGGTAAGCAACAATCTGGTACAGAAGTTGTTTCTATTCCCTCAAAAGTGTAGTTAGTTCTACTCTTTGGTGCCAAGCATGTGCATATAGGATAGTTTGTCTACCTCTGATTGCCATATGATTGTAAATGCTAGTGTAGAGAGGGCAAAAACGTGTGTTGCCTTGTTAGTACAGCAGGTCAGAGAAGCTTCAATGAAACCATATTCCATTGGCCTATGCGGACCCGTTCACCTCGAAATGCTTTGTGAAATCGGGTTGATTTCACTGGAATTCTGTATCAGAAAAAACCACGGGAAAACTTTCTGATGATGTTGAAATGATGATTCAACACTGTTGCATCAAAACATTTTGGTTCCAAATGTCCTTTTTGTTTCTATTTTTAAACGTTGTTGTTATGCTGCATTATGTTATACAAAATATATTTACCAGTTGAAATTGAAACAAAACATTTCAATTGACCTGCAAGCATTTTTTTTTTTTTTTTGAATTTTCCTTCATGGAGAATTTTGAAATGTTCAGGGTTTTTCTTCCAATTTTTGGAATGAAGCCAAATTTTGAAATCTTGAAATCCTTTGTGAAACAGAACTTCCTTTCTCCGCACTGCTCTGGTTGCTATTACAAAACTATCAACAAATGCTTGTTTCCTGGAACAAATATGTCTGTAGTGTCAACACTAGAAATTACAATCCCCTTGGTTAATTCAAGAAACTGAAAGCCCTGTGTAGATTCTGGAGTTGACACCTAGCTATGATGTGAAGGGATTTGACTTCAGAAATTCACTCACAAACACTGTTAACTTTGAGTTACTGGATAGCTGAATGTGAACTAACTATGAGGGTTGTGCCAACTCACAGTGTGTCTGTTGCTTGATAGAATGCTCAGGTGCTACCCCATTCCTAGTGTAAGCATCTTCCAAACCTCCTCCTTGGTACGCTTTTCCGCAGCTCTGGTGTCAGGTTTATTGGGGCTTCCCTGGCTTTAATCCTCTGAATGATGGGCAGATCCAGGGGTGCTTAAGTTTCATAGAAGTCTCTCCTCTGGAGTAGCACGAGGTTCCCCATGTAATTGTTTAGCTCAGCCTCATTTTACTACAGATGTTATGATGTGGATAAACCTTCATTTTTTTTCCATATTGACCACTGATTTTTACACAGACTCCCCCATTTATTTTCGTGGGGAGTATCATGTGCAGACTCATGTCAGGATATGGCCACTTCACCTTGACTGATCCCTTAGAATATGTGCTAACTACTTAGGCTAAACTATCTGCTCGTCCTTGTATTTATCTGTGACCGTCTGAGTACCTTTCCCTGACCTGAAGAAGAGCTCTGTGCAGCTCCAAAGCTTGTCTCTCACCACCAGAAGTTGGTCCAATAAGAGATATTACCTCACCCAGCTTGTCTCTCTAATATCCTGGGACTGACACAGCTACAACAACACTGCCTGCTTTCTATTTATGTCAGACAAGCAGAGAGTAAGATGAATTTTCCCTGTACAGAAGAAAACACAGGATTAATGTTTCTGCTTATCTAGGTTTAGATTGTAAATTTACTTCCCTCTCTGATTAGGGGTGTTGTGAGGATAAATACATTAAACGATTGGGAAGTGCTTTGACATCAACTCATGAATAGCAGTATATAAGAAATAGATATTATTATTATAATTATTACAATCTGTCTTGAGGAAGAGGCGGTGCCTCAAGAACAGCAGAGAGAATGAGACTCACAGCTCCTCTGTCTGTCTTCTATTTAACATTGTCTAATGTAACTTCCTTGTGTTAAGTTGTCCTGTTAAAATGACTGCATCTGCCCACCGTTCTACCCATTAATCGAAGTGTTTGTGCCTCTGGACGGGTTAACGCTGTACTGCTGAACATGACAAAGCATTCTTTTGTATCAGTCAGATTTGGTGGACCAAAATATATTAAACTTTCTGCCTGAGCGGGAACAGAGTGAAGTGTACAAGCTCCTTTCTCCACATGTGCTCATGACAGATCCTATTGCAGCTGATTTTCTAAACAGTAAGCATATCTCAAGACTATATTTAAGGGGGAGATTCTAACCGGCAGACGGCTCCCAGGGAGAGTAACGATGCTGGCTTTTCTGTTACATAGTGCCAGTTCTCTTTCACAGGTTTCTAAAACTTCAGCACATCATTAAATTTGGTATTTGCCCTTGGATGTGTCACGTAATCTTTGTTGTTGTTTATTTCTAATCCCAATAGAAAAAGCCCTTTCAAGTCAATAGAAAGTTTCCCAGGGCCTTCAGCCAGCTTCACTGGGGCTAGTGTATCGGGTGCGGCAGTGTGCATACAGGGAGGGCAGTGATTTCTAAAGCGCATAATGTGTTGCATGCTAATCGGTCTGTGTAGCCCCTGCTCGTGTGCACTAAAAGTTCCCTAGTGCCCTTTAACAGGGTGCTCTTTGAGAGTGGTTGTACGTTAAAGGGCACCAGGAAACTTTTAGTGGGCACCAGCAGGGTCATGGATCAATTGGTGTGCAACAAATTAGTGGGCTTTAGAAATCACAAACCTGCCACTCCGCGTAGCCAAGCCCTACGGGACCTTGAGTGCAATCCTGGCCCCACTGATGTCAATGGCAAAAGTCACTTTGACTTCCGTGGGCCCAGACTTTCAGCCCTAGTATAGCACTATAAATAGGAGGCTGTAGAGACTGGGGTGGGGGGTACTTTTTCTTAACCTAGCAGACAGATGCGTTTCAGTAGTTGCTGTTTATTTACTTTGGAATATCGGGAACATCCCAACAGAATGTGCGCAGATACCACAGTGACGGGGTCTGTATAAAAACCTAGATAAATTAGATAGATGGACAGTGTGAAAGTGCAGACATAGGAACTGTTAAAAATGTTCTTTTCTTTCTCTCTTTTCAGCTGAAAAGCAAATAGAGTTTTGCTGCCATTTAGCAAGAGGAAGCTTAGATCCAAATGAGCCCCTAACATATGAATATGTGAAATTTGTAGTGGATTTTAAATATTTTACTCATGGTAAGTTATTGCTTCAGTCCATGCTGTCTTTCTGCCTCTCTCATTTATCCTCTGTCTTTGACCAGAGCCACCTTAAATGCCTTGTTGCACTTTAAAATGACATGTAAGCAGCAGAATGGACTGTGCTACTGGTGTGCGAAGAGTAATTTTTCACGTGACAGAGCTGGGGTCATCATTGGCTGTAAGGGTGGTGGTGGAATCCTCTGATTGTTTTAGCTGATTTCAAAGAGACACTAGCAAATAGTTCAGACGCTACATTTGGCCTGGTGGTGCTACACATTTTTGAAAACAGTCCAGTTCATTCAAAAACAACGTAAAATGCTCCGGTTCGCTCAAAATGACACTTGGAAATGTTATTTGTACCCTCAGTTTGTATAGGATATCTGCAAAACCTTGAATCTTCCAGGATGGTGGATACAAAAATGGCCATTTCTTGGAAATAAAATAAAATGAAGGGAGAGAGAGGGTTCAGAAATGGCATCAGTCGTTCTTTTTTTCTCCCACTTCCCTTCTGTTCTTCACCTGATAATTTTAATAGCAGTCATACTTTTTGAAAGCCTGTCATAGCATGTTCTTTTCTTGCTGCCAGATTCCAAAAGGACCCCTGTTATGAACCACTCTACATCAACAACCTTGAAACAACCCCTCCTGTCAATTATTTAGAGATATAGGATTTCTGTGCTGTCTTTAAATGAATGGTGGTGTGTGTGTGTTTGCTCTGGCACTGGTTGCATAAGATG
Organism: Chelonoidis abingdonii; assembly: GCF_003597395.2. Lineage (NCBI taxonomy): Eukaryota > Metazoa > Chordata > Testudines > Testudinidae > Chelonoidis > Chelonoidis abingdonii. The sequence continues at coordinate 94,391,774 of NC_133776.1, read as the reverse complement.
TATGAGAAGTTTAGTTCACCATCTTTCCCATGATAAGCAGCTCAGGAAAGCAAGTGCTGTTTGGTTTACCACTCTCTATAGGGCCAGGCCACATGCATTATTTCTAATTACCAGCATTAGGGCAAAATTCTCCTCACTAAGCCACGCTACATGTCTCCATTGCATAGTCTGCATCCATTCCTGCTAGTGAACTTCCTCACATGTCCACGTGGTTTTTCTGCATGGAACAAATGCAGAATATGATCCTCTGGATCAGTGTTTCCCAGACTTGGAATGCCACTTGTGCAGGGAAAGCTCCGGCGAGCCGGGCTGGTTTGTGTACCTGCTCCGTCTGCAGGTTTGTCCAATCGCAACTCCCAGTGGCCGCTGTTCGCTGCTCCAGGCCAATGGGAGCTGCTGGAAGCGGCACAGGCCGAGGGACATACTGCACAAGCAGTGGAACAAGTTTGGGAACCACTGGTCTGGATCAATATCATACATGCAGTGCAGCTAGGAGAAGAGAATTTGGCTAATCCGCTAGTGAATTGTTTGCAAGTAAACAAAGGTTCATGTTTTCTGCTGTTTTGCTCTGACATGGTAATTAGAGTGAGATCTACAATGAACAAAGATCATTTTCCCTAGTAGGATTGCTAAAGAGATTTTCCACCTCAGGTAGATAGTTGAAAAAAACATAAACAAAACGCAACGAAAGTAACAAACAAGAAACCAGCAGCTGAATTTCACTGTCTTTGTTTTAATGAACTTTACAGTGCATCTTGCCAGATACTTGACACCATGCAAGGCACTGCATTTAGCCATATGGAGTGGAAATCCATCAACCTCATGCATATATATACCTGCCCCTGGAAATTTCCACTACATGTGTCTGACGAAGTGGATATTCACCCACGAAAGCTCATGCTCCAAAACGTCTGTTAGTCTATAAGGTGCCACAGGATTCTCTGCTGCTCTTGCCTTCTTAAGGTGCTTCCGGCTGGCAGGCTTAGGTTCATACACTTCAGTTGAGCCGAAGCTCTTACAAACAGGTTTTCTGCAAAGCTGAGGATTCGTAGTTGCACCTGTGTAACCTTTCCCATGATTGAGCCAAGAGAGTCTAGATAGAGACAAAGAATCCACCAAATAAGTCTTAAATGATCATCATTTGAACAAGTTTTAGGGGGGCATGACTTTGATTGGCTTTGAGCTGTGCATAGAAGGAGCTAAATTGTTCAGATTTGTTGATTACTGTATCTCCCTTAACATTTGCTTCTTAAAATGCTGATTGGCTTGTGTTTTGATGTTTCTCTAGTGCCTACACCCTCCTGCAATGGCTTTGAATCAGCTATTGCAAGAGCATTCAGGTCAGCCACAGAAGAACAGATTTGCCTCGTAGCAACTGTTCGTCTTGTTACGCCGCAGTTTTTAAAGGTGAGAGCCCTCGGGTCGTGTTTCCCTTTTTACACCAGGGATCTACAGTCGATTTTAAAAAAAGATGCTTTCACCACAAGCGGAGTTAATGGATGTTCAGGTCTGATCGTTCTGAAAGGAGAAATCTTGCAAAGGGGCCTTTAGTCCTGCACTTTGAGAGCTGGGCAGTGAACTATTCAGAGCAGAGGACCTGCGGATGAGTGATGGTGCTGTTTCATTTTGGGATGCAAGTTAGCGTCTAAAGTTTGCTTAAGAATAGTGAAGAACAAAACAGGCTCTCTGAGCATTATTGATTGCATTGCCCAGAAAGTGCAGAACTGCGTTTGAGAAGAACCATTGATGATAGCATGAGAGGAGCCTCCTTGAGCTGTATGTTCAAGAAATTATGTGGAAACATGGTTTCCAGCCAAACCCCTGGAAAAGCTGTATCTCAGAAAGAAACTTGCCAAATTCACTGACTGTGTAAGAATACTGCCTGCTCTTTTCTCACCGTGGGAGCCAGACTTTTATAACCTACTGTTTATCCACAGAAGGGCACTATGCACATAATAATGATAATAAAATTCAGTTGTGGCCCATTCACTGCCAGAGTGTTAGTTGGCAGAGAAATCACCTGCACCATTGGTTTATTATTGTTTATTTATTTGTATTAAAATAGCACTTAGGAGTGAATCAGGACCCCATTGTGCAAGGTGCTGTCAAACACAGAACAAGCAGACGGTCCCTGCCCCAAGGAGCTTACAATCTGCTAGACCTTGGCATTGACGTCCTTACTCAGAGAACTCTCATCTAAAGGCTGGTGTATGCTGCAATGTTAGATTGACCTGGCTGTGTCACTCAGGGGTGTGAAAAATGCATTCCCTGAGAGACGTAGCTAGACTGACCGAAGCCCTGGAGTAGACACCGCTAGGTCAGCGGAAGAATACGTCAGTTTATTCTCCAAAGAGTCCTTGTATGTGTTATCAAGCTGTTTTGTCCCACAAGCCATTTTCCTTAGAGTTTAATACTAAAATGCGCCCACTGTTCTGCAGGAGCTGTGCAACATTGAAGAGTCATGTGAAGAATTCACATCGAGACACAGTTTGGAGTGGAAGTTTTTATTCTTGGACCACAGGTGAGAGGGTTGTTTTTCAGATATAAATACAACATGTGGTGATTGAAGAATACACAAACCATGGTTTAGAAAAGGAAAACTGTCCAGTAAATGGGTCTGAGCCCCCAAGCAGAATATTTCACAATAAATTAGAACACTAAGGTGACACGGATCAAAGCCTTCACTTCACGCCTCCTTAAAAGCTTTGCTCTCTTTCATATTTAAGGGCAGTAAGAATCTTTGTTCGCCTTCCATTAATGTGAGCTGGATATACAGCACATCTAAAAATGTCCAGGCTCATTGTGGTACTAAATAAGTTATTAATATAGAACCATGTGGGCCATATTCTCATCTAGTGTAAATTGACAGAACTCCATTGATTTCAGTTGGCAACAGCTGAGAATCTGACTCTGTTCTTTGCCCTGTTGATTTCCATCTTGATATAGAATTAAAGGTTTTTTTTTTAAAAAAAAGAAACAAATTAAAAGACTAGATAGTTGTAATGATTGACTTATTTTGACTAAATGGAGATAAGATACTACGTGGGAGTGAAATAGACTGGAGATCACTTGGTAAAACTTTTTTAATTATAAAAGGGCAGGTGTCCTTCAAAAAAAAGCATAGAGCCTTTGTACTCTTGCATATTTGTGTGTGTGCATGAATACCTAACAGTATTACACACGTTCCCTTCTTTCGTAATGCACAGTAGTACTATCTCCGGAGAGCACAAACTCTAGCCATGTACTTACCACTGCAAAGACCAGGCTGAGAAATCAAATTCCTTTGCTGAATGCTTATTTTCTGAAGAAACCCAAATATCACCCTGTCCATTCAGAGAGAGAGAGAGAGAAGATATTGCAAGAAATGAAAATGAAATTAATATATTAATCAGAATAACTGCACTGGAAATCTGGTTAATGTAACTTTATCTGAATTGAAATCAGTATATGCAGTAGCCTAAATTTTTAAAAGTGGATGTCTAAGGTTAGGCTAAGCCAATATTGAGATATTGAAAGCAGTGACCTAGTTTTCAAGGGGCCAAGCACCCAGCAACTTCTGTGAGGAAAGATCCCAGGAGCCGGCTAGGAGCTTTATTGAAATATATCCAAATGCCTTGTGATGAATCTGGAATGTGACTCGGAGAGGAATTCTTCTGCTTCAGTCCTGGTGATATTCCCTGTGAGGAAACCATTGTTCCTGAGCGTAAATTAAGCTAACAGAGTCGTTTAGCTGGAGTGTACTGCAGTGCCTGATGTAAACAGTAAACATGGAGCTAGGAGCATACTTTCACTCATTCAATCATTTGTTCAATGCACAATTTAGTAGAATAGTAGGGGCACCCTGAATCTTTCATAGAATGTTTTCAGCTATTTCTCGATGATCATTTTCCACGTTTGCGGGCTGATCCTGAAAAGTGCTGAGAACCTAGGAGTAGCTGGTGCTGAGCTCTACTCAGAATCAGGGCATCATTCACTCAGACCTAGGGACTACGATGGAGCGCAGAAGCAGGTTAGGACAGTTCTACTGAGCTACATAAACATCGACCAACTAGAGACACCTGGAGCCTGAAACTACATATAGATGTCGTTTAAGGGAAAAAACAAACGGGATGCTTTTATATTGGTCTGTTTCTGTTCCATATTCTACTTTTCCTCCATTGTTCATTGCTCAATTACAGTATTGCTATGGTATCTTCCCCTGCAATCTCTGCACTTCAGTGATAACTTGAAGTCCATCTCTTCACACTGCACACAGTCATTGATCTCCTACTCAGAAAACTTGAACAGTTCCTTTAGCACAGGGAATTGCAGTGACTAAGCTAGCTAAAAACTTCAGATTGCTCCTTCCCCAATCCCAGGTTAGAAGCATTTTGTGGTTACATTCTCAGCTGAAGAATCAGTTCCTCTAAATTATGATGACATATCTGAAAGCACTGCACTTTCCTGAGCCGCTTAAAATGTTTGTCTGGCATTCATCTGAAAGACATTATTGTCATGAAGATAAGTGTGTTATTACAGACCCAAAAGATATTGCCTTGGTTGCATAGACGGACAGAAATAAAAGCCAGTTTAATAAATACACGTTCTGCCACATTTAACAGAAATCTGGATCAGATTAAAAAAAGGAGCACAGTGCTCTGTAAAAGATATTTTGGGTAAATATGACTGTGCTGTTTGTGTTATGGTAGGGTCCACTAGGCACTTTCCCCAGCTGTCCCAAAGAACCCACGATCAGAGAACGCTGACATTTGCTTCTCACAGATAATTAATGATGTAGGAGCAGGTTTCCAGAAGTGCTGAGCTCCCAACTGAGAGCTTGTGCTGCCTCCTTGTGGCCACAAGAGACTATTATGGCATCCTGGTGTAAGGGTCCTTGGCCACCCCTCTTTTACCCCAACCAACCTCCTTTTGCAGGTGCAAGGAGTGTGTAAGTTGTGACAGACCTGGGTGATCCACCCATGGCTGGCTATGCTGTACTTAGAACCAGTTGGTGTTGATGGAGTAGTGCAAATTGTCCCTAAAACGGAGGAGAATCTAGCTCTACTATAGCTTTTTCTTTACTTGTGTCACGTCGATGTGCATTTGGTGTGCTACTCTGTCTCCCTCTAGTGGTGGCTAGGTTGAATCTAGTGGTTGATGACATTTAGCTCAGGCAGTAGAGCAGGGGTCGGCATCCTTTCAGCAGTGCTGTGCCGAGTCTTCATTTATTCACTCTAATTTAAGGTTTCACATGCCAGTCATACATTTTAATGTTTTTAGAAGGTCTCTTTCTAGAAGTCTATAATATATAACTAAACTATTGTTGTATGTAAAGTAAATAAGGTTTTTAAAATGTTTAAGAAGCTTTATTTAAAAATAAATTAAAATGCAGAGCCCCCCAGACCAGTGGCCAGGACCCAGGCAGTGGGAGCGACACTGAAAATCAGTTTGTGTGCTGCCTTTGACACGTGTGCCATAGGTTGCCTACCCCTGCAGTAGAGGCTCATGCATTAAGATCCAGAGATACCAGGTCCAGTTCCCACTCCTGACAGCCCCAGTGCTATGCTTCACCCCTGATCAGAAAGCTCCAACATTGCTTAAAGGTGGCAGCTGCATTTAGTTTGCTGTGTTGGCTCATCAGCAGATGCTATTTATCTCTTAGGGCCAAATCTATCCTCCCTTGTGCCAGTGCAACCGTTCATCGGGAGGAACTGAGAGAAAACTGTGACCCTTACTCGTTTTCTGTTTCATTTCATCTATTTCATTAACATATTAAAAATAACCCCAAACTTTAAAATCTGAAACTGTAAAATCCCAACTAGCGCCATAGTCTGCTTCTGCCTTGGGAGTGTCCCATATAATGGGCTACAACCCGCTGTCAAGATCAGTGTGAGGTTTGCCATTGATTTCAGTGTGAACAGGATTGGACCCATGAAGAATGTAGCTGTGCTGTGCTAGTGTGTGGCTTGCTCTGCTATCTACATGAGTGTTTGTATCGCTTCATGAATGTTCTAACTTAGAACCAAAGCAGATGATAAAGATCTGTGAAGTTATTCTGGCTATTGCATTTCCAGTACTGGTTTGCGTTCTATAGCACACGTCCTACTGATAGTCTCCTGTTAGCAGCAGCATCCTCAGATATTCGGCTCCTTCCTTGACATTTTTGTCTTTCGGATGTGGGCAGTTACCATGTCACGTGCCTACCTGGCAACCTCATCTTTTAATTGGCACTTAGCCAGCCTGCACCAATGTAGCGGTTGTAATCTTTTCTCATAAATCTTAGTTAAGTTTGTTTCTGTTCTCTGAACTCTTTCTAAATCTGTTTGACCATGTGGTGTCCAGAAATGAATGCAATATTGCACTGGAGCTGTATCATGCATCAACCAAGACTGGATCTTTTTCTAGAAGTTATGTTATAGCTCAAAGAGAAGTTTCGGGTTTGGTGCAGAAATTAGTGTACCATGGCCAGTGTTTTGCAGAAGGCCAGATTAGGTGGTCATACAGGTCCCATCTGACCTTAGAATGTCTGACTCCAGAGAGAGCCCAGTCCAATGCCACGAGAGTCAATGGGAATCTTTCAGTGGGCGTGAATCAGGCCCAGAGGTAGAGTTTCCTTCCTGGTTTCATGATGCTGGGCATACAGCCCAAATTCACACGTGCCTTTTTCATGTCCTGTTGCACTGCAAACTCCTATCGACAGGGTGCTGTCCAGGGCTGGCTCCAGCTTCTTTGCCGCCTCAAGCGGTGAAAAAAAAGAAAAGAAAAAAAAATGTTGAGCTCCCGCTGAAGTGCCACCGAAGAAGAAGAGATAGAGTGAAGGACCTGCCACAGAAGTGCTGCCGAAGAACCAGACTGGCCGCCCCAATACCAGACGGAGTGCTACCCTTTTCTTTTGGTCGCCCCAGGCACCTGCTTTCTTCGCTGGTGCCTGGAGCCGCCCCTGGTGTTGTTCACTGTTTCCCAGGATTCTCCCTCCTTTTAAATACAGAATCTCTGTTTTGGATTATTCCGCCTCCCCACCCCCAGCTGATTAGCTTGCATTTTCCTCAGCTGAATCCATTTTGTTATTCTGTGCCCATATTTCAAACCCCTCGTGGCACTGGCCTTCCACAAAATGGTATTAAGACACGCCAAGAGGAGAACGTGCCTGTGTTTTTATGCCTTCAGCCTGTTCCTGTGCAGTTTAATTTTAAAACATGAACTACACCGGGAATATATTGCCGCATTTACTCAAGAGGAGTGAACTGAAAATGCAGTAGGTAAACTGTGCCGTTCTTCGTAGTGTCATCACACCCAGCAGCCAAGTCAAATGGACAGTGAAGCAAAGAGAGGGGCAAGAAGCCAGATAAACACAATATGGCCAAATGTTGCCTTCCAGAGCAGATGTGGTGTTCCCACTGAAGTAACTCGGAGTTGCACATACGCAGCCGAGGGCAGAATTAGGCCTGTTCTTATGTGCAATAGGTGTAATAATTATATCTTTGGTCCCGACTCGCAGTGTTGTGTGATGCTAATTATTTCCCAGGTGTTACCATGACCTTGTTCTCGTGCGGTTTGTTTATCACTTCAGTATTGTAATTGCGCCTTTTTAAAAAGTTATCATTTTCAGCTCAAAAAGCTGTAACTTAGTATTGGATTTCTAAATGGTGACTTGGAATTGGAAGCTTGGCCCTTGTTTGGTTTCCTCCGTTCCCTGTTCATCTGCCATAGACATCAGAGACCTGGAGATCAGCTCGACATCTGTCTGAAGGAAAAGCTTTATTCAGTAGAATGCACCAAAATCATTTTGCTGGTTTCAGTTCCCCAAGCTGTGCCATGGGAATAGATTACTTCTCTTTTACCCAAGCATATCCCTACATCCACCAGAGAGTCCTGCTTAGGGCTTCTCTACATGAACACTTAGATTGTGGCAAGCTGGAGTGTGAATCTACCCCATGCTAGTCTGCTGCACACTAAGTGTCCATGCCGCTGGGCATTAAAAGTTCCCTAGTGCATTTAATCTGCACTCATTGCAAAGCAGGGTAGATCAAAGCACGCTATGGGACTTGGATTGCACGTCAGCAGGATCCACGCAGAGAGTTGATGCACGGCAAGCTGGTGCGGAGTAGATTTATGCCCCGGTTTGCCACATACTAAGTGTTCATGTAGGCAAGCCCTTACTATTTCTTCTACGGTTCCTCCCCAGATGACATTTGCACCCAGCCTACTGGATAATTTTACACAGTCTCCAGTGTATTATGCAGATGAACATCCATAGTATTTCTTAAGCTAACAACCATGATTAATGAATGAGTCACTTGCACACATACGTGCTTTTCCATACACCCATGTAATGAATAGACGAGGAAACAATAACAATACCTCCTCATTTACTCAGTTTTGAGATGCTTGTCTTTATTTCTCCCTCTGATACAAAAAAAACCCCGATATCACTCCCAGCTTTTTGGCAAGGAGATATTTGGTTTTTAGTTTGCTAAAGATCTGCCAAATGGTCATCACATTAGGTTTTGTATTTACGTCTTTCTCTTTCCTTTTATTCTAGGGCCCCACCTATTATAGGTTATTTACCCTTTGAGGTTCTGGGAACGTCAGGTTATGATTATTACCACGCTGATGACCTGGAGCTTCTCGCTAGGTGCCATGAACACTGTAAGTTCCTGACAACATGAACTTATGAGATCTTGTGCAAAAATGTATATGTTTATTAGGGAAATTCTTCCCTATTCCTGTAAAATATGGCTCAGTTCATGCCTAACGAGGGAAGATGAATCCCTAGGAATCCATTATTTTATCAAGGCGAGTTTTATCAGTGAGAATTTCCCCAACGGGCAGATCTCTGTTTTGTTTGGGCGCTGGAAGTGAGTTGCCCTAACATGCGGTTACACTGCAACACTGGGAGCCAGAGCGCTTGTCCTTCGTTCCTGACTCTGCTGTTGTGTTGCTGTGCGAACAACCCTGATTCTTGGCATGCATCCGATGAAGTGGGGTTTAGCCCATGAAAGCCTATGCCCAAATAAATGTGTTAGTCTCTAAGGTGCCACAAGGACTCCTCATTCTTTTTGCTGATACAGACTAACACGGCTACCACTCTGAAACTTGATTCTTGGGTTTTTGCTGATCATCACAGCTGCTGAGCACTCTCCATTCCCATTGTCCTCCATGGGACCAGGCGTATTTAGCACCTCTGGAAAACAGGCTATAATTAAGTTCTGAAGCAGGTTATAATTAAGTTCTTTGTGCCTAGATTACCCATCTGTAAAATAAGCATAAGAGCGCCACCTTATTAAGTTGTTGTGATACTTAATTACTTACTATTTGTCAAATGCTTCTGCCATACTCAGACCATTTCTCCAGATTCCCTGTGTACAGATTCCCTGTTGGCTCAAACGGGTAGTATCTGTCTGTCAGTCTGTCTCTCAAATCAATCCGAGAGGAAGGGGTAGTTTTATCAAAAGTGCACAATAACTAACTCCATAGGGCGGGGGTGGCCAAACTGCAGTTTGGGAGTCGCACGCGGCTCTTTTACTGCTAAAGTCTGGCTCCCATTGCTCCCCCATGTCCTCCCTTCTCCACCTACCAGATGGGGCCAGGAGGGAAGCTCAGGCTTCTGTCCTGCAGCAGAGTGGTGGGGTTAGGGGCTTCTGCCAGTTATGACTCTTGAAGGGAGGGGCACAACCGCCCCCCCCAACAGCTTGAGTCATGCCCCCCGAGGCACACTTCCCTTCAGCTGGTAGCTCCCCGTGGAGAACCAGCTGCAAACAGCTGGGAGCTGCAGGAAGGGGCTGCTGCTCCGCGCTGTTTGCTGCTGCCTCTCCCCATTGCCGCAGCTCCCAGCTTGCCTGCTCCAGCAGCTGCCGTGCAGGAGGGAGTCCCGGTGGCACCATGTGATCAAGCAGGGCCAGCAAATCCCTTGGCAAAAATCTCGGGGGGGGGGTGACCCCATGTTCCCTCCCTCCCTCCCTCCCCCCATGCATCCCTTCTGGCTCCTGCCCAGCGGGGTGGGGGGTTTGGGGGCTTCAGCCCCATGAGGCACGGCTGCCAGGGCTCAGGGCTTCAGCAGGAGTGGGGCTTAAGCTGTGAGCCCCAGCAGGTGCACCCCGGCTCTCGAACGTCTGAAGATCGTTGTACGTGGCTCCGACGGTCAGTAACTTTGGCCACCCGGCTCGGTATAGTTGTACAATAAGGAACTAACGCAGGTGTATGTGTAACCCCTGCCCTCTGCTGGATAGAATCAGAACTGTTCAATAGTGTGTCACAATCCTATATTGCTATAGGGCCAAACTGTCTTCATAGCAGAGGGCTGTCTGTCTTGGAAACATCCACGGGAGGGGTGGGTGGAGGAGTAAAACCTCCCTGAGTTTTCATCCTGGAGTTTTCCTGGGATTTTTGCAGGGACAGTTTTGTGGTTCCCTGACAGATTATGTGGATCCCAGGGGATCTGCAGCTGCCCATTGTCATCTGGGTGGAAGCTCTGTGCCTGCACTAACTCTGGAACCACTAGCCAGCTCCCAGGTGATATGGCTTCATTGGCAAAATATGGGCAGCTTCTGGCTGGATACCCTGTGGTGCTCATTCCCACCCAGCTTCAGATCTCTGACCCCACAGACGACTATCTGGGGTTGGAGATGAGAAGGTTGGTGCTGAATAGGCAGGGGCAGATGCTGCCCCACTCCATATCCTGCACAAGAAGGTTAACTTAGAAAGACTTCCTTGCACTGATAACTCTGGGGAACAATCAGGCCCAGTGTGTATGTGAATGTGCCACGTGTGAAGCCCATTTATTGGGGCAATAAGGTGACAAGAATCAAATGGAGCTCTGCGGTTGAGTTGCCATGGCTCCTGTGTCACACTTCAGGGCAACTGCACCTGTATTCCCCCTGTGTGGTCCAACAAAGGCACCCACATAGGCTTCTGGCTTCCCAGCTCTCACCTCTGATGAGCAGAGACATGCATCTGTCCCCCTCCCAACTGGGGTATTTCCAAGCTTTGTGAATTCCCCACCAAGTCCGACCACCTAAGGAGGCCTCCTTTGCCTTCTTCTCAGAGGCTGTAAACAGCATAATTGCTCACAGTTAAATTACCCAACAGCCCTTTGTAAGCAAGCACATTTATTCTTAAGGTAAAAGCAGTACAGAGAAAACATTAAAAACAATAAAAGAACCTACACGCATGCTAATAAGCTTACTAGAGATCATCCCAACTCTACCAAGGACTCTGACAGGGGGTCAGTCCTTCCATTACCACACAGATGGTTTTCTGTGTTTACACATTCATGATACCTTTTGCTCAGAATAAGAACACCCAGGAATCTGAGTCACTCCTTTATCCAGCCTTGGTCTTTCATCTGGGAATAAGTAATTCATAGACAATGGGTTTCTCCTCAGGGCATAGCTTCAAAAGGGTTGGGTCCAGAGCTGGAAATTTGCATTTCCCTCCTCTGAATTATTTCCTGGGAAACCCCAAGCAACTTTGTTTATCTCAAACTTTCCTTCTTGTCTGGCCCATTGTTTAAAAGAGTCCTCTGATGCTCAAGGATTTACATTAATCATGTCTCCACCCTGGAGATGTTCCTTGCAATCCCACAATAGTACATAAACATTTGCATTTTTATTGCAATGGACGCTACATAAACTGAATTCAGTAAGGTTTGTCCAGGATATTTCAGGAAATTCTCATGTATGTCACACACTGGTATTATTGGTTACATTTCGTGATCTGTAATAGGATGTGCTGAATGTTCTCATTAGCCGGATTAGGAAGAACACTCAACCTGCTGCTGTCTACTCCATGGTTTGCTTTTAAGTTCTTTAGGAACCATTCATACCATGCCTAACTTGCTCCATGCTGGTGTTACTACAGATCTCACTGAAGCTTGGACCTACTCTAAGGAGGGGCTGGGAGGTGGCATTAAGTAAATGTGGTTGTTTTACTACATAGTGTGGGATTGGAAAGCTTCTCTGGTATTGTTTTATGACCCCATATTTTTTTAATTTCATCTGAACCTGAAGCCTATAGGCACCTGAACCCCTAGAAACCAGCTCTCTTCTCCAACTGGGTTGTGCAGGTGGTGGGCACATGCTCAGCTACCCGTTGGAGCCAGCCAGCCAGGACGTGAATGCACGCTGTAGGTTTTAAGTTCCTTCTTAAGCACTCAGTTGCCCTTCTGCTCTCATCAAGACGGAGCATTATATGCAACACTTGTAGCTTCCATGGGGCTTATCCATGCATGACAGCCATGAGCCTCACACTGTAGTGTCCAAAAGGTGCATTTTTGACTTCTCTAGCATTAAAGGCTGTATACATAGGCACCAGCTTTCTCCAGGCCTGGGGGCGTGTTCAACCCCCTGCTCCACCCCGACCGTTTCCCCCACCTGACCCCTTCCGCCAAGCCTCCACCCCCATCCCTCCTCTTCCCACCCCTCCCCCGCCCCAGGCTCAGCCTCCATCGCATCCCTTCCCCCAAGCCTCCCCTCCACCTCTTTCTCATCCAGTCCCATCCCCTCCCTCCAGCGTGTCCCATCCCTTCCCCCCCAAAGCCTCCAGCACTCTGTGAAACAGCTGATAGTGGTGGGCAGTAGGAGCTGGGAGCCAAGGGGAGGTGCTGATCAGTGGGGAAGCAGGTGGGCAGGAGGCACTGGGGAGTGAGGGGGAAGCTGGCTGCCAGTGAGTGCTAAGCACCCACTCATTTTTTCTGTGGGTGCTCCAGCCCTGGAGCACCCATGGAGTTGGCACCTATGGCTATGTATGTAATACAATATTGGTGGGTGGGTGGGTGACACCTGCGAGTACTATAGACCCAAGACTGTAGATGCAGTTATAGACTTCGGAATCAAGTCAGCTTCAAATGGTGAGTTAAGAGTAGTTTCAGGTACTGCAGGTGTGTCTCACCCCCCGCCCCCCTGGTCTTATCTTGTGCTTTTACATCCAGTTTGTTCTTCCCTCTTGCTGTGCAAAAGACCCAAACCGACAACAGTGGCCCGAGTGCTTGGCTAAGTACACAGAGGAAACAGTGAAAATGACTACACACAAATTGTGTCAAACGCATGAAGGAAACGAACTGAAAGAACAGAGAGACTTGTTTGGTCCAATCTCTAGCAGCTGAAATAATCTTTGCTGCTATCTGGAACAGTAGTAGGTAGAAAAATCCCATTCAGACAGAGGTGTGGTTTTAAATTGACAACGTCCTTTTATTACTATGCGCTTGCAGTCAAGGGCTATGGCCTCCCACTTTTTACCAGCCATAAGGGCGAGTGACGGGTGGGGAGGGGGCCGAGAGGAGCGAATGGGGGGTCAGGGTCTTGGTGGGGAGAGGCAGTGCAGGAGCGGGGCCTCAGGGGAAGAGGCAGCGTGGGGGCAGGAACTCACAGGGAACGGGTGGCGTGAGGGCGGGGCCTTGTGGGGAACGGGTGGTGGGAAGTCAGGGGAGAAGGGGCGGGGCCTCAGGGAGAATAGGTGGTGTGGGGGCAGGGCCTCGGGGGTGGTGCAGGGAGGCAGGGCCGCAGTTTGGCCTATTTAGATACCTAACTCTACTGGATCTGTGGGTGGAATCTGTTACTCAGGCATCGAATGTACCTGCTTAGTTACTTATATTCCCCATCCTGATATTCTCCGATCACCTCACAAGCGCTAAGAAAGTTGTCTGCTCAGCTACCCCAGCCTGGACAGGAAGTGTTGTTATTCCCATTGGCACGTGGGCAATCTGAGGAACAGACAATTAAATGACTTGACCAAGATACTCAGGAAATCTGCGGCAGAGCTAGGAAGTGACTCCAGTGCCCTTGGCTCCCAATTCAGTCCATTAACCACAAAACCATCCATTCTGCTCTATGGGCCTCATCTAAAGCCCTTCAAAGTCAATCGGGTTATGGCCTCCCACTTTCCATGGAGTCTTTCCATTGAGCTCAGTGGGCTTTGGATCAGCTCCTGAAAGAGTTCAGTTGTGGACAAAGTGAATTGCTCGTGCGCAATTGTGCCTGTAGTTTGGGAAGCCCTTTTGAAAGCCTGGTCATTAATATTACATTTTATTACATTTTTTTAAACAACTGTTGTTAAATGGTATTTTAAAAGGGAGATGTAAGTAGTTAACTTTAGACATAACTGGCTCTCAAAGGAAGACTTGGTTCCACTCATATACAGTCTAATCTGTGGACATTTCAATTAGCAGTTAAACAGACTTCCACTTTCAGATCAGAGTTGTTCTATCATCAGCTTCCTGACTTTAAGCCAGCGATGTCTGAAATGCATGCAGCTAGACTGATAAAGTGCCAGTGTACCCTTTGGTTGATGTCATTTATATGTACTGTTTGCTGGCAAAGAGGCAGAATCTCTGCCTGTGCCAGCTATTACCATTTATAAAAATGAACCCCAAATATTGAAGCACTTTCTTTTTAAATTAATAACCACAAATCAGATTAAAACTCGGCACCTGGTTGAAAATGGAAGCAGTGTTGAGGAAGGATTGATAGCAATGTTAACAGTATTAGACAGGATAGAGCTATTCTTCTAATCTCAGTTACAATCAGACTATAACGGTTATTAACCAAATTGTTTCTTTTTGTTTAACAGTGATGCAATTTGGAAAAGGAAAGTCCTGTTACTACAGATTCTTGACCAAAGGCCAGCAATGGATATGGTTGCAAACGCATTATTACATCACGTACCACCAGTGGAACTCCAAACCTGAGTTCATTGTTTGTACACACCTTGTAGTTAGGTAGGAATATGTGCTTAACACTTTCTGTTAATCAGTGTGCTCATCCATTCCATTTTTCCATTCTTTTATGTGTTAGCCAAATATTTGCGGTGTGATTTGACTCACTATGATGATACATAGTTATATAAAATTATTATGGATGAGAACTTGGAAATTGTTTTTAATGTTTTGATTACTCACTTTTTGGCAACCAACTCAAAATGCCTGGAAGCAACATTTGGCTGGGTATATTGTGTTCCACTTTCGTCCTTAGCCATGACACAGATACATCAAAAACTTAAAGCTTCTCATAACCAGAATACTGTATGGATGTCAATGTATTCATACACTTTTATTTTTTAACACAGCTGTAGATATACCTTTCTTGTAGAGACAGAAGGGTCATTGAGTCCAGCCCTCTGCCTTCACTAGCAGGACCAAATACTGATTTTGCCCCAGATCTTCAAGTGGCCCCCTCAAGGGCTGAACTCACAACCTTGAGTTTAGCAGGCCAATGCTCAAACCACTGAGCTGTTTTGGAGATAACTGTTTATATTACCCCTATATGAACTGTAAAATTTAGCACGACACCCCCTAGTGCTTGTTCTATTGTACTGGTAGCATTAAATAATGTGCTATGAATCTTGTACAATCTTGTTCTAGTTTTGGAGGCTTGTGATACACAATTACTGTGTTGGAATCTGCTTCCATCTATGTCAGTGGTAAATTTCCATTGCCAGTTCAAACAAGACTGAGTGTATACTTAGAATGGATTTAGTGGAGAGTTTTAAAAAGAAAGTGACATAGCAGTTTGGTCAGCTAATGTTGGTAAAATGTGAATTTATCCTTGTCTTCCCTGTCTGAGACGATCAAATATTTTGAGAAAAGCCCATTAGTCATTCTGTTTAGATATTTTGAAACACAACCTTAAGAGCATCGTATCTAATAAGTAGGCATATGTGGTTAGAATTATATAAATAGTATAAACCACACACTGAGAGCTGTTTTAATTTGAATGCATTCATGATGGTACGTACACATCTCGAGACTTGTTGATTCTACCTTGTTTTGGGGAATTTTTAGATCTTTCCGTTACCTAAGGTTCCAGCTTTATGGAGTGTGAGCATATATTTCTGTCTCTTCCTCAGGTACATGCACATCCTAAATAAAGTCCTAGACACCCATCAGATAATTCAAGATGAACATACATTTTACTTAGTAAAAGAAAAATGAACAGAATCTTGGATCTGAAAGATGAAATAAAGGAAATTTGCAGCTAAGAAGCCAGATTCTGAAGTGGTGTAAATGAGCAACCCCCAATTGACTTCTTAATGGATCTGTGCCCATTAACCCCACCTTAGGATCTGATGCTTACCCCAACCCTAGTTACAGAATCACAGATATCAGGGTTAGAAGGGATCTCAGGAGGTCATCTAGTCCAACTCCCTGCTCAAGGTAGGACCAATCCCGAGACAAATTTTTGCCCCAGATCCCTAAATGGCCCCCTCAAAGATTGAGCTCACAACCCTGGGTTTAGTAGGCCAATGCTCAAACCACTGGCGGTGGGGGGTCCTTCCACTCTGGATCTTCAGTGGAAATTCAGTGGTGGGTCCTGGAGCAAGTGAAGGGCCCGTTGCTGAAGTGCCCCAAAGATGTGAAAGACCCCCCCGCTGCCAAATGCACAGAGGAGGAGCACTGCCACCTAGGGCGGCAAAAACCTTGGTGCTGCTTCTGGCTGCAGGTACAAAATAAGAGGTCCTCAGAGAACTGTATATCAGCTTTGCATCATTAAGGAAGCAGCCATTGTTTTTATTTCACAGCCTACTTTTCGTTTCCAGTAGGCAATAAGAATTTTGTTCTAAGTCTCTCTTTTTTTCCCCCAATGTAGTTATGCAGAGGTTCGAGCTGAAAGAAGGAGAGATCTTGGCCTTGAAGAGTCATCAATCGAATTGGCATCTTCTTCTTTGAAGGTAGTGCAAGCTGAAGGGAACGAATAAAAGGAACTCATTAATGGTAGAAAAACATATGGACTATGCCTTCCTTGTTTCACTTTACTCGCTTCAGCCTCCAAACCGCCTAGTTCTTTATCTTTCAAACCCACTAGGAGGATTTTAACACTGCATTGCACTAAAATAGCTTGTTTATGACAATGCATACTCAATAATTGCATCATTATTATACTGCTAGGTCAGATCCTCCCGCTCTCGCTGAGACCTTTACCCAAATTATATCTTTAGCCACCTCAGTTCAGTAGAAGAAAAGAAGCAGTTTTACAGAGAGCAGAATGAAGTTTGTTAGATAGTAAATGATGTACTAACTCTCAGTACCACCAACATACGAGACACTGACTATAGATCAGTACCACAGTGTCTGCCTCTTTTATGCTAACTCACCATGAGTAATCAGACAAGATAGGAAGTGAAGGGAAAAGAATGATTTATTGATTTTTTTTTTTCAGTTCTCAGCCATGTTTGCAAGGTTGGGCAGGATACAGAGAGAGGGCAGAGCTGTGATCATAGCAATAATTTCCGTTGTTTGGATCAATCAGGCATCGTCACTCATGCTCAGTTAACAGGGTCATTTCAGTTTCGTTTGAGTATATCCACCGAATAGCTTCAAAACAAGACATTGCAAAGTAATTGCAGGTGGCTCATTGGGTAATCGTTTGGGGTTATCAATCTGTTGGCTTTAAAGCTCTTCAGACATCACTTTAGAGAAGCCATTTCCAGGGAGGTGTAGCGGGGGCTGGTATATAATAATAAATCTTTAATACACTGTGGTCTCTACACAGCAGACTGCTTGGGCACAGTGGCTCTGATTGCTGAGTATGTGATTTAGATTTGTTACAGTCCATGGTGTATTCTGGATAGTTTACTGTCTTAAAGAGCTTTTGTTGCATTCAAGCGAACACTCAGTCTAGCAAACAGCTGTCACTGGCCTGCCGGGCACTGCTTTCCTGCATTTTCTTTCCCATGCCTGTTGATTGCCAAGACATTACTACCCAGACCTTGAACTGAACCTGGCCAGCCTCCAGTGGCAGGAGGGATGAAAAAAGGACACTCTCTCCCATTGGAGGGGGAGAATGAGGAGGAGGGGTGAGAGGTTAGCATGATTAGCTACCTGGATGGGTGTGGAAGGCTGGCAGACAGTGTGGAGAACGTGCCTGGCTTGGCCGTCCTGTTGCATGAGAGGAGGGCTGCTTTGCCCTCAATGTACATAAACAGTCTGCTGAGTAGCCTCTTAGTGCCCTGTTGGTGTAAGACCTCGGGCTCCTGTTGTGATTGTGTAGAGGGCAGGGATTAGGCCAGTCCCCTCTCCAAATATTTTGCCAGACCCCTTACTCACTCGAGTAGCTCCATTGGAGTCAGTGTGGCTACCCACATGGGTAAGGAGAGCAGGGATCTCAGCTTAAACAGACACTCGCCATCTGGCATTGGTTATACAAGCTAATCAAGCTGGAGCCAACATCCCCCAAAATTGGTCTGGTTTTCCTCCCAGCCCCCTCCCACCACATCTGCAACAAATGAAATCTTTCCCTTTTCCAGCCAGCCAGCTGCTCCTGCCACAGTCACTCACTCATTCCCCAGTCACTGCCCAGTGTGTCATAGCCAATGAGCTGGGACATCCCTGGAGAAACAGAGTGGAAGGAAGCTAATAATAAAAGCAGGCTGCTATTTATACACCAGTCTATTGGCAGTCAGCAGCGATGGGAGCAAGAGGGCAGCACCCTGTAATGCAGGAGGAGAGTGTGTCATAAAGAGGGTTGGGGTTGATGTGGTGTCCTTCCCATCCAGCCTCCTCCTTTCTGAGTCTCACAGGTATTGGCTTAGTGTATGAGGCACCATGGAGTATTATTAACTATCTATATTACAGGAATGTCCAGAGGCCTCATTGTGCTAGGCACTATGGATACAGCTAGGAAGAGACAGTCCCTGCCTCTAAGTGCTTAGAGTTTCAGTAGACCAGAGGGAGTGTTGTCTTTGGTTGACAACTGAGGTGGTGGGTGATACTGAGGTTACCCAGATGGTGTGCAATGGAGGTGGGAATTGAACTCAGATCTCCTAAGTTCCCAACCAGTATCTTGGCCACAAAGTCACCCTGTGCCTGCCCTCTCAGGTACACTGTATTATAGCAGATCTCCAGCCAGGGGGGTGAGGGGGAGCTGATGAGGAATTTCCCTCTGTGATGTGATGGCTTTGCCACACTGGAGGCTTAGCTGAGGGTGGGAGAATGTTGCCTTCCTTTGAGGCATCTTGCAAGGCTCAGAAGGATGGGTCCATGTGGTAGGAATCTGCATCATCCCAAAATCTGAGACAGGGGTCCTGGGAACTGTGAGTGCGCATGCAGCCGTTTTACCAGGTGCAGGCAGAAGGCATGCCCACCGAGGAGCTCAGCTCTTACTAGGGAAGGCGGCTAGGTGAGCACCTGAGGGTCACATCTACAAATGAGCACATTGTTGTGCTCACTGGCTTCCAGGGCTAGTGCTTAGGGCCACCAAGGGCATGTCTGCACTGCAGTCCAAGGCAGAATCGTAGCACAGTAGGCAGACCTGCGCAACCACAGCTAAAAATAACAATATAGATGCAGCAACACAGGCTTCAGCGCTGGCTGTACCAGCATGCCAGGGACCCTGGGTGTGCACTCTCCTTGCTGGCCCATGCTGAAGACTGGGCCACCACATCTGAGCTGCGATTTTCAACTGTGCTAGCGCAGGTAAAACTAGCACTGGCCCATCTACCCCAGCTGCAGTCCCACCGCTGGCTGCAGTGCAGACATACCCTAAGGAGCCGGCCTAAGGTTCTTTTGGGCAAGCTGCTGGTTATTTCCAATCACCCAAATTAATTCTGTAGCGGCAGCTGTGGCCCTGTAAGAACTAAACACCATTTTTGTCTGAGAAAGAGCCATGAGCAAGATTCAAGGAGGTTCAAGCTGCTGTTGCTTTTGTGCTGCTAAGGATGTTACTATCTGTGTTTTATTCACTGCAGAGTCACAATAGTTACCTAGACATCAGGCAATGTGGAAACAACCAAGACACCAGCAGGGAAAGAGTGTCTGTATCCTCACCTAGCTCCCGGCGATCTTCACACACCGCACTCTCCGACTCAGCATGTATGTACCCTAGTCAGCTTTGATAGATCCCAGCAAAGGCGAGGTACCATACTAACGTATTGGCAAAACGTATGGAACCGCTTAAAAAATCCCTACACCTCAAATCTCGGTTGGAAGTTTTAAACTATATCAAGAGACCTAAAAAACCGTGTGAGGAGACAGTCTGCCGATTGACTAGTTTATATCTGTCACAGCCATCTGAACCCAGAGTAGCCCCCTTTGACACTTTTGGGGTTCCCAGGGTACCAGGATGGGAGCACCTTTGGCCTCTGAATGCGCCGGCCTTTCCCAGCAACTGTACCATAGCGAAGCTCCCAGGGTTAGTGAAGGTAGCCACCAAGGCTGCGTCTTCACTGACAAAGAAATGGTGTGTTTTTATCATATGACAGCTACTGCGCGGTAGTCACCCGGCTGTGAAAGCAGAATGCAGACAAGGCATCTGCAGTTTTACCGCATGATAAACTAGACAAGGCCAATCCTGGACGGAAGTTTAGCATGGGCCTAGCCTCACTCGTTCACAGAGGTTCAGAGCCTCATCTCCGCTGGGATTTTGCAGTGGGTTCGCTAACATGCTTTGGTTATCTCACTGTAAAACCCCCTTTTTTAAGCTGTGAAGCCAAAGCCCAAGAGCCCAGTGCTTGTGAGAGGAGTTAATAGGCAGAGTTTTGGCCTTCTTGGTGGTCCGCCTTTCCCCTGTGAAGACGCCTAGATACTGCATCGGCGGTGGAAATATATGTCGTCCATGCAGCCAGACAGGTGGGGTTTGGGCTGTGATTGGGCATGGGGCAAGAGCCAGTGAGTGCAGAGATAGAGGAAGGTTGTGTGAGAAGAAGGCTCTGATACCAAGCGTCAGAGAAAGAGGTGACTATTAAATGAGCAGAGGGGGTGGGAGGGACCAGCCTACAATGTGTCTACACTAGGCATTTGCCCCTAAAATTCCCCACTGGTGCAGTTCCACTGGGTACCGTAGCAACTGCAGGCACTCGAGGGTGGTAGAGCAGTGTTGGCATTTTAACAGCTGTGTCATTTATTCTCTGCTCAGGGCAGGTGTAGGTCACACGGGTTAAAGCAGCCCCGCTGCTTCTGCTGCCCCAGGGGTGACAATGGGGGAAAGTTTGGGGGGGATGTGTAGCGTTCTAGCCTTCCTGCTGAGAATCACACTGGATAGTCAGTGAATCACACTGAAGCAACAAGATACTGGAATTTAATGTGACATGTCTGTGAATTCCCTTAAAAAATGCCTCCGCTTTATCCATTTCAGTAGAAACTGCCTGTCTGTCTGCCCAGCTCATCATTACTGTCTTAGTTTGAGGGCTAAGTACTGCAGAGGCCGCATGTGCAAATCTAACCTGGTCAGACATTTAAGAGTTGGTCCCTCACTTCCTGAATGGAGGAGAGTCAGTGCCCAGGAAGATCTGGGAGACTGGCCTCCTGACATGCAGAGCGACATGGCTGGGATCTCACCTTGTCACATTTGGGCTAAGGACGAGGACTCACAGAGATGTTACATGCATATAATGCACTGTGGTATTGAAAGCAAGCCTGGGGTCCCTATTCGTGCAGTGGTATATTCAGAGTGGGTTTCAGTGCAGAGATGGTCTGGCTCGATGCACATGTGGGGAAGCTTGTGTAGCTTTGTGGGGCTCATGTGGTCTGGCTCATCTGGAGAAACACCGTGGAGAGAATGTTGAAATGGAGCATTATCATCAAAAACAACCCACCCTTCCTAGAAGGAACAGGGGAGACGATGGGTAAGCAGGTCGGGGCAGCAGTTCAGCTTGATGTGACTCATGGACTGTGCATGGTCATTGACTGCAATCCTCTTGCTTTCTTTGCCACATTTAGGCAATTGCTAGAGCAGATATTTTTGTGAGATTCAGCAGTGTCTTGGGGCGCTGGGTAGCAGCTGGGCCTGCCACGCCTCCACTCCTCTCGGTTCTGTTAGAATAGGAGAGCACGTCTGATGGCCTCATACTGTTACTTCATCTAAAAGGAGCTTCTCTTTTGCAGCCACATCATCCATGCGGCACACGGAGGCCAGCACTCCCACCAGGCAATCAGTGCCAATGGGTCAACAGGAGAAGGCGTCTCTGAGGCTGGCCTCGAGCGGGAGCACACAGGTAGATAACCCTGCGAATGACAGCCTTTCCAGTGTGCGCTTGGCACTGCAAGGGGGAAACAGTGATTTTGGCAGTGGGTGTTGGGCTAGGGGCGGGGGAAGTGTTGGTGGCCTGTGATACACAGGAGAGCCAAGTAGCTGGGCTGGTGCTTCCTTCTGGCCTTATGAATCTATTAAGCTTCTTAGCAGGGGAGGGGTAGCTCAGTGGTTTGAGCATTAGTCTCCTAGATCCAGGGTTGTTAGTTCAATCCTTGAGGGGACTCCTTAGAGATCTGGGGCAAACTCAATACTTGGTCCTGCTAGTGAAGTCAGGGGCTGGACTCAGTGATCTTTCAGGCTCCCTCCCAGTTCTATGCAATAGGTATATCTGCATATATTATTTATTATTTTTCTCCCTGGTAAGGTGGGCTAGCTTACAGCCCTCACACAGTGCTTGAGATGACGCACAGCAGAGCAGCAACACGGGGTTGTGGAGCACAGCAGAGCAGTCTGCACTACAACTCTGCATAGGCAACAGCATCCGTGCTTGTGTTGCTCAAGTAGCTACAGTAGCCCAGGCCAGTGTGGTGGGGGAAACATGCCTGCTATCCCAGGCCATAGACTGGCTGAGTACCTGGAGGAGGTGGCACTGCAGGCTTACACGCTGGCCTCGTGGTGCCTGGGGTTGACTTTTGTTTGCCCAGACTCAGGCGAAGCCCAGTTTTCTCAGGGTTTGTGTGGGTAAGAGGGTTTCATCCAGAAAGAGAATTTTCAAACAAGGACTTGCAATTATCAGCGGTAAGTGGAAGAGGCCAGATTCATCCTTCCAGCTGTGCTGCCTCCTGTGGAATTACCGAGGGCTCGCTTTGTCCCCAAGGGAATGGTTGGCACCTGTTTCAATTGGTAAAACTGCCAGTCGGTCACTTATTCCAGCCCCACATGGAACCGTCTCTCCGATGGTAAATGTGTGGCACACTCAGGAAGTAAAAGGTCTCAGAAATGAGAAGAATTCAGCAAGATAGAATGGGCGTGTCTTCCCTTGTATTTGGCCGGCGCTGATGCTTGGACAGCGGGAGCCCCTCGGGGTAACACATTTGCCTTTGGTGTAGATCTGGCCCTCGGTAACTCTCTTGGCCCTTATGTCAGGTACACTGTGGTTGAAACCAAACCGTTGTTCTCTTCCCCAGGCAATAGTAACTCCTCAGGCATCCGCTGAACATCTCACTCAGCACCATGTGGCCCAGCCAACAATCTCCTCGCAGCAAGCTGTGATGGTACGTGGTTTGGTTTTGTTAAGATCACATTAGCCCTTGCATGGCCAGCAGATTGTAACATTATTGTAGCATGAGGAGCGATCTGAAATCATTGCCCAAGAGACTCAGCTAAGGTTTGAGTTAGCAGCGCTTTACCTCATTGCTGGATGAACCAGTTTTGTGAGCTGGAGACCTTTGTTGTGGTTCCAGCAACAGCATTCTCCCAGGTTATTTTAACTGTGTCTGTGCCATCGAGCGGCCCATCAGAGAAGCATATGCAGGCAGGCCGTGCCGGTGACAGTTCCTGAGCGCTCTGTGATATGAATGATACTAGTTTTAGCTTAGCAAGCTACTTGCTGTAGAGGGAGGAACGGCTCTTGACCGTGCACACAGGCTGCTGATGTGGGTACCTGCACAGAGGCATCAGGGGACACCTTACAGCCCCTTACTCCTTACATGTGTATAAGGTGGCTCATGACTGAGCTCTTACTTGAGGCTCAGTTTTTCCATTGACTTTTCCAGGAGCTGCATCGGGTCTATAGCCCATTCAGAATCATTTTTAGAGTGAAGCGCCTTCCACCGTAAGGCTAATAGCAAGCTCCTGCCATTTTGCCATTCTTTTCAGTACAAGTAAAGAAAAATAATTAAAATCTGATTCTCCACTGGGTTACTCTACATCTATGCTTGGTGGTGGAACACCGGCATGAGAGTCTAGTAACGCAGTGGTGCATCGACTTGCAAGTGTCCAATATGTAATTTTCCAATATAGTCTTTTCCATGGGGGCAGCTCCCCATATTTTGAGACGCAGTCTGTCCTGCATTCGCATTTCTGGAGTCAGCAGCAATATTAGTTCTTCCAGCTTAGGTGCGTTTTCTGTTCTCTGCAGCCAGTGTACCACTTCCCAGCCCAGTTAGGGATGATGCATCAACTGAAAGAACAGCTGGAGGAGAGGACTCGCATACTGCAAGCTGACATCAAGACACAGCAAGAAGAGCTCCATGTTATCAAAGAGCAGCTCCAACTAGTGCAAGATTCCAATCTGCAGGTATGTGAATCTGTTCCAGTGTCTCCCGCTCTCCATGTCTGATTCCCTGGGCCCAAAGTACCATTTGATTTTATCTTAACTGTCAGGAGGGTCCAGACTGGTGGGGCATTTTCTCTCCTGCCACAAGGAAAAAATGAGAAATGAGCACCACCGGCAATGCATTCCTAAGGTCTAGAACTGCTGAACTGTGATCATTCCTGAAAGAAGGGACGGTTTAGTGTTTGTAGCAGCAGGGCTGGAGGTTCTTGCTTCCCTGATGTTTAAATATCAAATTGGTGATTGTGCCAAGTCAAAAAATTCCCAAAGTTTATGTCTAATAAAAAGTCACCTACTCAGAACAGCTTGAAGTTTGAATGATCGGGTAAGACTGCAGAAGCTCAGTAGCAGATTTCCAGCTAAAACTGACTGGGTTAATAGGATTGGGGTGGTCATGGATTCCACCTAACTATTTGGGCACAAGCGAACATTTGATTTTCTGTTATTCACAGTTCACTCTCTTATTGTATTTTATGATTCTGCTGCAGCTGCTTTATGTATGTTGACTGTCACAGTGTATGAGTTGGAGACACTGTGGCCCAGCTAACACGGTACAATCGAGTCCTGAGCATTCTGAAAACACTCTCTCACTGGGTGTGATTGTTATATACCCTAACGTGAAATATACGGGGCCAGTTTGCCAGAAATTGGCATATAGGATTGCAGAGGGGAAGGAGTAGAAAGAAAGAAGGAAGGGAGAAGATTAAAGCAACAACCCACCCAGCCCAACACGCCCAGGGGAACAAGTGAGATTGTTGGAACGTTGTTGTTTAATGCTCCTTTCAACTGCTGTATGTCACTTAAGTACCAAAGAGACAGTGCATTTATGGCTAAAGATTAAGCACCATCTAGTGGCTATTTCAATAATTACTGTAGTTGGCACCAGTAGGTTCTAGCCATTACAAAGACTTCAGACAGGTTTCCTCTAGAAGAAATCATGTGCTGTTAAAGGTCAGCAAGTGACTAGCTTTATTCCAGTTAGAAGCTTTCACAGAGGAAACTCCATCACTGAGCTCTTCAAGTCAGGGATGGGGAATTTACAACCTTACTCCCAGAGTTACTTTTTCTTAATTCTTTATTTAATCTCTTAAACTGTCTGGAATAAAATTACCTCGTAGCTTCCCCTAGTGGCTCATTACAGTATGAAGAACTACAGTAGACGGTGATGCTATTATGGAAGATAACGTGCTTTGCTGTTTGAGAAAATACAGTATTTGTGTTCCATATTGACCACTGCATAAAATATCCACAATTTGCAATAAAAGTATCATTTGCACAGACTCATCCTGCAATAACTTGAATAAAGCAATTCACAGCATTGCACCATGCCCTGTATCCTTAACTGCCATACAATTCCATAAAACAACAGACTAGTTTTCAGCTTTGATGTGAGCATTTCTGGGTGAAATGAAAGAATTCTGTATCATACTATTCACTGGCTCTGAATGGTCACAGACTATTTGCAATATTTATTTGGGAAGCCAGGTAACAGGGTTTTATCGTGTTATGAGGTTCTCAAAGGTTGCTTTTCTGTTCTCTCTTAATGTTGTGTTTGAACACAATAGGTTTAGAAAGCAGGTCCAGATTCTTCCTAAGGAAATTAGAGGACATATATGGTTCATAGTATTACACAGGATATGTCCTGCTAGTGAGAGCCAGTGCATCATAATTGATGCCAATTTTTGGAAAAAAGCGTCCTCTAATTAAGGAGAGGTGGCTATTTGAATCAAATATGACACTAAGGAAGGCAATGATGACTCTTCACCTGTTATATTACACCATGAAAGAAATAATTAGATGTGACACTAAAATTAATGACAGCACAACATGAGAAAGAAAATGCTCTTCAGATATCCAGAGTTTGGTGACACTGGAATAACTGAGTAAGCTTTAATTCTGGAAATGGACTATTCTCCAGAAATGATTTACACGGGAAATTTTTTGATATCTACAGACTGTCCTGTGATCTCCTTTTTTTTTAAAAAAAAGAGCTAACTGCAAATCACCCCTGGTGTAAAGTTGTTTTGTGACATTAAAGCACACATGCAGCATAGATTATTTTGTGTTTAATCCATGCATTGGATTTGTCACTCATTTTAACAAACTGTGGTGCAGCTAGAACAATAGTGACTGCGTCCATTTCATCCTTTTATCCAAAAGTCGACAATGTACAAATATACTGAAAAATAATCCAGTTTTACAAACTGAGAGCTGAACTTTACTAATTATAATCTGATCAGATTTACTGTGCATGGTTGCCATCACTTTAATGTGCATGCACTTTTAATTTAGATGTTCACTAGTCTAAGTATCAAAGAGGCTGAACGAGAGAAAAGTACAGCTGGTCATTCTATAAGGGTATCATTCACCAATGAGTCAGTCAAATATGGAGAAGAGTCTGGTGGGCTGGTAAAAATTCAATCAAACTACAGTGCCAAAAATATAGGTTTGGGGAATAGCTGACAAAGAATTGACACAAATTAGATCTACTCCTTAACAAATATGTTAGGGGAAAAAATAAAAACCAGCTCTGTATATCAATCACTTCACTGCTGCAGAATTTACCAGATTCCACTGGCAAACATGGCCTTCTCCATTGTAATATTGGGTTTGTATACTGAAAATAGCCACATGCATGAAAGCCCATGTTGGTACACATGGGAAGATTGCATGAGTAAAGAATACAGGCTCAGCAACTAGAAATGGTGGTTTAGATAAGTATCCGTGTTCCTTTAGTCCTTCTTCTCTGTTGAGGCTGATCCCCCTGTGGTGAGTTTTGTGATATAGGCACCCACAGACCAACATCTGGACTGCAGGTTCCAGTTGTTTCGCAAAAGCCATCAGATTCCAGTGACTTTCAGTTTTGACTTGATAAGGCTTCATTAGAGCTAGTGAACTAGAAGGGAAACTGTCTGTAGCTCCATACCACGTTGCTAAGCCGTGGCAAAGGACCTGGTTTTACTGGGTATACAGAATCCAGCACAATTTATGTTAATGTATCGATTTAATAGATCTTCACTGTCTTTTGCACCCGCAATAGTGTACATTGCATGAGAACTTACTGTAGCATAGTCAGGAAGATGCATTAAAAAATTAAATGCATAAACTGCTGTACCAGCTCATGCATCTCTTTCTTACAGATGCTGATGCAACAACCTATGCCCTTAGTCTTTAACAACATACAGCAACAGAGCCCAAGAAGGCCATCCCAACCACAGCAGCCTGGGGCGACCAGACAGGCCACAGCCAAGAAGCCTCAGCAGCAAGGCCTTATGGGATCCAAACACTACAGTACCCCACACTTACCGTCACCACATCCATTCCTCAGGGAACCTTGTGTCACTTCCTCACAGGTTGCTAACTTCTTGGTTTTCTTCAATAGCAATTGAATGTTCTTTATAAATGGCTCTTGTAATTACTGCATGGCAGCTCGTTTAGGAACAGATCTGTCCCCAGGGCAACTCCACCTGACTTGGCTGGATGAGTGCTGATGGCCGGGCCCTGTGACTCCCTCCACTTTACCCCCACTCCATGAGCGCAATTCTCCTCGTGCCTCCTGAGTCTAGGTTTCATGCTGCAGTGAGTGGGACGTGCGTCACTAATCAGCTTTAAGATGTTACTTTGTTTCACATGATGAATGTAGGTGATCTCACTTTGCTGTAGTATCTAGAGATGTAATGGCCTAATGGTGTTAGACCTAAGGGAACCTCTGATTCCAGTTCTGCTCTTAGTTAGATCAGAGACTATCTGGAGTAGCTCAGGAGTAATCATTGGGACTTACACTGCTATAACTCAGGGAGAAGAAGGCATATTCATAGAGGAAGTACAAGTATCTGTTAGTGAGGGCTCCAGATTTTTCAGTCACCTTCTCCCGCTATAGGCGCCTTCCTTCCATCACATCTGTGCTGCGCGCCCCCTTCTGTTATAGTCTGATTTTGAAAAGACAACTTATTTTTATAGCAAAGTCTCTCAGCACCTGCACAATGGCCACTGAGGGAGCCCTACTGCAGACATGCTGTTTGCACTCACCAGATCTGCTGCCTGTCCCCTGTTGTATTCAGGGAGCAGAAAGTGCCATTGTCACACAGTCTTCTTCTAACTGCACGTTAAAGGTAGATGGTCTCTGCCATGGAGTTGACTCAGCTAACGGGGAAATTTTTTTATGTCTCAGATGCAGCAGCAGCAGCAGCACTTAATGAGAGGCAGCCAGGCACAGCAAACATGTCTGCCAGCGCAGACAAGCATTTCGATGCCCCTCTACAATAGCCCCATGGTGTTTTCCCAAACTCATCCCATCACTGTCTCTGCTCAGATGCCAACGGAAATGAGCGAAAGGCAACAACCGTCTGACTACAGCCAAGATAGGAGTCTAAGGTAGGAATGCAGTCAGTGCTGGCACCTGATGAGGTCTGAGTGGGAGGAACATATCACTGTGCACTAGACTGGGCAGCAGTGAAGTCTTGGCTTTCATTCTACAAGTCAGGAGCTATGTTTTACTAATGCTTTGCTAAAGCTTTACTAATGCCTCCATACATATGCCTCCCATATAACCTAACAGGTTTTTAGGCACGGGATGTACCTATATGTCTTGCTTCGGTCAGAGGGAGCTGAGCTTTTGGTTTCAGGGGAATAAAGAGGCAAAACTAGCGCTTTGCATAGTTTTCTCTTAGTTCCCAGGAACTCCAGAATATTCGTTCTCCTGCCAGGATGGATGCCCTGGAAATAGCCCTTTTCAGTGCAGTCCTGCTAGCCATCCACGTGCAGAACGCTCGTGAAGTCTTAGCAGATATTGGTTAGATAAAGGGCTCGCAGAATCAGGCCCTTTCAAAAGGTCTTACAGGATCAGGCCCTTTAAAAAACGTTGCCTGGAGGCCTTTCTGTCTTAAAGAGGCTTTAGATTATTAAACATGTTAAGGTCAAATTCCCATGTAATCCAGGATGGAATTTGGCCCGAATATTGTTGTGTGCTATACACTTTACAGCCCCAGCCCCATCACCACCCAACCCAGCTCCCGAAACTAGCATGCAAACACTGTTGGTATGTGTTGTGAGGCACCTGGAACTCTTCTGTGGGCAGATGCCGGCTAAACGTGTGTTCGTGTCCAAAGCAAATGAAAGAACTGGATGCTTAATTTGCACGCGGGTGGAACATCATAATTTTAACAAGCTCAGTTAAACATTTGTGATCTGAAAAGGCTTAGATGTTTCAACTCATAGCTGTTGTCTCTTTAGAGCAGATGATAAAATTGTGATCTTACATTATATGCACATAACCATTCAGGTCCATAATCTTGGATGGAATGAGTTAGTGAAGATTTGAGAGCTTTCACACAGCTTTTACTAGGGTACTAGAGATTGAGTGTGAAGAATCTGAACGTAGGAAAAAACAAATACCTTTTCTGACTGTGCCATATTTTCATTCTGCCGTAGGATGTTGTTAGATCAGCCGGTCCAAGCCTTGATGCCGAGTGCTAATGGCAGTAATCAGTCATCACAAAACAGTGCTGGCAGACAGCAAGCAAAGTAAGTCTTCCCTGTTCCTACTGTACACTATCTCAGCAGTGAGCTTTCTCTTCAGCGGCTTTGTCCACGTGCAAGATCTTATTGGGGGTCTTTTCGAGGTCATGAAAATGATCAAAAATCTTGGCTACCAAAAAAGAAAAAAAAATCAGTGGTAAAGAGGTAAGTAACTAGAGCTGGTTGAACCAAAAAAATTGATGTTGGATTTTTTTTTTTAATGAAAAACTTCCTTCAATGAAATAGAAAATTTTCCATGTAAATTTCAGTTCTCGTCCAGCTTTTTCAGGCTTTTATTGAAAACTAAAATCTGACATTTTGTGGGGGAGGGGTTGGCAACCATTTGCGGCGTTCAGTTTCAGAAAACCGACAATGTTCCAGTTCTGGTTTTTCACCATTCTTCTCAAAATTCAAAGTTTTTGACAGAAATGAAAAAATGTTTCTTGAGAAATGTTCACGGGAAATAAAATACGTTCCCTGTCCAGCTCTATACTGACTGTACTAGAGAAAGAGAAGCATTGTTACTGTACTGCTGCCCATTGGCATAGGTAAACTCTTTGCTGTGTTCGAACTTGTTCATCTTAACACAGCTGCACACCTTTCAAGGTTTTGCTGCCGCAGTTGTTTAGTCCTAATCACCTTATTTCTATTGTTGTTATTTCAGTAGCACCCAGAGATGCTACCCCTATTGCACTAGGCACTGTTCTAACATACTATGAAGTATTGGTCCCTGCCCCAGAGAGCTTTACATCTAAGTACGCCAATGGATGTGGTTGTTTCATTGAGCAAAGAGCTCCAGCTATTTAGCTTAACAAAGAAAAGGTTAAAGGGTGACTTGATTACAGTCTGTATGTATTTACATGGGGGAAAATATTTACTAATAGGCTCTTCAGTCTAGCGGAGACAGGCATAACACAATCCAATGGCTGGAAGTTGAATCTAGACAAATTCAGACTGAAAATATGTATAGATTTTTAATGGTGAGAGTAATTAACCATTGGAACAATTTACCAAGGATCCTGGTGGATTCTCCATCACTGACAATGTTAATATGATGATTGGATGTTTTCCTAATAGATCTGCTCTGGGGATTATGTTGGGCAGTTCTCTGACCTGTGCTATACGGGAGATCGGACTAGGTGATCACAATGGTCCTTCTGGCTTGGGATCCGTGAATTGACGAAACTCTTATTTAAACTGACCAAGTCACAAGACTCACGGTTTCGGTGGGGGTGCAACCATACAGCAGAACCATCAGCTTCTCCAAATCAGATACTCTTGTTCTCACATGTGGAGTTCCAGTATGAGTTCCACATCATTATACTGATAAAGGACGTGGAAGACATGGGCGGCCGGTGACCCAGCCATTATGGGAGGCTAGCCCCTGCCCCTCCACTTGTGCCTGAGGTCCCCCCACTTCCCCAGCTCCTGGTGATGCAGTCCGAGTGCTGGCTGGGCAGCCAGTGCCCAGTGCCAGCCACCCTCAGTCCCTGCAGCCTGGGCCATGGAAGAGAACTGAAGGAGAGGGCATGGGGGCAAAGCGTGAGCAGGACCATGTCAGGCTGTTTGGGGAGGCACAGGTTAGCTGTTGCCCTTGATGGGAGATTTTTGCGGCTAGTCTGGTACATTTTCTGGTTATTTTTCCAGACTGCATTTTGCTTTGTTTTAATCAGCGTCGTTCTCTGGCATTTATTCTCATGCTGATACATTGTTTACCTTCTATTAGTGTTTTATTTCCCTTCTATTTACAGATTTGTTCCAGAACAGCAGATGCTGCCTCCTCCATTACAGATGCAGCCAATTACGTGTAGCACAGTGAGAGCTCCTGCCCCTTCTCCTGTATTTACCCCTTCGGTCATGATTCCGCAGGCCAACTTCACTTCCCACCAGACGCAACCTCCGGTTCATCTCCACCAATGGCCACCCCAACAGCAGGTTCAGCAGCAGCATCTCTACCTGCAGGTAGTATACTTGGGCGGGGTTTGTAAATGTCAGTCAGACAGTTTAGAAGGAATGGCTCATACGTGACTTGAATCTGTCTGTCTTATCTTTCATGACTCCCATCTCCACTGTACCTAGACACACCTACAGCCTGCCCTGTATCACCAGAATTTCCAAAAATGGTCAGCACAGTTGAGACCATGTTTTCAGAAGAACTTTAACTCTCATTTAGGCACCAAATTTTTCAAATGCAGCTCAGCACCCAGTACATGGGGCTTTTTGGAAAATCTGGCCGGGAATGTTAAGCAGTGGGAGTTGCTGGGTCCAAAGCACTTTTGAAAATCTGGCCGCATGTGCCTGTAGTATCTGAGCAGACTGCAGGGTGACCAGATGTCCTGATTTTATAGAGACAGTCCTGATTTTGGGATCTTTTTCTTATATAGGCTCCTATTACCCCTTGTCCTGATTTTTCACATTTGCTGTCTGGTGACCCTAGCAGACTGTGGTGGTGTTTTTTTAAACCAGCCACACGCTGCTCTTTATTCAAAGAATTAATTGGGCCACCGAGCAAACCTTTCGCGAAGGCAGATTTGATTTTCAAGAGCAAGGATTGTGCCCAGCTGATAAAACAGTTCGTGGAAGGAATCACTGAGGCTAATTAATCATTGAAAACAGTTTTCATTCTCTCAAAAACTGAGTGGGTTTACAAAGCCGTAAGTGTAATGGGTCGTATGTATGGAGGTGTGTAGCAAAGTAATGGGAAGAGATCAGCTACAGGTGGAACTAGTTATGCTGCAGGGCTGGTTGAAAAAGAAGGGATTACATAGTAATCCCATCAAGATGTGGACTAAGACAAATTCAGCACAGGCACAGAGACAGTGTTTTACAAGGGATAACTCCTTAATTCATCCTCGTAGCACTTGTGGAAGGGTTGGTGCGTTCATGCCCATTTTGTGAAAAACAGCAAAACTGAGCTTGTGAGAAGTCAAGTGACATGTCCAAAGTCACAGTAAATCCACAGCTGCGTCACACTCAGACCGTTTGGCTGGGTTGCCGATCACCTTTATTTTCCATGCCCCATTCATGTGTCACGCTGCATGACTGGGTATTTCTTTGCAAAGATGAGAATTTCTGTCCACTGTGAGCTCAGACTTCAACCCCACCAGAAACATGCCATGGGCTGGCTATCCCGCAGAGGCTTACTGCGGCCAGGCACCATGGCCCCTCAGAACCCAGCTGAGTTGCCTTGTGCAGGGGGGATGGGAGCAGGCTCCTGGAGCTATCACTATGCAGATTTCCCAGCCATCACTCCTCGCAGGAGGAGGAGGGAGCCGGTCTTGCGAAGGCTTCTAGACTTCAGTAGTAGTTGTTGACAATTGCACTCACCCAGACTGGAGCCTTCCCGTAGGCTTCCCTGTGGGTTTGGCAATCGTAGCACTAGCTCCACGGGTTGGGTACTTGATTGTCTGTGGTTTAAGGAGTGCAAATAACTTTGGCATCCAAACTGAGTGCCCGGAAACTCGTGGTTATGTTGAAAATTTAGGCCCTCGGGGTAATTGAAACTTGAGGACCTGCATTTTTCACAAAATGGGGATGAACGCACCAACCCTTCCACAAGTGCTATGAGGATGAATTAAGGAGTTATCCCTTGTAAAACACTGTCTCTGTGCCTGTGCTGAATTTGTCTTAGTCCACATCTTGATGGGATTATTATATAATCCCTTCTTTTTGCTCCCAGACTCTGCACTGTATGTTCCTTTGATAGCCTCGTCCAGAATCAGCCCAACCCTTTCCAGGGCACTGCGTTGAACAGCCAGAAGAAGCTAGATCAGAGCACAAGGTGAATCTGCGTTTGCTGAGAAACCCGTCTGATTGTATCGCATTTTCTTTCTACAGATGCAAGCCCCCGAGTCGGTCCCAGGGAGTCAAAATCAGCGTATTTTCCAGCCATCTCATACACCGCAGCAGAATACTATGGGCTACTTCCTCCATCCACAGCAGCAAAGCCACCATCCGCAGGGTCAGTCCTGCAACTTACAGGACCTGCCTGAAATTCAGCTGCCCTGAAAGCCAGGGCATGAGGAGAAGGTGACGAGTCGCAAGCTGCTGTGTTGAGCAGGAGTCAGGGGAAGGACGGAAATTCGAGGAGAGTCGGCCCTCCTCATGTGCCAAAGGGGTGAGGGTTAGCCCAGAGAGAAACATGGCAGCATGGAGGAAGGTCCCAGCAGGAGAGCAGGATCAGCTATGGTACCTTGTTGATTACCATTTTTATGTATTCAGTCCTTGATGCTGCACAATGACAGTATCAAAGCAAAGTCTCTATTCATGAAGCCCCAGAACCGTTCGACTAAACACAGTTTCACTGTGAACAGCTAGAACGCCCGTTCACGTACGTCCTGTCAAGAGGGGCTACTAAATGCTAAAAGTATTTGGAGGCTAAAATCAGGATAGTAGGAACTGGTTGTGGTGCTCTTGCCTGCCAAAGCTAATCTGCAAAGGCGGTTAGAGACTTGTTGATCAAAAATGGTTGACTTAGGTAGGAAAATGATCTCTGAAGTCATATGTGGCTGATATTGGTCACTAAGCCATATGTCCTTAGACAGCACAGCAGGATAATTCCTTTGGACTGCAATATGGATTTCTAACTTCAGGCATGTTATTAATCAGATCAGTGCAAAGATTGCTTTGCAACTGAGAAAATATTTTCAATTCAGGACATGGATGCTCGTTTTAAATGTTGCTGAAAGTCACTGTGAATTTAAGACCAGTGTTTGGAACACGGAAAACTGTCAGAATCAGCAGGATCCCATTTAATTATCATGTACATAATTCACTATGTTGTAGTAAGTTCATTGTGGATTTTGTTTTCCTTTTTTCCTATACCTCAATCCCAGAATTGGTTTTTTTCAGATGATTGGATAATGCTGCTAATTTCTGTAACACCACTCTTGCCTAAATTTCGTACTGTTGTTATACCAACTGACAGCACCATTAATATGATACGTGTGCAGATAAATTTATATGTTTTTATTCCCTGTAGCCAAGTATTTTTCAGGGTGCACTGGCAAGGAGTCCTTACGTTTTTCCACTGGACCGTGTAGTGCATGTTTCTTTACACCTGAAAATCAGATGAAGGCAAACTTTGTGGTTTTGCTAGTTCGTGTTTCAATTTGGCAAAGCTGAAATTTATACTAACAATGACCCAAGTGATAGCCCAAGCCTATAGGGTTAGCAATAAATTGTATTTTTGTAAATTCTCACTTTTTAACTATATGTGTATATTTATGAACTGACAAAATGTCTATTCCTCAGTGGGTGTATAGTAAAGTGGCCCTACTGTTTGTGTCTTTCCAAAGGAAAATGACTATTTAATTTTTAGATTTTTTTTTTTCTTTAGGAACTGAGTGTTAGATTTGGGTCATGCTCGATCCCAAACGCTGAAGACAATTTATGCCATTAAGAGCAGCTTTCTGAGACAGTGCTTGGGTACTGCCTTAAAGCAATGGCAAAGTCCTAACATTGGGGTGGCACTTGGACTAGAGTTTAGGGTGAGGTTATTGTCTAACCTCGAGCTAATCTCATCAATCTGCTTTTTCTAGGCCCTTTTGGGACCCCTCCATCACCATGAGCTCGGGTGCCAGCCTCGAGTAGTTGAGCAGAAAGAGATGAGGCTGAAAGCATGGTGAGGGCCAGCTGGCTCATCGTGCACAGTGGAGCTGTGCTCAGCACTGCTTGGAAAAGGTGACTGTAGGTCACCGTTGGGCTGCCAAAGCTGGGTTCATGCAGGAATGCTTTATTTTAAGCCAGCTCCCACAGGCTGTTCAGGCACCATGGGCTCACTGGGCATAGGGCCCCACACTTCCCCCCACCCCCTGCACACCCCTAGGTCATACAGCAGCCCCAAGCCCCAGCAGGCTTTCCCGAGGCATCCTCAGTGAGGCAGCTCTGCTGCTTTTCAGCCACTTTGCCCTGGTGGCAGCTGCAGTCCAGCCAAGATTCTGGGTTATGATGTTTCTTTGGCCATTTTAAAAACCATTTCCAAAGAATGTAAAGGAGCATGTTCGTTTCCAGTCCTGCTTGGCTGTGTTTGGGCCACGCCCGCACGCGGCTAGTGAACACCTGCTTGCGAAACTGTACTCTGAACAGAGACGGGGTGGAGCACGTTTGAAGCAGGGTACCTGGCTTTGCCTAGGAAGGGCGTGGACCAACTGCCAGGTTCAGGCTCACCCTGGCTGCAGTCTGAGTGCCTTGCTGCTGGAGGCCAGCCTCGTAGTATGATTATGGGCACCTTGCATGGAGCATTGAGAACTATATTAAACATTTTAGCATTAAAACGCAAGTCACCATTACAGTGACTAAGAGGAGAGCAGCACAGACTGTTAGGAGCTAGGGCAGCGCTCTGTTCCATCAGGCCACACCCCAGCACTGCACAGCTGGCATCAGTCACCAGGGCAGAAGAGACATTAGCTGCTTTCATAGCCTAGTTGGACCACCGTGTACAATATGCTACCAGGGCCACCCCAGTGGGTTGCCGGGGGGAGC
Organism: Chelonoidis abingdonii; assembly: GCF_003597395.2. Classification (NCBI taxonomy): domain Eukaryota; kingdom Metazoa; phylum Chordata; order Testudines; family Testudinidae; genus Chelonoidis; species Chelonoidis abingdonii. The sequence goes on along the minus strand of NC_133776.1, from coordinate 94,355,561 downwards.
GAGGAGCAATTTGCCCCAGGCCCCCACGAGAGTTTTTAGGGGCCCCCATGAGGTCTTCGGCAGCAGATCCTTCAGTCCTGCCAAACACACCCAGATCGAGTGAAGGCCCTGCTGCCAAAGACCCGGAACTTCTTCCACTCCAGGTCTTCAGCGGCAGTTCGGCGGTGGGGCCTCCACTGGCTCTGGGTCTTCGGCAGCAATTCGGTGGTGGGTCCTTCACGCGCTCCAGGACCCGCCGCCGAAGCGCCCTGAAGAGCTGAAGCGGAAGGGTTTCCACACTCGCCCCGCCCCGCCTCACGCAGGGCCCCCACATGCGCTCGCCAGGGCCCAGCGCAGAGTTAGGCCCGGAGCAGCCACCCGCAGCGTAGGAGCCTGAGTCACGCCGACCAATCCCCGCTGGCTCGCGGACAGGGTGGCCAATAAAATGAAACCCTTGGGGCTCACGTGGGTAGAGGGTGGAGCTAATGAGGCTGGCACATTTGCTCTCCGGCCGCGGGGTTACAGGGCGGGCGCTACCCCCCGAGTGACTGGGGAGGGCTGCAGAGGTCCCGGTTCTCGTGCCGCAACCTGCCTGCCCTGTGTGAGCCCCCGGCCCGGACAGTCCCTGCGCCTGGGGCTCTGGTACCTGCTTCCGCAGCGCCCCCGCTGTGGGGCGTCTAGTTCCTCTGCTCACGCGGGCGGGGCTGTNCCCCCTTTTTTTTTTTTTTGGCTGGCTCAGTGAGTGTAGCTCAGATTTTGGCCAAGGCAGCTGAGGTGAAGGTTGGGGTAGCAAGTTGGGTACCAAGGCTTAGCCGGCAAAAAAAAAACAACAAAATGTTGACCTTAACATTATTAAGCTCCTGTTTAGAGTGGGTTCACCCACCTCAGCTGCCAGAGGTATAAAAATGTGATTGTCCCTGCCAATTCCTTGTGACTGAAGCATGTTGTAACGTCAGGGCCCATGGCTGGAAAAATTATGTGAACTAGCAACTGCCTTGCGCAACTAGCCTCAAACATCTGCTTAGCAGAGTGTTGTTTGTAGCTGTCTTTTACTGGCACATACAAGGAGCAAAAATTGTGCCCTTGGGCGATCCATGTCATGGCCAAGAAATGGCTCATGTCTAACAGGACGTGCCTCCTTAGCAGCCACTGGCCACCCCACAGAGGCACATCATGTAGGTGAGCTGAGCCACTCGCACACAGGGCTACAGGCTATTGTGCAACGTGTGGTACATAACTAATGTGCACTGAAGTTGGGTGTGTTTTGCTTGAGGGCAGCTTAGGGGCTGGTTGGTACATAAGTTGCCGCTGTGTAGCCATTCCAGGGGGGTGTCATGTTACAGCAAAGGTAGCTGAAAAGGCATATAGCTGGTCTGCTTTGAGGCACAGGAACCGTAGGGCTTGCTGGCTGGGTGCATTCACAAAGTCCTGAGCAGGGCTCTGTGTCTGTTACACACATCATGGAGTCCATAACCTCTGCAGAGGCGAGTGTGGTTGACCCCAGGGCTGCCGAAGCAGCTGGCTCCAAGGCCTGCTGCTCCGATGGCTGCCAGGACAGCCACACCAGCCACTGCAGCAGCTGTGGTCTGCTGGCCACAAGCAGCTCCCCAGCAGCAGCACCAGTGCCCCTGCTTCAAGATTTAATTACGGATATAAGTCAGGGACAGGTCACAGGCCATGAATTTTTGTTTATTGGCCGTGACCTGGCCTTGACTTTTACTAAAAGTACCCATGACTTACTTAACTGTAGCCTTACTCACGAGGGCTGTGTCTTTGGAAAGGGATGGGATTCCACTGAAAGTAGCAGCTTGTTCTTTCAACTCCTGCTTGATAAAACTAGCCAGGTGAGGCTGGAGATGTCTTACCCAGCTTCAGGAGAGGTGCACAGTGGCAGATTAGAGGCCTCCCCCGCCCCCCCCGGTGCATGAAAAATGCACACACACGCCCCCACACACACCCGACCTGCTCCACCAGCCTGTTCGGGGAATGAACTAGATGGCTTGCAGGCAGAAGCAGTGGGGAGGCTCCCCTCCCTGCCCCTTCTCTC
>NC_133776.1:94292480-94353502 GCF_003597395.2 Chelonoidis abingdonii | reverse complement strand
CCCCGCCCCCACTCTGGCCCCACAATCCAAGGGGAGGGCTAATGGCGTTATTGCACTGTGTATCCCAAGCAGCATGAAGGCTGGCTGCCCACAGTGACATGCCAGCTGCACCCAAACACTCGTCACTCACACGCCTGCAGCTACAGGTCTGTTTTTAGCAGCAGGCTGTGTACAGCTACAGGCGCTGGACATGACACCTCCAGCCCCAGTGTACGAGGACCCTCAGATACATGCTAGACACCCAGGCTGTTTGTCTGCAGCTGAAAGTCATTGATGCAGCACGCAAGGAACAAAAATATACACACATCCCAGTTCACAAATGGTGTGGGGCATGGCTCTCGTACAGAGCCAGCATAAAGGGTGTGCCCTTCAGCGCCGGTGTGCACGACCAGCTTGTAGCTCAGGCTCGCTGATAGCTGTGAGAAGGCACTACCACAGCATCTGTTGTGGCACTTGGCTTACGTTTGCCAAAGGGGGCAGGTGGAGGTTGGGATTTAAAAATTTTTTTAACAAGCTTGTGTTTAACTAATCCCCCACCCCACCCGCCGCTCTGTGCTCAGTAACTGCCACAACTTTTATTAAACTGCAATGGAAGCCATGGCTAACTTCGGGCCGCTTTGGTACAGTCCTGCACTGGTGGAGCTGTGCTCTTGGAATGTGTTTCAATGGGGCCAAGACATGGACAAAAAGGTGTTATAGGAAACTGGCCAGTTAGTTATTCTACAGATTAAGCATGTTCAAAAAAGCACTAGGTAAGGTCATGGAGGATGGGTCCATCAATGGCTATTAGCCAGGCTGGGCAGGGATGGTTTCCCTAGCCTCTGTTTGCCAGAAGCTGGGAATGGGCAACAGGGGATGGATCACTTGATGATTACCTGTGCTGTTCATTCCCTCTGGGGCACCTGGCACTGGCCACTGTCGGAAGACAGGATACTGGACTAGATGGACCTTTGGTCTGACCCAGTGTTGCCATTTTAACGCTTGCTTGTGGGCTTTCACATGCTCTCGCTTGCTAAACTTAAGGTGGTAGGAGCACCCCTGTGACTATAGCCTTGTAACTGAAACTATCATGATAAATGCCCTACCAGTCTCAGCTCTTCGAGGCTTCTTTGGTTTTTTTAGCGCATGAAGACAGGCTTTTGTACCGAAACAAATTGGGGGTGAGGGAAAGTGGGGATAGGAGAGGGTGGGGGCCTAGCATGTGCTGCAGCCAGTGTGAATGCAAAGCACGCCTAAAGGCCTGAGCTGGGTTGCCTCAAGTAGCAGCCACACACTCATCTGCTGCTCCATCAGAGACAGCCCCGGTGCTGGAGCAACCCTTTCAACAGCTGTTTGCCCTTTTATTAGGTTGGCCCCACAGCCAATAGTGTTATTGGATAATAAAGTAAGCTGGCAGGGAAGAAAGACGAGAGACGGGCTCGTGCAAAAGCGAATGTTAAAAAAACAAAAACAAGGCCCAAAAATTCTCATCCTCACTCTTCGTGCAGCTGGGCAGCTCTCTCTGGTTTGGCCTTGTAAACCCATCTCAGCTCTGCTGCAGGCAGTGGGGGCTAGTGTAAATGAGGCCAGCTGCTGGCACTGGGCTTGCCAGTAAGGCACATTGTAGTGCAGAGAAAGTCCATGTTTTATGGAGCTCGCAGGCTGAATCACTGCAGTTGCCTTGTCATTATTGCTTATGGAACACAGAGCTGGACAATTGTGCAGTTGAGACTTACATGGCTACTATGTGCAATATGGGCATCCTCTGCCAGCTCATTGCAGTGACAATATGGCCCTGAGGATGGCTGCTAGATGTGGCTGGGGAAATTGGGGAAAGAAAAGAGGCTAAATGGTGGCCCTAGAATGCAGGGTTTGGGACTCTTTTTCAGATTGGCCTTTCAAAAAACACGCACTTTATTATGAAGAAAAAAAACACCCTACCCCTTCTTTGCGCTGTCTAGCACCCATTAGTGCAATTTGGCTAAAAGAGTCATTGATGGATGTTGACAAGCCCTGGCTAACACTGGCCATGTCCCTCTGACTCATGTGAAGAGGCAACTTTCATGAATGCACATCCTTTCCTGCTGCCTTCAAAGCTCCTCCCAGTTTTCAGACTGACAATCATGAGCGCACCACACTGTTGAGGTCCTTACTCAGGTTTTACTCAGTTTCTGTTCAGTCCTTACTCAGGCGATCTCTTGTCAACACAACAGGAGTCCATCCTGTGTAAATACTGAATCCAGACCTCAGCCGTCGGCCCTGAGCGCTCTCACATAAAGCAATCCTATTCAGGTTACTGTTGATTTGTTTACCTCTGTGTTAGCGATGGCCTGTGTTTTTGTGACCTGTTTGCAATAGCCTGTTGTCAACTGGTGGGCTTGTCCGCTTATAATGGGATGCACATTCTACCAGTAGTAGAGACTGGGCTTATTACTGTCCTGTGGACGGTAGGAATGCAACAGCGTGTGCCCAAAGATTGGTGCCGGCTCAGAGTGAGACACCTTAAGTCATAAACAGTGTCCAGCTTTCCAGTACACACGTGTGTACACAGTTGGCCACACAATTCCAGACCTCTGAAAACACAGGCAGCTTTAATTCAAATCTTGCACTTTTGGCATATTTGTACATTATAAGCTAAAGCCTGGTGGTTATAACCAGGCTGGTTTGACAAACACAGTGAAACGTTCTTGTATATATTGTACTATATCCCCTGTAAAAACTTAGACTTGAGTATGAATTTTATTTTATATGATGTCAAATATAGATTAACATTTATAAATGTTAAAGTGTTTTGTAATGGAAAAAAGGAAGTGTCTTATGAAGACAGTTAGATTTTATTGTTGTCTTGCATTACATGTCTCTGCACAGCTCCATTGAATAGGAGCCGTCGCATCTCGACAAGCTTTAACAGAGTGTACATAGTATTTTGGAAGAAAATAAAAGTATACTTTTAAGACCTCTTACACGTGTGCTTTGCTTGGTACTTAAAGCACAGTCTTAATCGGAGCCATGGAATGTGGCTTACGAACACAGCAACTGGCTCAGCATATATAATTGGCCACACAAACGCAATAAAGATGGGTGGCTCACAACACAGGCTGGGCCTGCTGGGTGTAGAAGCTGTGGGGAATCGTCACGAATGGAGGATAGCAGAAAGACAGACCTTGCCTGGTTGGGAAAGAAGGGAGGAGCGACAAATCCCTTTGGGAGAAGGACGGGGACAGGGTAGTGAGGGAAGAGAGAGAAGTTAACAGGATTCGCAGTCCTCAACTTTAGAATTCTAAAAGGTAAGGATCATACATTGGGATAAATCAATCCTGGGATTAGAAATCTGTCTCCTCTTTGATGACAATTTTCCTTGTTCTCTCAGCTTTCGCTTGTTTCTATCTCTACCTAGTGTCTTTGACAGCGGGAGGCTGGTTTCTTGTGCCTCGGCTTAGTCATGAGTTTTGGCTATTGGTTTGGCAAAGACTCTGTAAAAATGGACTCTGCTTATAGTGTCTGAACTAGAACTGCTGCATATAACTGCTAAAATCCACATGGCACTAGGAGTGCTAGGGTGATCAGATGTCCCAATATTAGAGGATCTGTCTTATATACACACCTATACCCTCCACACCCTGCAAAAAGAAAAAAAAAAAAAAAAAAAGGGTCCAGAATTTTCACACTTGCTCTCCAGTCATCCTGGGAAGTACATACCATCCGTGCACAGGCTTCCTGTTTTCCTCAAGGTGCTGGGATAACGTTTAAACCCCAAATGGTCTGGGACTTGACTACCCTCTCCTTGCATTCCATCAACTGAGTGGTTTTTAGCTCTTAGTTCCAGGGGACACACCTTTCTCTGACAACTAAAGGCACAGCCTTCTCAATTAGGGTCCCACCTTTGCAAAGTTTCATTTCATTCACTAAGGTCCTAAACTTTGCAATCTTTGCACACTCACAATTCCCATTTCCTGCAAAAGGGTAAGGCTGCCTTTTGCAAAATCCACTACTTCACTGCAGCATTCCCTGGTACTACTGTAAATTAGAGCTTTTCTGCTTTTAGTAAGTACTAAGGATGGGACTAGACTTTGTGAGCCTGAAGGCACTTTTGAAAATCCCATGCTGGTTAAACATTACAGTAAACCTGGCGCTCAATGAAAAGGAAACACATGCCTCCAAAGCAGATTTTTTTTCTTAAGTGAAACAAGTTTATTGACATCTCATTACTTACAGTACCTTTACTGCATACAGTACATCGTATAAAAAGCCAACATGCCGGCACATAAACATGTTTTGCATTCTTGGTGATATAACTGTAGCAAAAAGACAAAATATCTTTTTTCTCTGGAAATAAATTGGAATAATTCTGTTAAGAAATTCTTTTACTCAAATAACAAATTACAATTAAATATAAGAATTTTGTATAGTACAACTGGATGGAGGCTCTTTTATTAATGTAAATAAACATATCCATTTCTTAGTTGCCATGCTGGCAAACTACTAAAAAGATCAGTATGTTATGGCCATCTACAAGTACTGAACAATTACTGTGTTGGACGGAGTGAACCTTAAGTGATTTTTAGTACCATATGACTGAGCTCACCCCTAACTTCCTAGAAAATATTAAAATGTTTGGCTTTTTCAAACAATTATAGTACTGGGTCCTGCTCTTCCTTCAATCTGTATACGTAACACCCACTGATTTTAGTGAGAGCGCCACAGTGGATTTGCCATTCCCAGCTGAAACTATTAAAATGTCACCAGTGTGTCCGGAACTGTAGTCAATCCTGCTACTGAGGTAGGTGGAAAAAAAAAAACAAAAAAAAAAACACACAACCTAATGGACCTTTTTAGTTCACTTGCCTCAGGGCACACTACCTTTTTGTTAGCCATTCCCTTGGACTGGTAGTTTGGCTTTTCCTCACTCATTTTAGAAAAAGACATTTTATATGCCCAGTAATAATGCATGAGGGAGGGAGGATTACTCAGATCATACTGATCGCTAAAATTGTCAGTTCCTGAGAGCAGGTCAGGACGTAATGGGGTAACCATGTGATTGTATTGTCTTTAAAGTCATGCTGATGTTTTCACATACCACCTAATCCAATTTAAGAAGTGAAAATGAATATGAATAAAAACCCATTAATATTAGCAAACCCTATCCAGATAAACTTCCCCCAGAATCAATGCCAGTTTTATCTTGGATGCAATATACATTCCCTCCTTCCCCTCCCCCCCAAAGAAAAAAAAAAGCAGGGAACTTTTTTTCATGAAAATGTCTGTCCATGTTATTTTGTGTGTGTGGGGATTACGGGTTCCAACGTGGCAATTGGACTTATTCAATAGAAACCAGAGGATGTGCAGTCTCCCACAGTATCCTAACCCAGGAGTGGGGGTTACTCTCTGCATCTCTACAGAGAATTTTAAAGGGGTCAAAGCTCCCAAGTGCAGATATGCTCTGCTAGAGCACTTGTAAGTAGAGTGGTTAACCTAGCTATTATCACTTTGTCACCTTAGAGTAGGGAATCTCACAGTAGAGAGTCAATGGGGAGGAGAAGGGTTTTGCCTCCAAGTTTCTATATATTTTGTTAGCCAGGTCATCTCCACAGTGAGTGGAGTAGAAAAGGGACACAAGAGACAGACGGTCAGATTCTAAACTCACTCAGCACAGTGTGAAGCAAGATGCTCTCCCTTGACCTCCTGCAAACAGCCACCCACTTGCTTCAAATTCTACACTTGAATATTAAAGGTGTTCCAGATCAGGACTAATAACTGGTGTCAGAGGGATCAGAAGCTGGTCTGCAGCCTCCAACCACCTGGAGTTTCATGAGCTCTTCCCACTAAAGCAACTGCACAACTCTTGGCCACCTACAGAAAGATGATTTCCTCAAGGAGGCTTTGTCCTGCAAGGCTGATCCATCAATCACTACTATCTAGAGCTCACATGGCACAGAAGGTCAAGGCAATTTTTTGCTGGACCAGAACACAGGTGTATAGAGGAATGACAAAAATCGACATTACCTTTTCTTTGTTCAAAATCTATAACAAACAAACAAACTAAAAATAATCTCTTAGGATAATAAAAAATAAACAAATGATTGTACCCCTAACTTTTAGTTTTAAATAGATTTTACATGTATGCTGGTCATTCTGTGTATAAACATGTGTGTGATAATTCTACTATAAACGCAGGTACAGAATTGATATATAATTGGTAATTGGCTTTCTGTATGGTCCTTTTGACTAACATTAATAGAAAGTGCATAACATTTGTAAAAGTGCCTATTTTTGCATAACAGACATTTAATATCATGTCCACTACATTTTTCAGACTTCGTTGATACCTCCTTCCTGCATATAATTTAACCTGCGTCTAACTCTTTTTATAAAACTTGTTTCCCCACCCACCACAAAAATTCAATCAGCCTTTAACTTCTCTTGCTTGGCAAATACACCATACTTGTTAACCCACAATGAAGTCTGAAATTAAAATCATATGGCTTGATGCTGCTCAGCCTTTTTCACACGTAGTTGCATTGACTTCAGTGGGGTTGCCTGCATACTGTTTACTCACGTGAGTAAAGGTTTGCCTGATCGATCAAGCCCTTGCCTGGAACATCAAAAGTTACCTGCTTTTTGTTTTTAAAACAGTGAAAATATGCAATGAAAACAATTAGTAAACACAGATATACAGATCCATGCAGTAGTATCCATCTCTGCCTTCGAAATATACATGAGAAAGGATATAGGCTTTTCACACTTCAATCCATAATATACAAATCAAAATTATATAACCTCAAGCTACGTTTAAGCGTCCTAATTTCACTTTCTGTATATATATTATCCATTTTTTGTAATTATTCCTTCAGTTGAGATCAATTTACATTAATTCCTGAGATTAGGAAGAAATGGTTTTACACATTCAGAAGGCATGGTAACTTTCCTCCCACTCACAGTGACAGAATTTCAGCATTGTGTTGCAATATACAGCCAAGTTCAGAAATCTTAGTTTTGTTTCTACTCCATGTAAGCAACATAGAAAAAGCACCTAATATTGGTATCACCTCCTGTCCTAATTCTTTACAAACATACACCTTATAAAAACAGTGGTGCTTTGCAGTGAAAGATTGTAATTCATGCCTTAGAAATATGCATTAAGCAGTTTACCATGTAACATTTGCAGCTTATCAATTTTGTAAAAATACAAGGTTTTCTTCCCCTCCCTTTAATGCACACTACATAGCAGTTGAGTCAACAATTTTTCTCAGTAATATTAGCAGAGCTTGCCTCAAAGGATCCTTACAATAAAGAGATGGTTCCTTTGTTGATTATTACTACAAAAAGTTGTTGTTGTTTTCCTGCCGACATACTTAAAAACCTGATTTTCAGACTCCGAAGGATTTTGTTGCTACTATATGTCCTGATGGATATAAACCAGGGGTCCCCAACACAGTGCCCGCGGGTGCCATAGCGCCCGCAGGGGCATCTAAATGCACCCGCGTCCTGGGTGGCGGTGGAGCATCCGCCTAATTTCTGCGGCGTTTCGGTGGCGACGCCTCTTGATGACGTCACTTGTTGGCAAGTGACATCATCGAGAGGTGCTGCCGCCGAAATGCTGCAGAAATTCGGCAGCATTTGGCGAGTGCTCCGCCGCCGCCACAGTCCTTTGTCTGGCGCCTGCCAGACGAAAAGGTTGGGAACCACTGATATAAACTATCACACTGGTAATAATCCAAAAGAGAAGACCCATGGCAAAAGACTAACAGTTAAAAGCTTGATCTTAGAGTCAAAGGTAATAAATCAGCATCTGCTGCAGCAGGTCAGTCACCCGGCTCAGCAGTCATAATTCAACTGATTAGGAGGTGGCTACTGATGGCTACTACTGGGTTTTGAGATAACATTCAAACAAAATCATGTCTTTCTCCAATATGCACCAGATGAGCAAGCTATCCCTCCCCTGCCTGCAAGTGGATGCAGATAAAATTTAAGTGCTTTACATCACATCCTAATTCCTTACACAGAAAAAAAGGGATTAGCCATTGTCTGCCAGTTTCTTTGCGACTGCAGCAAGTACACTGGAATACATTTGATTGGAAGTTACACGTTTTGATGATCCGTCCCCAGCGTTCTCACCCTTGTACAACAGGGGGGCCACAAGAGTATCAGTTAACTCCCCCATTCTTGCATCTCAGGGATACAGAATGTTGGCGGGAAGGGGTAACCTATTCATCTGGGTTGATGCCGGAAACCATGGAGTCAGATGGAAAATTACTCAGATGGAAATCACACCCGAGCTGCAAAATCTCGGTCCCCAAAATTCCAGGGCATACAGATCCAATGTAGAAATGGTGCCATTTGGGAAATCAGGATTCTGGTCTGAATTTTGCATAGATTCAGGCCCAGCTCTGACACCAGCTATTCACTAGAAGCCAGTGAGGTCTGATAAAGAAAAGATTAACACTACAGTACAGCAATAAGTAAAAGAATGGAAACTTCCTTCTTTCTCAACAATGCTCCTGTGACCATCAAGGCTACCAGTCCAAAAACTTTTATTCCCCTTAGTACTGAGGCTTTTGCCCTGGGTTGGTGTGAGTTTACATGCAGATTTAGAAATGGTTATTTTGAAATTAAACCAGCCTGAAAGTAAAACACTTAGATGTCAAGTACTACTTAGAACTGAAGATGGCAGAAAATCATCAAATTCATCACAACAATGAACAGTAAATCAAGAAATAGGCAACCAGTAATAATAGTCACACAGAAAGTTTTGCAATAGTGCCCTCTATGGGTCACATTTAGTATTTTTTAGTAATATTGCATATTTTGTATAATATGGTAAAAATGCCGTTTACTTTTCTGTCCTTTTTGAACTATACTGAAATTTCTGAACAACACAAAGATGTGATTGTGCTTCAAAGTGTTTTTAATTACTTCAACACATATTATCATCTGGTAGTTAAAGCTAAATCCTCAAATCTCATTCTCAATATAAAACAATGCTCACTTTCCACAGCAATGGCCTTTGTGTTACATAGAGTGCAAAGGTTAAAAAAAACACAAAACACCACCTATACTCTGGCTCTCGCTTTTAATTGTGAAGTTTTAGCATTTTCTACCTTGGCTTTTATGTCTAGAGGTTTCTCAAAAAATCTCACCAAAGCTGGTTCATTTAACAAGGAAGCCAGGATCTGCTCAAAGGCAAAAGACCATTCATGGTCGTCTCTGCGAATGCTTTGTACATTCCTGCGCTCAGTCTGTTGGGGTGCACTGTCTTTCTTTAGAGTGTTCTGGCTGTCCGTGCTGGATTCTGCTGCAGAAGCTGGGCTTTTGGCTGGCGAAGTGGGGCTTTGTAGTCTTCTCCCAACTTCTTCCATCTTCAGCAAGAGGCTGGTGACAGTCGCTATAGCCCAATATAGCGACTCCTCTTCAGGATCCCCGTGGAACAGGTTGTATAAAGTCTTTGAGAACTGGATGAACTGGAACTAGGGAGAGTTAAGGAGGAGACTGTTCAGAGAACATCAACTCAAAGCCCTAGCAACAGGCTTTTCTTTTTAGCTACTATTCTTTATTGCCACCTTCTTAAAATAATTTCTTATGGAAAAGCATCCTCTAAAAACACATGACCATTTCCCCCTTTGAAATATGCCTAAGCTTACCCAGAAGGGAGAATGGACCATTATGACATCCATCAAAGAGATGCATGCAGCTGCTTTGTAATGGCGCTAAAGTCATTCCTATAAATGGTTCCTAACAGGTAAATGATTGCTTAGACACTCTTCTAGAATCAAACAAAGGGTCTTAGTTAAAAAAAGACTGATCTTTTCTCCCCCTTCCATCAATGCCTTAATACATAAGAACCAGGCTGAGTGTTATAAACGGGAACTAAAAAGTCATGTTCAGAGAACTCTGGCAAATGCTTAAATAACAGAGCACGAACTATCAGGAAAATGGAATGAAGATGGAAAGATTTGTCTTTCGTCTCAGACAAGGATTAAACACAGGGCTTCTGTTGCCCTGTGCTCCCTCCCACCATTAAGTATAACCTCGCACCACCTGCTCGTCTTATGCTAACTGAAAAAGTAACCTGAACAATAAAAACAGTCTGTATGAAATTCTCAGTCAAGTGAGAAATACTCGTACAGACCTTTGGGAAATGCATGTGCACAACTCAGCTCACAGGATAGTCCTTAACTGAAGAGAAACTTTACGGAGGGTCCCCTTCTGGTGCGTTTGCTACTGCAATATTTAGAGTTCTGTATCAGGAACAACAGATGAACCCTGTCGTATAGCATTTACCATGTGGTTATAAACAAGAACTTCTGTCATGGTTAAAGTCTTGATTATGGACTGCAGCTGTTCTAAGAATCAATAGCAATGATTTACTATGATTGGTGCTTAGTACATTGCTTTTTCTGGGGCAGTGGTTTTACAGGAGACCTGAATGAACAGCTCGCTACCTGTAATGGAGCCTTATGGTGGAATTTTCAGACGTGCCCTTCAAGTGACTTGTGCTCTTGAGGGCTTCTCCTTATACAAAATTTGTACCGTTTAACTACAGTGGTTCAGAATGAGGTATGCATTCAGGCTAGGAGCTGTACTGGAATAACTATTGGCAAAAAAAATCATACACCTAATTGACAGTTATGCTGGTACAGACACCATATGTCGACCAGGCCTAAACCACTTAGACGTAGCGCCCTTAATGAATACTAGAGGCAATGAAAACATTCAGCCAGGATCGTAACAGTTCAGAAAGACAGTCTAGTGGTTAAAGTATAGGACTCAACGTGAAGAGACCCTATGAACACACGGCGTTTTAGCCATTAAGCTGATCGCAAGGAGAGATAAAGCGAAAAACTAGACTGACACAGGAGTCAGAGAGACAGTTTTACCTGGTTCATTCTAGGCAAATCCTTAATATTTTCTTCTTTTTTAAGAAGTTCATCTTGCCATTGCTTCAGATAGGCCTGAATATCAATCTTCCCTTTACCTGCTTGAGAGAAAAGAATATTTCAGAATTAATGGATCTCTGACATATTCCACTTGTGACTTCTTAGCAGAAGATGTTCCCATGTGTCCTGGAACATTTGGCTTATATTTTCTTTTGGACATGATCATCACATATTAAAACGAAAGAAATATAACCAGTGCACAAGGTTTCCTATACAGAACTATGAAAAGACATGGGCTGACATTTAGGCCAAGGTTCAAGTGAGAAGCAGAGTCAGGGCTAGGGTTCTCGTTCAGATCTGACAGTGGCAGAGATATTCTCACAGGATTTTGGCACAAGACAATGGAACTCCTGTGAATTTCCACAATCTTAAAATGGTACAGATACCCTGTGGTCAATTTTCCTTGTGAGATTTTGGCTATTTGCCAACCAAGCTTGGGATTCAATTGCAGGGACAGATTTTGATCTGAGAATTCATATCCAGCTTCTCTCCAAAGCCTTTATGGAGTTCAGGTTAGAAGTACCAGTTTTGGCCCATAAGATGGACGGTGTTTTTGCGAAGTGTCAAGATGATATGTTTCTCCATGAACAATGTCTAGTCTGAAATTACTTGACCACACAATCTTTATCAATTCAGTAACAGATGTTCTTGGTTTTTCTAAAACATGAATTAAACCATGGGAAGGGGAAGGGAATCATATGATGTCTCAACTGGTAACAGACACAGAGGTTTCTCCTCCAGGTTATCAGTTCAAATCTACACCAGATCAGACAGAAATGACAAAAAGTCAACAGGTGAATGTTAGTGAGTTATGTGAAATGAGCTGGTACCCTCAGTCAAGTTCCTACTCAACAGCCTTAGTCAGACCTGTGGGCATAGAGATGAATATAACCCCTACCTGTTACCTGCCCCGAGTAAGCCCAACAATACAAAGAGATTAGACATTAATGCCATCATGCAGGAGCAGCCATGCTGCCGAGATGCTCCATTTCCTCTCCACACATGTGCCCAATTTCCCTCTCCTAAAGGCAACACTGGGTCACTGAGAGTCTAACTTTGCTGATCGCGATTCTTTACCTTTTTCTGGACTTCTCTTCAAAGCATCCGCTTCCTGACTATCCACAGGAGAGGAAACTACATTTGAAGAGAAAAAACAAGTATTTGGTGTTTCTTTCACAGATTGAGTTTATACTGTGTTTCCCCTTATCAAAATTCCCTTCATCAACAGGCTATTTAAGACACATGCTTGCTTGTATATTGAACTCAGCTGTGACAGAGAAGCAGCGATATGGATGCACCGAAGAGCAAGAGTTGCCAACCATACTGCAGAGCTAGCTGAGACAGAAGGAGCCAGAGTCAGCTGCATAGTCTCAGATCCTCCCCATTACCTCTCTGCCCCCAGGTGTTCAAGACTGGTGGAGGCTGGTGGAATGTTTACTGCAGATATTGTACTGCTACTGTGCAGCTAAACCTCTCACACACAGCTTATGAAGGAGAAAAGGGAAGTCAACTCCACAGAAGAGCAATGACTGAGTTTCCTAAAGGAAATGTTCTGTATAGATCCCTGGCAACTTGGACTCGCCTCTTTTTGCATGGGACTTCAGAAATGGAGAAATTGTTTCTGAAACCTCAAGAAGATTATGGATTTAGATGTTCAACTCCCTGGGGCAGGGAGTCTTCCTTTGTTTCTGAGTATAGCGATAAGCATACAGGCAGTAGTTAAAACAAAAAGAAAAGCTAACAACTATTAGGCTTCTGGTGTGCTGAGATCACTGCCTAGCAAGCTGATCAGTATTTTCTCATTGTTCCTTGTGTCTTCCCATCTGTCTGTTTCTATCCACTGTCTCTTGTCTTAAGACTGTAAGCTCCTTGGGTCTTTTTGTTCTGCGTGTTTGTATAGCACCCACCTCTATATCCATGACTGGAGCTCCTAGATGCTACCATCATACAAACAAATACATGAAATAATAACTAAGTACTGCTTATTGTGATATTCCACAGAATCTAGCCATTAACCAGCTTTTCAACCTGAGGCAACACACAGTGATACAGAAAAAACACTCTGAGAAGAGAGTAAGTGGATATTTATGGAGAACTTCTGCACTGCCTTGTGGGATATATATGATCTTCAAGGATGGGGCTTTTCGTGTCATCGGGAGGTACATTTTACATAAACATTCTTTGGGGGCAGGAATTGTGTCTTCATGGGCATTAATACAGCACCTCTCACAATAGGGCCCAGTCCTGATTAGGGTGACTGAGCTCTACTGCAGTAGAGCTAATAGAATATCACTAATTCTTTGTAATAAAGCAAGCATGCTGGGGCTTACCATTGAGTTGACTGAAATGAATCAGCTCTTCTTTTGAAAGATCATCACCTTTGGAAGGGCTTAGAGATTCCACTTCAGTAAAAGCTGCAGGAAAAATTAGTGCAATCAATCGAAAGCGGACATAGTGGTACCTGGGCCATCAACATACTGGAAAGGGCAACATAGTGACAGCCAAGAAACTCTCTTATGGTCTCTCAGTAGTACATGAACTAAAGGAGGGGGCGGAGGAAGAAAAATAAAAAGGAAATAACAGTAAAGAGAAAAGAATATAGAACATTTAGCACAATCTCTAAGTGCGTGGAGATGAAATTCCTCAGTACAAATCCCACTGCTGGACAAAGTTGTACTCAAAAGTAATGGCACTAAAATGCTCCGTAAACAGCCATTAGTAAAGGTTTCTGAAAGAACATGGAAACAAAACATTTTCTATAAATAAACTGCACTGATTTAGGCCCTGATACTGCAACAGAATCAGTGCAGATGGATTCTCACCAGGGTCAGCAGGTACAGGTGCAGGGATCCACCTCTCTAGAGGTCTGCAAACTTCAGTGGGGCCTGCCTGTGCAGACCCATTTGCAGGTTCAGGGCTTAGTACTTTTTGGCTAAGGATTTCAAAGTGCTTTAGAAACATAAGTGAGGAAAACTCATAACCCCCCTGTGAGGTTAAGGGAATTGCCCAAGATCTGGCGGAGCAGGCAAAAGAAACAATTACTTGACTCCCAGACTGGTGGTTAAGCTCCCAAAAGATCCCGCCTTTCCTCAGAACATTTTCCACATTAAGGCCCAAATTTAGCAAAGCACTTAAGCATGTTCTTAACTTTAAACACATGCTTTAGCCCCACTGAAGTTAAGACAATTAAGCACGTGCTTAAGTTCTTTGCTGAACAGAGGCCTTAGGGATTGGGTCTGCAACTCAATGAAGTTAATGGAAAGACTCCCATCGATTTCTGTAGGCTTTGGATTAGGTCTTTAGTGAACAAATGTCTCTACAAAAAAGGTGCATCTTTAGATGTATGGTGACCTCCCTTCCTAGACTTTACCTGGGCTTTGTCATTTGGATTAAGTACAGTTTCAAGTCCTATAGTCTTACATCACCTCTGAAATCAAACCAGATTTTGCATTTTTCCATGTCATCTCTGTCCAGACTCATGGCAAAATACTGACAAGTCAATACGATACAATGTAACAGAGCTGAGGTACAAATTTATTAGCAAAATCAGTGGCTGAAAATAAGGGACATGAGGCTTCTGAAAAGCACCTAGAGTATAACAGAAACTCAGTGACAAGCACTCTTTGGTAGCACAAACAACATGTGGGTATGGTTGTCCCTGTGGACAAAGCAGAAGTGCTCTAGGAACGTACTAGGGCTTTCTTGGTCCAGTGGAATACATCACACTGGGTAAAGCAGGCCCTGGTACTACAGCTGTGGGTCTGCAGTGTGTACTTTGTACTAGTGAAACAAGGAGGAACATGCAAGCCTGGAAAATTAAAGAATGAAAAAGAGTGATGGAAAGAGAGTAGTAGCCAAGAGAAAACGCCTCAAACAACACTGCTAAAAAAAAAAAAAAAAAAAAAAAAAAAAAAAAAATTACCTGGAGGGATGTGCAGCTTAAAAAGCAGCTTCAGTTTGTCAGTGAAACTTCCATTATACATGATATCTGTTAGAGGAGAAAGGCAAGACGTTCCATTCAATTAGTTCAAAGCTTGGGGGGAAAACGCGACTAGCATGAACACAGGAACAGCTGAGCATGACTGAAGTTGGACATGTGAGATGAGGCTGAAGAAAAGCACTATCCCATGCAGCTGAACTTGGGTTTGTCTATACTGTGAAATGATGGATGTTTCACATGTTAACACATTTTAAACCTCCTCTTAGTACCTAGACAAAGAGTCACATTTATTTAGCTAGAGAATCCTTCTCAGTAATGGTTAAAATTGCAGGCATGGCAGACAGAAATGTAGGCAGAGCTGAATGCACAGAACAATGTACTTGCCACATAAGGAAATCACATATCACAGTGATGTTTTGCTGGCGTTTTTGTTAAACATTTACTCCTACACAACAGCATTCCAGAATATCAGACGTGCAAAAAAAAAATGTTAATGCAACATTAAGGTTGCATTTAATTCACAGCTAAAATAAATAAAAAGTCAGTAAAAATTACATTAACTTGGCTGGGTTGCACGTGCCGTCTGTGTGATGATACATAGCATGGAAAGTACTTTTAATCAGCCAGACAGGTTGTGCAATATGGGCAAGTTAACGCTGTTCAGAACCTGAACTTCTGAACTTCCTAGCTTTCGGGAATTTCATACTTAAAGTTGCATTAATATAGACCAAGCACAGAAAATTTCAGCCCAATGTTTCAGAAAAATTACTAGAATGTGAAGTCAGAGGATAACAGAAACTGCTTTGCCCCCTTTATATACAGAGGGCACAACCAGAGCATGCACTAATCATTTTAAACCACTGTCAACCAGCCTAAGCAATCCCCACAACTGAAGTTATAAATATACTCTGTAAGCCAAGTGGTTCATTTAGTCCATAGTTGGGCCTGATCCTGCAGGATACTGAGCACTCTCAATTCCAATGGTTAACAAAGGGAACTGAGGGAACCCAGCACCTTTCTGGATCAAGCCCATGGCAATACAGTGTGTGCATGAGATAGTCTCATACCAAGTGCACAGGCAAATTCTTTGAAGTTTATAAGGCAATCGGCGTTTTCATCCAGCAATCTGAATGTCCACAGTGCAAGAGAGTCCCTGTTTGCACAATGTGCCCATGGACTCAAGAGGTGATACAGGACCCTGAACTGCTGGCAGTCGATCCGATACTGGTCCAGATATGGCAGACTGGGGTCATGGTGTCTCAGGACAGGGCTATTTGCACTCCAGTAACAGGACAGAAAATGCTCCTTCTACAAAGAAAAGGCAAAGCTTTAGACCAGGAGAAAGGAAAATTCTGCTTGGGGAAAAAAGATTTTGAATTTTGCTTCCAGTGTTATTTGAGGATGACATTCTAAAGGGTATAAATTAAATCTTCCTTTTCATTGGGTTGGAACTGTGACGTTTCCTTATTAGAACTGACCCTAAATACAGACATTTTGCAAATGAGGGCATTAAAGAAAAACAGCACATTACCTTGAATAATTCATAAAGCTCTTCCAGGTCACTAGGACTGAATTTTACATCCTGGGACACAACACGCAGCTAAAATAAATTAAAATACAAAAATTAAATGGTGACTTCCCCCCTCTTTGCTCTACAATTTTATCCCAGTGCTTGCCAAGATTTTAGCTTGCATAGAGGTTGTTTGAATTTTCCTACTGATTTTTTGTAGCTTACAGCTAGGGAATTGAGTATAGAATCTCGACTGGAAACAAGTCAAGGACCACATACCAACCCAAGGAGAAGAGAATAAACTCAAAGCACATTGCTGTTGATCCTACACTATAGAAACTAGAAGCCAACTCTTATATACTAGATTATGTGTACTAATGCAATACGAGGCTTCATTCATAAGGGACAAATGGCACTTTCAGTTCATGCAAACAAAGTTTATTTTTCATTACAGAGAATTAGGAATTCAAGCACACAACTGCAGCTGCAAGACCAGCATCCACATTCAGAATATGTTAACCATAGCCAAGAAATACAACAGTTATGGTCTCAGTGCTCACAGTAGGTTACTGCAGCATTTCCAGTGACTGTTTACTTTAGAAAGAGGTATTAGTCTGGTTTTAATGCTGTTTACTAGGGGTCAACCACTGAAGAAACAAGCAAAGGAAACCAACCGCCACCTTCACTCACAGTAGGGAGTTTAAATTTCCAGGGGCACGTGCAGCTACTGGCACCCAGAGTTAAATATCTAAGTACATATGTTAAAAAGGGATCCTTTTTATATTGCAATGCAGTTATCTCCTCAGTGGTGTTTCATTGGAGGTTTATTGGTTATTAGTACTTTGCTCCTTTTCTTCCTTGCAAAACAGAATGTACAATTAAATTAAGTTATTAATTGTTATTACCTTAGTGCTCAGTGTTTCTCTGGGTCACTAAAGGCTTTTTATGCTACCTCATGTCTCTAAGGGAACACTAACAATTTAGCAGCAGCACACAGAAATACAAATCAGCCCGTTCTGATCAGTGCAGAGAGTCACAGAAATGTAGTGCAGAGTCCTTGGAAGCCTATGGTGTTACCAATACCTAGAGCAGCAGCTCACAGATTCAAATTATCTTGGACCAAACCCCCATTTACTACAGACACCCATCAGAGAGGGATTTCAGCCTTCACGGAGTTATTCACTCATCTGTGGATATTCTAGGTCATCCTCATTCATACGCTAGCAGTTTCCAAAAAGGAGGAAGTCCAGCCGAGGAAAGGCAACATATGCTACTGCACATGGTTCACAGCTTCCGTTCTTTCAGGACACTTACCACATTCTGTTTTGTAGTAACTTCTAGGGTCTGGATCACATACAGCCTGTTCCTGCAGCGCATGCTCTCGACATCCTCGTATCGAATATCACCATATTTCTAGGGGAAAAAAACCCCAAAGTCTGAAATTGAATTTCAGCTACTTCCAGCCACAGAGCTGCTCATATATGTGGATATTTTTGCTTTTCCTGCCACTAAAAATAGCAGTAGGACCAGCCGTATTGACACAAAGCAAGCCTGGGTTCTGGAAACTCACTGATGAATAAAGGTGTCTCTACACTACAACTAGTCAACACGCGGCTGGCCCATGCCTGCTGACTTGGGCTCGCCAAGCTTGGGTTGTGGGATTGTTTCACTGCTGTGTAGACTTCCAGGCTTGGGTTCTAAGACCCTGAAAGGTGGGAGAGTCCCAGCCCTTGGGTCTCCAGCCCAGGCCCAGAAGTCTACACAGCAGTGAAACAACACTGCAGCCCGAGCCCCACAGGCCAGCTGCAGGTGTTGCTTTGCTGTGTAGAGATACTTTAAGAGACGGGACTGTCCTTTTCTGTACACATGAGCACAGGGGATTAAGGGGGTGTACGGTGCCCCCTTAATCACCCTGCAAGGCGGGGGTCCATCTGTGTGTGGGGAAGGGGAGGAAGAAGTCATCTCTGATGGGGTGTTTACCCACCCCTGCCTCCTCACTTATGTGGGAGGGGTGGGTAATGATCAGAGTCCTCCACATGCTGGCCCAGCACGGTTGAACTGATGAAGGAAGACCAGAAGTAGATTACTTCCTTCCTGAAGCAAAAGGGGAATCAGGGAAGGAATTTCAATTTGGTCACAACAAGGTCCCTGATCTGTTCCTGTGGAAGGGCTGCTATTCAATGCCCTTCATTAGGGGTAGATTGTAAATTTACAGTCTAATCCTGAATAGATGCAATACATTAAGAACTACACGCTCTTCTATGTACAAACTAAAAATTGTTCCTTTATGATTTACCCTGAAAATGAATGAACCTGGGAGTCCAAGTCATAAAAGGACACAAACAAAACATGGCTCTCGCATTTTTCATCTTCAGACATAGCCTCACGTATCTTCACAACACCCAGGAGAGGCAATAACAGCTGAGGCATATTTTCTAGCCCCTTACTCAGAGTTAGTCATTAGAACTGGCTGCAAGATAATTCCCTTTTGCAACTTTCAAGGTTTCGAAATTTGTGTTCCTTCCACTTTGGAACAAAACCACAACCTTTTGTGGAAACAATATTGTGTTGAAATAGTCTCTTTCATCAGGAGTGTGGGAGGGCAGACCCTCACACTCTACAGCCTAGTGGTTAGGACACTGGACCAAGATGTGGGAGACTCCAGTTCAAGTCCTTATTCTGCTGGATTGGGAGTGATTTGGAATACAAAACTCATCCCTGATTGAGGTAAAGCAGGGAGTGGAAACCTGGGTCTCCCGGTCTCCTACATCCCAGGCTAATACCCTAACCACTAGACTATAGCGAGCCTCAGTCTCTCTCTGTGATCCTTCTTGGCAAAAACTTCATTGAAACATTTTTGTGAAGCAGCATATTTTGATGAAATTTCATTTTGTCAAACCACTGCACCTAGCTCTCCTGGTGATCCTTTACCCAGCGAGTATTCTCACTGACTTCTAGGACGTTGCACTTCATAAGAAAGACAGGCAGTCAGGCCTGTAACAATTCACTGTCCTTCCAAGATCTCGAAATGCTTTACAAACATTAATAAATGTTACCTCTGCTCACTTGAGAAAGTAGAAACAAGACCGATATCTCCATTTCTCAGGGAGGAAAAAAAGAAGCACAGATACATTATGCGATTACTTCAAGAGTCAGAATTACAAGCAGAAGCCCAGCTCCTAGTCCTGTGCTCAGACCGCAAACCCATGCCTCTCTTCCTATCAGGAATCAAAAGACTTTGAATTTTATTCTAGTCTTCTCCACAAATTATACCACGAGCAGCTAGCTTCACGGCCAAGCTAGTGCATTTATTCAGAAGCTGCTCTTCAGCACAAAACACTCCACTTTGTTCTCCAATGCCCTCACTGAAAATAATGTGCTCTAGGCCAGGGGTTCTCAAACTGGGGGTCGGGGCACCTCAGGGGGTCACGAAGTGATTACATAGGGGAACGCAAGCAGTCAACCTCCACCCCAAACTCCACTTTGCCTCCAGCATTTATAATGGTGTTAAAATACACTAAAAAGTGTTTTTACTGTATAAAGGGGGGGGGGGGTCACACTCAGAGACTTGCTATGTGAAAGGGGTCACCAGTACAAAAGTTTGAGAGGCACTGTTCTAGGCCTTTCACTGGCACAATAACCAGAACTGAAGTCGAAAAGGGTATTTCATATCCATGGAAAGAAACAGGGAAAGAGAGAATGTGGATTACTCTTTTCTCTGGTATAGCCTTTCATCCTAAATGGGCTCAGCAGAAATTGAAATCAAAAAGTGCTTCAAAGCAGACATTACAGCCTAGTTCCAAATCATCCCAAGGAAGGAAATGCCTCATTCTTCTTGCCAGCACAAAATCCGTGCTAGCAAGAAGAACAAACAGAAGCTAAGTCAGTTTCCTTACCAGACCAGAGAGCCACAGACCAGCAGAAGTTGAAGAAACCCAACCTCATAAAGTGAGGGAGAAGAGGAAGTGGTAAAGACCTAAATAGCAGATCATGGTCAATTCTGACTTGGGTATTTCCTCCCCATCAATGCCTATTTCACGGCTGTTCCAAAATATGGAGCATAAGTAACTCCTTAAATTGGCTGCTGACATTAGAATGTCAATTTCCACCACCTCTTGCAATCTGCAGAGGTCAGAGTCTTGCATTTGTGATTGAAGTTTCTGCCTCTGCCGATTTGCCACGAATAATGGGTTGACTTGGGGGAGGCTAGCCCAACTGACTGCTTTGTCTGCCATGTGCCTAGAGGACTCCATTCCCCAGGACTGCCAGCCCAGTACATTTCAGGTACAATAAAAAAGTACCATAGCCTAGGAAATTAGATTGGACAAAGCTCAGGGGACTAGCAGAGGGCATGGACTAGTGATCTGAGTGGTCTGCTGTTTCTGCAGCTTCTATGATTCTGTAACTACTTCAGCTGATGTAAAATAATTTTTAAAAAGGGCAAATGAGAAAATGCAAACATATGACACAAAACATAATACACAAAAGAATGCACACTTCATTTGACTCTCTGATCAGGTCGGTTATGTCCACTTTTGGGTGGTAACTCTTTGTATCGTTCAGGTTTGAAGCCTGCTGCACAGCTTGAGGCAACGGACTGTCCTTGTTAGTGACGCTGTCGAAAAATCTGCACAAAAGTGAGACAGACATAATGTTAGTGAGAGCCGACTGCCAAAGCAAAGTGAAATCGACAACATCTCTGAGTCTAATGAGCTGGGGAAGAAAAGCGTGGATGTAGAAGGAGCACTAAAAAGAGAACATCTGTCTGGGGGCAAGCAAAGACTGGGTTATTTATGCGGGAAAGGAAGACTAAGATTATGGTGAATGGTGACCCTAGTCAGTCTTCTTTGACCCACAGGCCTCTGCTAAATTGGGTCCTGATCTGCATGCATTCATCATTTACACATATCCTCAATAAACATTCATGGACAAGAGTAACCATAATCTACGGAGAAACAGCTCCACAGAGCAGTCATTTCCTATTTGCTGCCGAGAAGCAAATTACCGTGAGCCCCTTTAAAATGTATTGAATTGCTGCAGGCTGGATAAAATGTGCAAAAAAAAAAAAGACATGTTACAGCTAGGCAAAATTTTAGAAGAAGCAGTTAAAAACAAGTTTAAAGATAAACAACAAAAATTGTAAATGACTGTTAAATCAGCAGAACAGCAGAGTTTGGTTCCAGTTGAACTGTGTATGGGTACTGAGGAAGAAGGGATTTCACACTGATCTTACGAGTTAAAAATCAAACTCCAATCCGTTCTTTATATGTAAATTCAATAAACATAAGCTGTAAAACTGTGCTTCGGTTACTAGCTTGATGGGTGTGCAAAGGCAGGTGGGTAGGGGGTTATAAATGCGCGAGTGTAGGTTTTGTATCCATTTTAAACAGTACAAAGTGCTTGTGGTTTTAGAAGAAGAGGTAACAACTAAGGCTGAGATTTTCAAAGGAGCCTAATGGAGTTGAGCACACAAATTCCACTGGATTTAAGTGTGAGCTGAAGACTTAACTCCCTCGACTCCTTTGAAATTCCAGGCCTAATGATTTCTCAGCCATTTCTAAGAGGCAAATCTACCTGTAGGTACATATTTTTCCAAGTTGCATTTAGGAATGATGAATACACCGATACCTGCTTAGAACAGTCACTGCCTCTGCATCATCCTTACAGGTCAGCAGCTTGTCCATGTTGTAGTCCAGTACTGCCAGACCCAGCTGCAAGACTGCCTTTATCCCATCGTAGAAGAAACAGTCTACCACGCTGACTGCACTTTCAATGGGCAGCACGCTGATAAAGAGGGTAAGAAACCAGGAGAGAGAGATGGACGAGAAGAACGTCATGTCTGTCATGTGGTCCGTCAGCTGAGACAAGTGATCCCTGATGAGTTCCTCAAACACTGCCTGATCCACCAACGCCCCTGCAGGAGGACAACGAAACAGCCACCCAAATCTTAATATAGGAAATAAAGCAGCAGACATTCCCAGGAATCAGGCTCACACACAACCATATCTTCGTTATAAAACAGGTCAAGCTGCTGCCATGGTATGACATATGGCATAACATGAGCAGATCTGGGTGTGCGGCTATACCAAACACCTGCATGACCCGAATTTGTTAGGAGCCATCAAGACAACGTGTGGGTATCTAGCATAACTGCACACCAAGCAGTATATTATTGCTTTTGAAAGTATATAGTCAGCTCCATTGCTCCTCCTATGTAGTCAATGTCCCTTGTTTGCAACAGGGGAGAGAAAACCTTAAAAAAAAAAAAAATGCGAAACACTGACCAGCAGAATCAGGGACAAGAATACAAATCCAGGAAAACGGTAATATGGTACAAGTTATAATATTTCCTGAACTGTTTCTCTCTACAGCAATAACTCAGGAATAAAAAGCTACATTAATTCCTGCACAAACAGGAATATTCCTGTTTATTTTCAACTCTTCTTTCTAAACTACAGCAGTGAACTAAATCCAGCATTTTGCCACACATGCAAACTTTAGCTAGTTCTTCACTTCTGTTTCAAGATGTGATTGTTACGTTTATTTTTTAAAAACTGCTAGAAGACAGAAACATTACCAATGATTCGACGATTGAAATAATCGGGTAACATTCTTTCACACACAGCAACCAATAGCCAGAAAGCTTCTTCTTCTTTAGCGTAAAGTAGCAGCACCGATGTCAAAATATTCATTGCCTACAACATTCAATCAAGGAAAGAGGTGTTGGCAAGGAAAGACAGTAAGAGCATGTAGTGCATTTCAGGTTTACTGCATGTTATAATTATAGGCATTTTTAAAGCATAGTTTACATTGCATCATTTTGCAACTCAGTTGGGGTAAGCTGCAACTATATCCTGTACCAGACCTATGCTGCAACACAGTTAAAATGCCTGATATAACAACTATATAAGGTAGATTTATAACATCAACCTAGCATAAATCCAAGATTTACGGCAGATAAAATCATGTCACTGGCACGGGCAGAACTTGGTGACAAACCCTATATAAAAGTCAATGTTGTATAATGTTTTGAAATTTATACCACCAGTAAACTACTGAAGCAAGAAACCCCCGGGATTTATGTGATGAGTTTATGAAGTGTGGCATCACTATACAGGTATTAAACATTAGTGTTACTGATGTTTAGAAGACCCATACACGTGATCTGAAGAGTATTCTACCTGACAGTATCCAATCTTGGGATTCCTGTACGCATAGGCTGTAAGAACTCTCCTGAGTGCAGAAATACCAGTGTCGCTCTGAAAGGCTGGATGCTCAGGTAGGGAGCGACGCAAATCTCGTTCAATTTCATCAGTAGCCAAAGTGCATGTTCCTAGGGACTTTTCCACCAGTTCAGTGTAATAACCGGGGTTTGTAGCCATGTCATTAACGGCACCTGCCAATATGTTTTATTGCACAGCATTAGAAGACAAAAAGAGTGGAATATCTACATCTTTGCAATATATCTAATAGCTTTTGGTACTTATTGAAGTTATATGGCTTATGATGGAGCCTTGGGGACCAATTCCCCAGGACATTACTCCAGTATTATATCAGAGTAACACTTTTTAAATCAGTAGGGTTACACTGGAATTACAGGAGTAGCAAAGTAGAAAACTAGGCTCAAGTTAAATATGGTGGTAGGTTATTTTCTATTATAAATCAGATTTTGACCCTAAGTTCTCTCGATTTCCACAAAAAAGCCCCCATTCCATCTGTAATTTTACAAATGTTTTCTGGTAGAGTCAATGTTTTTCTTCTCTGCAAAGTTGGTAGTGGACTACCAAGCCTTTTATGAGACGCATTTTCAAAAAGTACTTCACATTTGGATCATTCTAAGATTTTCATGCCATCACATACCATAGGTGCTCAGATACAAAGCTGATGAGTGAAGAATAAATGTGCAGATAGATACTTCAACAGTTGGCAACTACAAATCTCTTGCATTCAGAACTACTCAGCATGAGCTAAAACATGCTAGATAAATTACTTTTAAAATTGTTGTCATAAACTGAACCTCTAGAAGAGTTGCAAAATCATCTCTGATATTGGGGTAAATAGTCTTGTGGTCAAGGCACTGGATGGAAGGTCAGACAGACCTGTACTCAATTCCTGGCTCTGCCACAAACTTCTTATGCAACCTTGAGCAAGTCATTTGGGTGAGTGTCTCATGTGCTGAAATCAACGGGAGCTGCAGGACCTCAGGGCTTCTAAAAATCAGTGACTTAATTGCTCAGTTCCCCATCTGTACAATACAGATTATAATACTTCCCTATTTCGTAAGTGTGTTGCTGGGATAAAGTAATTAGTGTTTGTGAAGCATTCCAATACAAATATTATACCACAGGGATGAAGGCCATAAAAGTACCTTTAACTTTCACAAGAGATTTTGTGCATCTTTAGAAACACTGCAAGTGAAGCACATGATATTTGTAAGCTCTGTACTTTGGTTCAAGGCGCCTAGTCTAGAAAACAGTTGCAAAGATGGGGCAAATTCTCTGCTACAGAAATTATTAGTTTGTAAAGCTGCCATCCCTAACAAAAGATTTAAAACCGGTTTAGCAAATATGTTTTTCCTGCTACGTGAGGACACAGTCTTAAAGAGTACATCTACACTGTATCTGGGAGCGAGTGTCCCAGCCCGGGCAGACAGACTCATACAAGCCATACTCAAGCTAGTGCACAAAAAACAGTAATGTGGACATTCTGGCTTGGGGCAGAAGCTCGGGTTCAAACCTACCCCACCCTATAGGCATCAGAACCCAAGCTCCAGACCAAGCCAGAACGTCCACACTGCTATTTTTAGTATGCCATCTGGAGTCACGCTAGAGATAATCTGTCCACCCAGGATCCCAGTTGCAGTACACACATACACAGAGTGTCTTTTCCAACCTAACTGTTCCCTTGAACTTTAAGGATACAGCATGTACCCTATCACCAAGGAAACAAACATTTTTACCTCTACAATTTTAAAAGCAGTTGGAGTCAGTAGCTCTGATTGCCAACTGTAAAGATTGCAGATTTGGTTTGGTTTTAATTCCTTGCATAAAAGCAAGATCCTTATCTACTTCTGGCAGAGAACAGCAGTTTATGAAGCAGTGTTTGACTGTTGACTAGAATATTTCTGTAGTACAACTGCATGAAATAATTTTATGTTAATTACTATTCAATACCTGAGAAGAGTAGCCAGAGCTCTCCTCGTAAGGTCTCTGGGATCCCTCTTAAAACTAGATCTCGAGTCTTCTTTGTCCGAAACATGCTAACGCCACGTCCACGTTCTACAAAGAGGATATTCCAGGACTGCTCTTTCATTTTTTCTTTCAACTATCAAAACAAAAACAAAAAGCACATTAAGCATAATGAAAAAGTCTGCTCACACATTAAGAAGTATAAGGTGAAATTTTGCTCTCAGTATTACCAGAATAAATTGAGAGCGACAGAACTGATATTAGTGGTGTTACTCTGGATTTACACTGGTGTAAATGGAAACAGAATCTGACCTACTGAATACAGAGTAACTCAGACTCCTAGACTCATAGGTCAGAAGGGACCAATATGATCATCTAGTCTGACCTCCTGCACAAAGCAGGCCACAGAACCCTACCCATCCACTTTTATAACAACCCCTAACCCATGACTGAGTTATTGAAGTCCTCAAAATTGTGGTTTGAAGACCTCAAGCTGCAGAGAATCCACCAGCAAGTGACCCATGCCCCACGCTGCAGAGGAAGGCGAAAAACCTCCAGGGCCCCTGCCAATCCGCCCTGGAGGAAAATTCCTTCCCGACCCCAAATATGGCGATCAGCTAAACCCTGAGCATGTGGGCAAGACTCACCAGCCAGCACCCAGGAAAGAATTCTCTGCAGTAACTCAGATCCCATCCCATCCAACATCCCCTCACAGACCATTGAGCAGACTTATCTGCTGATAATCCAAGATCAATTGCCCAAATTAAACTATCCCATCATACCATCCCCTCCATATACTTATCAAGCTTAGTCTTAAAGCCAGATAAGTCTTTTGCCCCCACTACTTCCCTCGGAAGGCTGTTCCAGAACTTCACTCCCCTAATGGTTAGAAACCTTCGTCTAATTTCAAGTCTAAACTTCCTAATATCCAGTTTGTACCCATTCGTCCTTGTGCCTACATTAGTACTAAACTTAAATAATTCCTCTCCCTCCCTAACGTTAATCCCCCTGATATATTTATATAGAGCAAGCATATCCCCCCGCAGCCTTCTTTTGGCCAGGCTAAACAAGCCAAGCTCTTTGAGTCTCCTTTCATAAGGCAGGTTTTCCATTCCTCGGATCATCCTAGTAGCCCGTCTCTGAACCTGTTGTAGACTTTTACACTCCCTTAAAATATTTGGTCTATATTGTTTGATATTGCAAAAAGTTTATAAAATCAATATGCAGACAGCCCAGCCTGTTTCTTCATCTTTGACACTATCAATGAAGTCTACATAATTCTCAAAGGTATACGAAGTGGTACAGTTCCAGAAAGGATTAACAGTGCAACGGAGCAACACAGTTAACCAGCGGGTATGACAGTGCAGACAGGTGCTGGGAAAGCCTGCCCACAAAGTTCTCCCAAATGCTCCAAAAAGCATTGTCAACACAGCACCTAGGTCACCACCGCCATTCCACTGCTGGACTTCAGAATGAACTAAATTATGGTTCTGTGATGTTCACAAGGGACTAGAATGAGACCAACAAACCTGTGAGACTCTGTACTTGGTCTCCAGAGGCACAAGTCTAGTTTGTTAACCTACTGCGTACTCCCTTAGCCCCTTTTAAAATTAATTTTAGTCCATTAAAACAGCTGTTTAAATTGCTTTATTTTGTAAAAATATCCAAGTTCTCCTACAGTGTATTCGTTTTCTGTCCTGACGGAAGCAGCTAAGTCAAAGCTGTCAGTATAAAACAGCTAAGAACAAGCAGAATCTTAAAGGCTATGGTTATAAAGTAATTAAGCACTGGCTGCTGTTGAATGTTTCAGGTAGATTTTGGTAGAAAGCACCATCTGTTTTGCTTCATGTACCAGGAATGTCCTAAGGGTAAGACTTTGTTGATTTCAACAGAAACTGATGGACAAGAACAGCAGAAATGTGTGGCAGAGGATCAGAATCCAAAGGATTAAATAGCAGGGCTAATTAAGAAACATGATAAATTATATCAAAGGTATTTTTCATTTTAAAATAATCCTTCTAGATATAAATCATTCTGTTTAGTATTTTTGTAAATAAAAGTGTCACAAGAGTATGGAACACACCCCCTGGTTGGGCAGTCATAGCTTGATGCAATGGGTGTCCTATTCACCTCATCGTTGGGAATGGAGCTGGAAAGCATGCCAGAGGTACAACTGAGGCACCAACATCTTTATCATGTTGTGCTTTCTTGATCTTTCCTGTCCTGAGGTTTATTTATTTATAAACAGTGTTCTTCAGTATTGAACTGTTCTATAGAACAGTTCCAAATAAACAGTACTAAAGATTAATTAATAACAAGAAAATATAAAGCAGGTGGAAGTCTGGGTTAGTTTGAGTAGCTGAACTGATGGCTGAAAATCTTTAGCTCCATATACAGTACAGATTGGATTAAAATATTTCTCTGCCATGCAACTGGAGAACAATTTCATACATTGGCTACTTTCTGTCAAAACACAAGGATATATTTCTCCTGAAATCCAGCTGAACCTCAGTATCACATGAGTAAAGCCTACTTGCGTGAGCAGGAGTGGCAGTTTCAGTTCCTTACTCAGGCAGAATCGAAGCGATGGAGTAAGTAACGAGTGCTGGATAGGGCCTTTTGAAAAGCACAAGACATATACACCACAAATGAACTCAATTACGAACTCTGCAATCTTAGGGGGAGAGAGATTAATGAGTAGGTAACCCACTACATGAGCTCTTTCCACGGTCGGGGGGAAGTGTTCGCACTGCCGCTGCATTTTGTATAAGCAGCACTGAGAATTTTAAAGCACTTTTAAAGCACTTAAAAATGATCTGCAAAAGGGAAAAGAAATGGAAACTGAAGAGTTTGGGTTCTCATATCCCCCAGACAAAAAGTTTTTTTTTCCCTTTTAAATATCAGAAATGCCATGTGTGGTCTTCCCCGGTTTGTAAGGTCTCTCCCCGAGTAAAGGCCTGATCCGATAGCCACTGAAGCCAATGGAAGAACTTCCACTGGGTTCAATGGGCATTCAAATCAGCCCTAACTGAGGAAGCAGGGATGTTGCATCTTTAACAAAGACATCCTTTCTCCCTATATTAGACATTCCGGCTTCATACGTGAAAATACAAAAAACAGTTTCAAACAGTGACTAAAAACCCCTTCCCCTCTCAATTGTTAAAGTTTTAGCCTAATCTCCTGCAATGTCATAATTCGCTGGTTCACAAGTCATTCACAGAGCTCCACTGTTTCCAAGAACTGGACTTTTTATGTGAAAAGCAAGATGATTTTTTTTAAAAGAAGTTAACAATAAAAAGAAGTAGATTTCCCACAAACCCACTTTGTTTCACCTTTAACAAAATGATATGCTCTGGGCTGTGAGAAACATTTTCTCCAAATCATAATGTTGTTACCAAGAAGTCAGGAGACTGAAAAGAGGTAAGCAAATGGAGCTGATGTTTGGATCACAATTTTGCTTATTCTCAAACCATTTCTACTGGTTTTAAGTCTTGACAGTTCAAATGAATGTGAAATTAAGTACTTGCTCGCTGTCACATAACAGACAGTTCCTCCCTGAGGGGGTGGAGGAGCAGAAAGAAGTTTGCTGTGGGAAGATAAGGCATATCATTATTAAACAAGATGAGCAGAAAATTGAATACAGCAATGTATAAGGCCCCTGTGGAAATGTAGAGTAAAATACAGAGTAGGCAGAGAAGATAAAATTGCCAAAGCCATGAAAGAAATCAGCTGCTTTCTCTGGAATAAGTTTCAATTTTACTTGAATCCTTTTTCGTTAGATTCAGAAGGTTGTGGAAAGTTGTTTTCTTTCTTACCATTTTAGAGTCAAGATTATCAGCATCCTGAGGGTGGAATACGGTCATTAGAGCTTCTGTGCTAACAGTCTTGCTGCTGCCTTTCTGACCTGCCATTAACTGTCCTTCATAATAATCCACCAGATTGTCAGAGTCAGAAGTAGTGGCAACCTGCAGAATGCATTAACAGCTGTTAGAGGTGCTTAAAAAGTCCTGCAAGAAACTGCACTGATAACAGTTGACGTTTCATCTTCAAGCACCACTTGTTATGCACCTTTCAAAATTACAATAGTTATCAGATGCATTGTTGTTATTATTTAAACTTTAAACAGCATTAACAAATCTGCCTGGAATCTTACAGAGCAAATAAGACATGAAGTGGTCCTGATCTGTAGAGCTTCCTATTTAAATTTAAGCGGCAGCACTTGAAAAAAAACACCTTTCTTTATTGCCACACCAAAATATTTAGTCATACATTAACATTAATGAAAATGAGAGCTGCAAAAAAGATGAGGGCCTGATCCAACTCCACTGAAATGAAAAGAAAGACTCCAATTGATTTAAATGGGAGCTGGACGGAAACTGCCAAGTACTGTACTGGCAGTTAAATGCACCGTATGCTCTCCTACCACAGGATACAAACAGGATTTCAGAAGCAAGGTCTGGAGCCTAGTGGGTGAGAAATATTCCACTTCAAAACCTATAATCAAAACAAGGTAAAATGCCAAAATGTACTGAGTTCAGCAGCTTTGCCGTTCAACATGTTCCCTTCTGCATGCATACCGAGCCAATTATCTTTTCCACCCTAAAAGCACAATTAAGAAGGAAAATAGACTTAAACTGATTATTAGTCAAGTAATATAGACAAAGGCATGCAACTGGGTGTGTGTGGCCACTCCAAAGGTGAATGCTTTTGAGAAGGCAGAGCTCAGCACCCAAATGTCACAGAACTGTGCTGCACCCCTAGCTAGGGAGCATTTCTGTTCAAGTTAAACCCTTTTTTCCCCCCTTGTTACTTCTAACCCTCAAGAATGGAACCTTGAGGATGAGCCTTTCATGACACAGTTTTTCTGTGCTGACCCAGGATATGCGCTTCGTAAGCTCATGGATATTATTTCACAAGTTATTCCGACCGATTCTGTTCCTCTACTAGCAATGTTATAAACTACTAGAGCTGGGTGCAGCAGAGTGGGAGGCCCATCTGGACTATTAGGAACTATTAACTCCACCCAGCTGCAATACTATCAGAATATTCGGTTTAGAACAAAAGTTATAGGCAACCACTGCGATAACAGCAACTATCTGTTCAACTCTGGCTCACAACCCTGTGTCCAGGGGAATATCTGGCAGCATGCCCCACTGGAAAGGGAAGGGGACCATCCTTGATGTCCAAAAGTGTGTTGGAAATGAAAATTGGTACATAATCTCCTCAACAGCTGAAGTACCAAATCCGCCATGCTCACATAAGCGTACTCGTCAGTAGGAGGACTCACAGGAGTAAATGTGTTGTCTCTAAACGGTAAAAGTATAAAGCTTTGCCAGGATCTACATTTGAGACTCTATTCTCAGTGATAGAGCAAGCAGAATTACCAGTATTTTTCATTTGTATTCCTCTCCAACACACATTCAGTTAGACCAAGGTAGGACTGTCCTACGGAAAATCATGTCACTCCAAAACTAGGATATGGCAAGTTAAAGCCTAGCAGACCATGTTCTGTATTTGGGGTCAGATAAAGCAGAAGATTACTGATGAAGGGATGTTACGAGTTAGCTTACTGAAAGTCAGAGAAAAAAGTCCCATCAATCTCAATGAGAGCAAAGCCCTAAATGCAGAAGCCTACAGGGAAAGTATGCAGAAACACTATTAAAAATTGCAAGTTCCACATATCTGTTCTGAGGGACACATTTTAAAACTGAAAAGCCCCATACACAATACTATTGCACAGATCTGTTCACATCTAATAGCAGCCTCACAATCATCCTGTAAACATTACGAGCCAGCTGGTCAAGTTTCAGAGGGGTAGCCATGTTAGTCTGGATCTGTAAAAGCATCAGAGAGTCCTGTGGCACCTTATAGACTAACAGACTTATTGGAGCATGAGCTTTCTTGGGTGAATACCCACTTCGTCGGATGCACGATATAAGGTGCCACAGGACTCTTCGCTGCTTTTACTGGTTAAGTCTGCGCAACTCCACTGACTTTACACTGTTGATTTTACACCAGGTGGTGTTTTTTGGTTTTTCATGGGAGAGATTATGAAGGGGGTTTAAAAATTTTTAATTTTAACCAAAAAGTCTGACTGTTTGCATTGAAGGAAATGTATCTTAGGTATTTCTATGGTCCCTTTCACTGTAATATCTGAGCACCTCATAATGTTTAATGTATTTATCCTCACAACTACCCAGAAAATAAGGAAGTGCTGTTATCCCCATTTTACAGATAGGGAACTGAGACACAGACACTAAGGGCTTGTCTACACTGTCCGCCAGCAATCAATCCAGTGGGGGGGGGGTCGATTTATCGTGTCTAATCTAGACACGACAGATCGACTGCTGAGCGCTCTCCCATCGACTCTGGTACTCCATCAGAATGAGACGCGCAAGCGGAGTTGACGGGAGAGCATCAGCTGTCGACTTACCGCAGTAAGTAGATCTAAGTATGTCGACTTCAGCTATGCTATTCACGTAGCTGAAGTTACGTATCTCAGATCGACCCCGCGCAGCAGTGTAGACAAGCCCTAAGTGACTTGTGCAAGTGGAAGAATAGGGGCTTGGCTACACTGGCACTTTACAGCGCTGCAACTTTCGCGCTCAAGGGTGTGAAAAAACACCCCCCTGAGCGCTGCAAGATACAGCGCTGTAAAGCCTCGGTGTAATCAGCGCTGCACGCTACACCCGTAGAGGATGTGGTTTACATGCAGCGCTGGGAGAGCTCTCTCCCAGCACTGGCGCTCCGACCACACTCACACTTCAAAGTGCTGCTGTGGCAGCGATTTGAAATTTCAAGTGTAGCCATACCCTAGGAAATTAAATGTGTGATCTCGAGTTGCAGGCTAATCTCCTAAACACAGTACCATCCTTACTGTTCCATTTGGTCATCTGAAACAGCAGCTATGATAGGACTGGGAAGGAATACTTCAAATTCCCTGTGATAGGATTTCTGTTTTTTAACTACATATAACACAGCTCGGTCCTGTTGGACTCAGAAACAGAAGTCTATCAGGTTTATTTATTTATTGCTCACCAATCTTAACAAGTCTGATCCCAAACCAGAAAATGTTCCCAGGTGGAAAAATTCTCTTTCCTCCTCCCCTTCCCCTATGAATGCAAAGTCACCAGTGAAAGCACATTTGTTAGTATGTGTGAACAGTCTGTGTGCCCAGAGAAGAACCCAGCTCATACTTTTGTTCAGTTTTGATGTATGCCAAGCATTACTTCCTTGAAGCACTATAGCAGTCTGAACGATAGGTTTTCAGTCACTCTTTTGCTTTGGGCTAATAAGCTATGACACACGCTTGTAACTTCCCCTTTGTTATGCATTCAGCACAAACCCTTTAGTAGATGAGGCACGGAATGATGTCTTGCTCAACATCAGATTGCCTCATTGCTATGCAGTGCCCTTTCTCAGAGCCTCCCAGAATTCCTGCTAGCTGAAGCAGTGAGTGTCCCAAAGAAACACTTCAGCTGATCCACCTTTTCAGATCTCAGTATGTGGTGTGTTTGCAAAATTCAGATTTCAAATCCTTTGAAGTTTGGAGACACTCCAATCTGGGATTTTGATTCAGGCCCATGTATGTCTCATTTAAATCTGTGTCTTTTAATTGGTGACATATAGGACTACTTTAAATAACACAATAGTCAGCTTCCTTGCAAGAATGGACAAAGTGCTCACTTCAGCACCCTTTCCATAAATAGTTAATAAAGAATTAGAGTTAGCTGTGCTGTTACCTCCGTACTTGCAGTGTGATGTGGACTTGAAGTTGTTCCACTTCTGATTCTGAGCTTTGCTACCAGGTGTTCAAAATCCTTAACCTCAGTGAAACGAAAAGCTCTTTTTCCTCTGATACTAATGCTGACTCCTTTGTTAGCTGGATCAGCCTTCTCCACAGCTATGACCTGAAGAGGCAAGGACACATGAATTAGTAATCTCATCTTCCTACCCAATTTTGTCAGCTTGGCTTGCAAAAAAAGTAATTCTATCGAGAGTGCGTGTGTGACATACTGGAAACTATCTGCATTATCCTTATGAATATTAAGTGTGACTTGGATTCACCATTCAGTTTTGTACAGATGCCTGTCTGAATGCATAGAGTTGAACTGAAGCAGGCTGTAAAGAGAGACTGTTTTAAACAGAGCAGGAAAGATAAAAACAAAGACACAGATAAGGCAGCCTTAGGTATACAACCTTATAGGAGTTAAGATAACAATGGCTGGAACATCAGTAGGGGAAGAAGCTACCTAGCTGGCACCATCCAAGCTAGGGCTGAGCCTAAGATCAAAGGGTAGACACTAAAGCCCTATATAGAGGCTAGGCTGCAGAAAAGGAAGGTAGGCTCCCCAGGGTATTGTCAGTGAAAAAGCTGACAGGCTAGGAAGACTTACTCAGAGACAGAAGGAGCCAGTTGCAAGCAGGCAAGAAGTTTTTCCTGACTTAGAGATGGGGAATAAGTTGGACCCAGGGATAGAGAGCTTAAGCTTAGATAAGAAAATATGCATGTATGACTCTTTGTTTATACCTCGGCTCTACGAGCTTTGTATCTTTGGGTGAAAAAAAAATAAATAAATTCTTTGTTTGGAGAAACTGTTTGAGTCACTTTCATTAGCTGCTATCAGAGGCTCCCAAAGCGAAACTCCTCTTAGTTGGACCTTCTGAAAGAGTCACAGTTGATATCCAGGGGACTATAACCCAGGTCCTGGTGTGGGGGTACACTCAGTGAGAACCCAAGAAGGGACAACAGTGCAGTTAGCCTGATAACCTGACAGCATGCACAGACAGAAACCTGTGAGCAGCGTGGAGCACAGTGGACCATTGTATAAGCAGAATTAATAACGCAGACAGACAATTTAAACTATCATTGCACAAAATGGGCTGTTGCTATTCTGGCACAAGATAATGTTATCTCCGTAAAACCCAAACTTCATTATGGGACAGATTTTTTAGAAAAATCAACATATTGGTGCTAAACACTTTCCAAAATATGGCCTCAAGTGCCTGCTGAACCTGGTGCATCTTACAGAGTTTTCTGAAAGAAGCCAGACTCTGGCTCCTGCAAATAATCACAAGAAGCAGAATTCACGGGAAGGATCCTCCACTGAGAATACCCTCCTAGACACATCTATCACAGGAAATGACAGCTGAAGCTGAACTTAATTGTGATGATGGGAAGTTATGATTTATAGTATTAAATACATTTTACAATGTAGTGCTTTTCAGGAAATCCTAAATTTGTAACATGACTGTGAATTGCTAGACTCACTCCTGTTGCTGCTCCTTCTTGACCACCAGAGGCAAAGGATGAAAACCAGCTGACATGAAACAACTCTGTAAGGGCCTAACAACTCCGGAGAGAGAACTTGGAATTAAGAAGTCAGCTCCTTTAACTCAATCTGTTATGCTTTGTTATTACAGTTTGCAATAGCCCGTTTGCAAGACTGCCAACAGAAAAATCACATGAACTGCAATATCTAAGTAGAATGTGCCAAATATATTCCTGTTATATGCCCACTGAAGGTCAACTAAGTTACACAAGTATCAGAGGGGTAACTGTGTTTGCTGCTTTTACAGATCCAGACTAAGAGTCTTGTGGCACCTTATAGACTAACAGACGTTTTGAAGCATGAGCTTTCGTGGGTGAATACCCACTTCATCCGTGGGTGCTTCCGGCGAAGTGGGTATTCACCCACGAAAGCTCATGCTCCAAAACGTCTCTTAGTCTATAAGATGCCACAGGACTCTTTGCTAAGTTACACAAGAAATTAATTTGGACCTATGTATATTATGGCTTTTAATGCTTTCAAACATTCAGTTCAACTGAATAAGGAATTCGCTCTAATAGCACATAGTGGGGCAGATTTTCAGCTGGTGTAAACATAGCTCCATTGACTTCAGTGTATCTATGACAATTCACACCATATGAAGACCTGTCCCAGCATGTCTAGTAAGCTGCAAGCATGTATAGCATGCATGAAGAGAATACAAAAGTACTAATCAATGTCTTGGTAATTTCCAGTGTATATATTTCAAGAATATATCTGGGACTAGCCAGAGGCTGACAACATTAAGGAGACTGATATACGCTCAGTCCGCAGAATATATGCCGTACGGGAAAGGATAGGGGAATCTTCCCACGCACTGATCCACAAATGTATTTCATCTCTGCCCTAGATCATTCAAAGCTAGACTGTAACACAGGGCTAGTCTACACTGGTAACACTGAAGTGCTGCCACGGCAGCACTTTAACATGCCTTGTGTGGGCACGGCACAGCACTCTCACAACGCTCTAAAAAAACCACCTCCTCAAGAGGTGTAGCTACCAGCGCTGGTGCACTGTCTACACTGGCACTTTCCAGCGCTGAAACTTGCTGCACTCAGGGGGGTGTTTTTGCACACCTCAAGCGAATAAGTTGCAGTGCTGTAAACTGCCAGTGTAGACAAGCCCACAGTCTTTACCTTATGATCCTTAGTCTGTCTGTTAAGGATGCCAATTGTAATGGTGAACTGACATTTGTCCACTAAGGACTAGACACTATCAAACTCATTTCACATAAGCCTCTGAACAAATGGCGCTGATTAATCACTGTCCACAGCAGTCAGATTTAAGCTGGTGACCTACAGGCAAAAGACTCCAAAGGGTCCACAACCAATCACTCCAAAATATTCACTCCCTCCAATTCTTTGCTTTTGACCAGAAGTCTCGGGCTACAAAGAGCAATTCCCAGTTTAAGTACAAGTTGTGAGACTTGTGCAAGATG
Organism: Chelonoidis abingdonii; assembly: GCF_003597395.2. Lineage (NCBI taxonomy): Eukaryota > Metazoa > Chordata > Testudines > Testudinidae > Chelonoidis > Chelonoidis abingdonii. The sequence continues at coordinate 94,317,184 of NC_133776.1, read as the reverse complement.
AGACATTAAAAGATCCCCTGTTCACCTAGAAAAACAGAGGATAAAAAAAAGAGAGGGACTTGAAAGTTGTCTTTGAGCTGAAAAGTGAAAGGAGTTCTGTATGCAGTGGGATTTTTAGCTTAATACAGCTGGCACCAAGAAAACATGACATCATATAAATTGAATAAAAACAGATTCAATTTTCTAATGAGAAACTTGGCTAAAAGAAAAGTAAATTGCTAATTACTTTAATCTATACAAATTATAAAACTTTCAGTGTAAGTGGCTCTGACTGCAATTTGCAATACCTCTCTTACGGGAATGATTATGCTGCAGAGACTGCCATCCTGGCTAGCAAAGCAGATGTAGTTCTCTGAAATGCACATTTTTCCCAATGTGTTGAAGTGGGAGAAAGGTACCCATAAGAAGCATTCATGCACTTCCTGCAGGGTCTCTTCTTTGGGCAGCCTGAAGAATGCACTGAACTGCTCACTGTGGGCTCGGTTCTCCAGGCCTCTAATGGATAAAAAGGGGAGGAGGGGAAGGAAAATCAAAGTTATTTTAATATCACTTTATATTTATTAAAACTGAACTGTGTTGGGAGGGGACTATATTAAAACTTTATATCCCATGTTTTCAAATATATTACAGGCTCAGTCCTGGAAGGCACTAAGTGAGGTTCTTAACACAATCAATTCCCAAGGGAGATGACTGTGCTTACACCCTATTTTAGCAAAGTATTTAAGCATATACTTAAAACACATGCTGAAGTTCCATTTAAATCAATCGGATTTAAGAACTTTCTTAAGGTTAAGCACATGATTAAGAGTTTTGCTGAAAGGGGATGGACTGTTGTATGGAGGCCTAAATTAGGTAAAAAGTTACCACTTTCTAATAGCCCAATCGGATCTGCTTTTCAACCCACTGAAATAAACCAATTAAACCTAAAACTAGTTTTGACTTGATGAAGAATTGATTAGCAGGAAAGACAGCCTCTGTGAGTGCATGTATAAGAAACATCTGCCACAGGATAATGCTTCAGAAAGAGAAGATTTTATTCATACATAAATGCAGTGAAAAAACTATGTTTTGGCAGGAGAGCAACATCCATCTCCAGCACTGCTACCAAACCTGAACGTCAATCAGCTAGTAACTATAATATAAAACAAGTGTAATATCTGGCAGGGGTGGCCAAACTTACTGGCCCTCCAAGCTGCATACAACAATCTCCAGAAGTTTGAGAGCCTGAGCACACCTGCCGGAAGCTGGGGCTCAGGACTTCAGCCCCACTCCTGCTGAAGACCCTGCTGAAATGTATTGGACTTCTGGAATTCCCTCCACTGAAAGCTGTGGAAGCCACAGTACTTGAAACTAGACTTGAGAAAATACTGCCAAATATGCTACAGGGACCAAGCCTGCACTGACCCAGGAGACAGACTTAAACCCAATGGATATTTTAGATCTGACCTTTCATGTTACCCAAAACAATTCAATAGTAAGAAAACCAGTCACGAGTCTCCAACACATGGTTGCTTACATCACTCATTGCCAATGGCATCTGGCCCATGCATTTGTTATCCAATTAACATATGCTGAAAAACCTGTTTGTTGCCCTTCCATCTCCTTTCCATTCTTTCATCAGCAAGCTACTCTTCAGTGACATCACATCATCACTTCTTGCTTTTTATCCCCATTTGCTGTTAAGACACTACATTTCTGAAAATGAATTTTGCTATAATGCTTTTCACAAAAATATTTCAGAACCTTGAATACAATTATTATCTAGAGAATGTAACCTCTCCAGAGACCTCATTTATACAGGACGTAAACAAATGTAAATCTGGGGCTTTAAATTCACTGATGAAATCCCTTTAAAGCAGAGAATAAAGCAATAAGATTTTCCTCCCTTTTTCTATATTCATGTATTAAATGGTTCTCTCTTCTGGAACCTACCAAGAAACCTATTATTATTAAAAAGCTTTGGTTGTATGACAGTCCTGAATAATGCTTTCTGCATTTTTTCCTGTTCCAAATGTGTTCTGTTTTCTGTGTAAAAATAATAAAAGGTACAGATGTAAAGTCTTGAATTACAATTAATTCTGGCCTATAAATTGTGAAAAGATTTTATAAACCTGGGCCATGAAAAACAACTTGTTAGCTTTAATGATTCGTTAAAATACACTCAGAGAAACTAAGCTTTACCATAGAAGAGCCTCTGAAAATTAAAAACATGCTAATATGCCATATAATAATGCACACTTGGGGCTATTATTACAGTTACAGCTGTACAGATCCAGAGCAATTCCACTGCCTTTTGTGTGAATACTCCAGATTTACACGTGTATATCTAAGATCAAAATCTGGCTCTCTAGACTTAAGCCTGCATCGGATCTGACAAAAGTGAATGAGAAGACCAGGTTAAGAGAATTTTCCTACAGAATTTACAATGAAGGTAACCATCTCCTGTGTTTAGTGTATGTTCCCTGCGTAAGTAAACATCATGTGGTGTTCAGTTCTGTTTTAAAGAAGGAGAACCCTGTGCTATTAGCACAGATTTGGTCAATTTGTGCATTGGTGCTTATTTTGAATGGTGTTTTTGTTAATCTGATTAGCCATGAAGAATCTGTAAACATGTTGAGATACCCACATAAGTATTTGTGAATAAAGTTGATATTATTTCTTATACACCTCTACCTCGATAACACGCTGTCTTTGGAAGCCAAAAAATCTTACCGCTTTATAGGTGAAACCGTGTTACATTGAACTTGCTTTGATTCACCTGAATGCGCAGACCTGCCCCTCCACCCCTCCGAGCACTGCTTTACTGCGTTATATCCAAATTTGTGTTATATCAGGTGGCGTTCTATCGAGACAGCGATGTATATTATATTCATGTGATTTCTTCTGACAACTAACAGTAAATTATAACACCCTGCATTACCCAATATCTAAGAGGACACTTAGGTAAAAGACAAATGTTAGCAAAGCTGTTATTGTAAGCTCCTTCAGACAAGGACTGTGTCTTCCTGTGCCTGGAACTCTACTGAGCACATAGCTGACATTCTACAAACAATAAATTACCTCTTGGTGATTTGCAGAGGATCACGAAGGACTAGGTCACTTTCAAATGTCTCCTTGTCAAAAAGTCTCCTTACAGCATAGTTTGCCAGCTGCTCCATAAGAAGGAACGTTTCATTAATGTGCAAAAACATGGAAAAGTAGTGATCCTCCCCACGGGAGCACACATGAATACTCTCTGTCAGGATCACATTGGAGGTCTTTTCAAGTTTTGAGATTTCATCCCAGGAGATAACGAGTTTTACTGAAAATACGAGTATAAGCAGGTGTGAGTAACTTCTCACTGCTCACTAGCCGCCTACACTTTTTCCTTAACACTAAGGGAACAAGCAGTCAACAGCTCTAATAAAATGTAATTAAACAGCACAGTTAAATCACTATTGAGCAGGAAAGTCTAACATGGCTGAAAGCGTTATAGTGAGCCAGTGAACAGCCTTTATTGTATTGCATGTTTCTGGGGAAAAAGGAAGCAGCTTTTGTGTATTTCAATAAGGGCCAAACTGTAATAATCCTCTCTCCTATACAGTAGTACCTTATTCCACACCTACTCCATTGGCTTCAGTGAAACTGCTTGTGAGGTAAGATACTATTTAAAATGGGTTCCATAATCTTCCCCAACATAGTTGCTTTCCCTGTTTTATAGCACAATCCTTCCACATGCTGAATGCACTCAACTGCCATTCACTGCCATGGGAGTTGAGGGTGCTCAGCTCCTTGTAAGATTGGGCCCTCAGTCATTTGTGCCCCTTCAAAAATAAGCGTACAGAAAAACTGAAACTACTGCTATTCCACAAGTACAAGATCATCACAGGCAGCCTGCCAGGTAGAATTTCACAGCTAGAAATACATCAAAAAGTGCCACATATGTTATTACTAGATTACACTTTCTGTTCTTTGATGCAATGTAAAACTGCAAATGGCTGCATGAACTATAATATCAGGCAGGCTGTTCTGTCTTAATAGTGCATTTAAAATTAAGCTTCTTAAAGCAAGCAGACCATTTATATCTAAGGGGCCTGTGTCTTTCTGATGTACCGCTGTGCCTTCTGCTGGCAATCATGAGTAATACATACATGTACTGGCAGGAAAATATATAAATGCCTGTAAGTCTATGCACCTTTCTTCACATTTTCTGGCTTTCAATCACAAAGTTATTGCTCACAAATGCATACTTTTTAAATGATCAAAATGACTTTATACACAAAAAGTTGTGTGAAAATATCAGCAATGTATATTGCCTCTATTTGGGAAGATTATTTTTGTTTTAAATTCGTACATGTGACAGAAATTGAACCAGGAGCCTCAAGAGTTGAAAGCATGAATCTCTACAGATTGAGTTAAAGACCCAGGATATTCAGTTAAGAGCTGTACCAGACCCATATTCTCTGTGAATCCAGGTCAGAGAAAGACAAGTAACACACACTAGTGGGTTACACATGCACATGCAAATAAAATAATTCTAAATAATGTATTCCCACTGATTATTTTGATTACTAATTACTGGTTTTATTTGATGGTCATGTTGCAAAACAACTAAGTTTCATTCTCAGAGGATTATGGGTGTGAAATGTTACTTCAAATTTGAAAAATACAAAATAAAATGGTGAATGACTGGGCCAACTTACTTTCTGCTCCTAGCAAAAATGAGTAAAAGCTAAGAAAGTTGGTACTAAGATAAAGCCATCCCTGACAGGGCACTCGCCCCCTCCAATAGCTGCAGGAGTAATAGGTCACCAACTTCTCCTGCTCTGCTAATCCAAAGCACTTCTCAAACTTCAGAATAGCTTCACGAAACTTCTCAGGATCTTCTTCTTGTATGAAAGAACCTTTCCCTTCTTCAGCAATCAATCCCTAAAAGCAAAAAACAAACAAAAAATGTATATATGTATATATATATATATATACACACACACACACACACACACAAACCATGCAATGTATTTTGTGCTGGATATTTCAGGGAAAGAATGGTCTTGCGGCCAAAACACAAGACTGAGAGTCAAGAAGCCTACATTTATTTCAGACTCTTCTACAGACTTCCTGTATGACCATGGTTAAGACACTTATCTTCAGTTTCCCCATCTATAAAATGGGAATAATGAAGCTTCCTTACCCCACTAGGGGTGTTGTGAAGCTACATTCATAGGTATTTGTAATGTGCTTTGTTATCCTTTAATGGAAAGAGCTATAAAAACAACTATGGATTATTACTAGGTCACACGCTGCATTGCTTCTGAAGGCTAAGCTCATTGCACACACCAGGGGCTCACTGCATTCTTTCATTACCCAATTCCTCCACAAGCTCCCTCTGTGCCACCCTTTCATCCCCCTCTATTTCAGGGACTCCCTGCAAGCCTCCCCTCAGGCCACTCCCATTCTCCACTTATCCCCTCATGCCAAAGTTTCTGTGTGACAGCACACTCCCCCCTTGTACCACTGTCCCCATTACTGCCCCAATCCCAGGAACACTCTATGCCCTGTCTCCAGGAGCTGTATGCCCACCCATCCCCCTGTACCACTCAGACCAAAATTCCCCATTCCCCCCCGCCAACCCCCATCATTCAAACATTCTCTGAACTTTTGGAATTGATCAAATGCAGCATTCAAAAGTTATCACGTTTGTGACAAAGGGTGCATTTTCTATAATATTTTTATGAATCCTAGGCATGCTTCGGTTTTCCTCTGTGCACAGTGGGTGCAAAAGGGTTAACGCTGCTCCTGGAACAGCAGGTGTGTGCACTACTTTGATGCCTGCGTGGAATGACTGGATCCTTAAGGATCTGGCTGAAACCAACCCAGATCAACATAGGACCCAGCAAGACAAAAAGAGCCCTCACACCAAAGACTGAACAATCAACCCCAAACAGCAAGAAACCCCAGTACGTGAAATATGTGAACTGAACTGGAATAACGGCTGCACTTTTGGAGTGATTCAGAAGTTCTGACTTGGGAAGCCAAAGGAAACAGGGAGACAGAGCAAGGCATGGAATCCATCACAGCTTGGACGATGGCATTGGCTTTGCCAGGATGGACCATGGCATAATGTTTGCTTCTTTGTGCCAAACTAAGGATTTTCAGCTTCTGTAGCCAGGTGACCAATAAAGAATTATCTTGTTTTAGAGAGGCTGCCTGTGTGGCTGTAAATACTCTGTGAGAGCACTGTGCTCTGAAGGACTGCAGTCCAAGACTCCCACAAGAGTCTGGCTGGGCTGGATTCGCTGCAGGGAATCAGGGAGAGAGACAGGGAGTGCTGGTGCCAAAGGCCCAGTCTCAGAGTCTTGGAAGCTAAGGGCCTGCCCATGTGAAACTGTGTAGGTCTTTGGTGCCCGGCATACTAAAGGGGTCCCTGGTTACAGCTGGGGCACAGAGAAGATCCTGTGCAGCTGTGACAGCGTTGCATATAGACAGACAGGGAAAGGCCCTCGACGTTAGTGTTGGCCTCACTTTGCAGTGTCAATTATTATTGTTGCAGAATATTCTTTTCCCACAAGTTTTAAACAGTTAACTGAAGGCAACTGATACATTTTGTTTACCAGCAAGAATGAAATTTGTCTCTATCAATCTTACTTAACTTTGAAGTGAAATAGCTTCACCTCATTCCATTGCTCCTATCCAACTGCAATATAGTACTGTATAAAAAGAATTACATTGCACCACAATGCTGTCCCCTAATGTCTTTAAAAAATGTATGTGTTTCTGAAGAGTGAGAAGTCACAGCTTTCCTCTGTTATATCACCTACATGCTACTTACTCTTATCTTTCCCTGTACAAAGCTAGTAACATCTTCATTTGAATCAAACACTGATAAGGTCTTCATAACATTGTGTTCCAACCAGTCCCAGTGTCCTGTTATTTCTTCTCTGCTGGCTCCTGATAAAAGAGTAACATGTTAATAAAGCTTAAGAAATAAACTTCACCTAAACAAAAATCACAAAAGGCCTTGTCCACACTGGACACATAACCAAAACTGTAGTAGTTAGCACACTGATCATAGTTACTAGTGTTTCCCAAATGTTGGGTCTCGACCCATCAGTGGGACATCAGAAGGTTCTAGCTGGGTTGCCATGTTCAGGGCCAGATGAACTCATTACAGGGTCCGGGCCTAAGCAAACATGCACTTCTCCTGGCCCGGTGTGAAGGGGAGACAGGCAGGTTTGGAGAGCAAGATACAACCAGGCCAAACCTGAGTGGTGCTGGGACCCCATGGACCAGGTCACAACAAGTGGAGTGAGGAGCCAGGCCTTGTCTTGCAGGATGAGAGCTGCTGCTGCAGGATGAGCGTGGGGCAGGTTCGCTCTCCAATCATCCTGATCCAAAAGGCTCTGCTCTGCACCAGGCCAGGATTAGGATTGTGGTGCCGGGGTAGATGGTGGGTATGCAATGGTGGGTTGCAAATAAATAAATAAATAAATAAATAAAATGCAGTTGGGCATTCTCCCTAGTAAAAAGTTTGGAAACGACTGTTCTAGATACAGCAAAGCTTCTTCCTCTTCAGATGCATTCTATAGACATCTGTGTTGTCTAAATAACTTTATCATAAGGCAGGACCTGATTACCACCTAGTAGCACTCAACATGGCTATGTCATGCTTCAACCTTGTGATGTAGGACCAAGTCACATATTAATCATATTCCTAATCATGTTAAAGCTTCGATGACCACAGTTCAGAAAGAACTGTCGACACGATTCAAGTCCTGTCTACACCGCAAGATCAAAGTGGGTAGTGTTGTGCTGCACTTGGCTTCCACAATTGTAAAGAAATCTTATTCCGTTCAAAATACAGAATGCATATGTCAGCTACTCCCTGATGCAGAAACCACTGCCTTTTTGATTCATATAAACTGACTGATCCTTGAAATGCCTTTGGGTCTACCCTAGGCCTACCCGATTTTATAGGGACAGTCCTGATTTTTGGGTCTTTTTTCTTATATAGGCTCCTATTACCCCCACTCCCTGTCCCGATTTTTCACAATTGCTGTCTGGTCACTCTAGCCTACCCAGAATCACTGGTCTTTCACTCTTGCACTTCCTGCAAACCCAACGTACTAAAAGCAAAATATACTTTCTTCTCCTTCTCTGTATGCATGCAGGATCAGGAATAATTTGACATAATCAATGTTTAGAAAGTAAGCTGTACAATCCAGGATAAAGCTCATCATCCAAAATACGAAGGGCATATAAATGCAGTAATTAAATCATAGAAATGTAGGGATAAAAGGGATCTCAAGAGGTCATCTAGCCTTGCCCCCCAGTGCTCAGGCAGGATTGTAACATATATAAGCTGTAAGTCATTTACCAACACTATGCCTGATGACAGATGTTTATCTGACCTGTTCTTACAAATGGCACAGATTCCACAACCTTCCAAGGTAACCTGTTCCAGCATTTAATTATCATTATAGTTAAAGTATTTCCTAATATCAAACCTAAATCTCTCTTGCTTTAAACTAAGCCAATTACTTCTTGCCCAACCTTGGTGGATTTAGAGAACAATGGATCACCATCCTATTTATAATAAAAACTTAAATATTAAAAACTATTATCTACGGCCTTCTCCTCTCTATACTGAACATGCCCAATTCTTTCAACTCTCCTCATAGGTCAAATGGCAAAGTCAGCCTCATTACCTCATTTCCCATGCACTGTTATTCTGGTGAAAATACTTTATCATTTTATTCTTGATCTCCCCGCAAGGATTTTGCTTTGAGAGAGCTGTCAGCTATCATATAAGGAATGTCATAACAAGTTTAGAAGAGAAAGAAATTTCCCTCAATGAAAACACATGCATTTTCCAGTAAGGTGTTTTGATCAGCAGTTTAAATTTCATACAAAAGAAAGATATTAGCTGCTAGGTAGTTTTATGATGTGTGAAATGTCAGTACGTTAAAACTGTTTACGGTATACTCAGAGACCAGGCCTGTTTATACACTTGGTTAGGAATTTTGCCAGGGATAATAGCTAGTAAACTACAATCATAAGACTACTGAAGTAAAGACGATGTTTATGAAACAGCAGCAATGAGGATCCAGCTGAGTGCAATACTCGGACTATTCTTAGGAGTTAGGTAGTTTTTCCATAAAGTGGCTTTGACTGTGTAAGGATTTATTCAGCACTTCTGGGTAAGCAGATTCTACAATATAAGAGGCTACGAGTTTTCATACGCTACAGGAATTGCTTAGAAATAAACAGGCCCAGTACATGAATGAACTATCACCACTTCCCTCCTCATCAGAGAGTTCCATCGACCACATCTTTACCAGTTTGTTTTACGAAGACTGACACCTTAAGCAGGTTTGAGCGGTTTTCACAGGCTTATTTAATACTGCACTGGGACTGAACAGAAATTCCTTTAAGTACAGTTAAGAAGAAGACAGACATTTACGATGGAGTTGCACTGGCATTTCAAAAAGGTGAAAGTAATGTCAAGAGTAATTAACACTGAAAAAATAGGGCAAAACTGATTCTCTATCAGATTATGCACTAAGAATCTAGGGCAGGTCTCTAAACTCTGGCACAGATGCGGCCAGAGGAAGTATTCTGGTGGAGGAATTTAAAAAAAAAAAAAAGTCACTGGCTCTTAACTTACTAGGCACTTTTGAAAACTCTCCCTTAGAGCTCAGCATTCTGAATGGTTTTTCTATGAGCATTCATATCTGGTAATGTCAAAAATATCTTACAGCAGGAAAAGTGAACAGGAATATTGAAAACAGTTTTGATTTCTCCTCCAGACTAACTGGAAACCTGGTCTGAGAAGCGAGGACTCGTGGGTTCTATTCTGATCTCTGATACTGACTTGCTGTGTGGTTTTGTGCAAGTCACTTAACCTCCCTCAGTCTCCGGTTACCCATCTGCAAAACGGCATAACACGTATCTGCTTCACAGGAGTAACGTATTTGAATGTATTTGTTATTGCAGAATGTTTTAAGATAAAAGTAGCCATGTCAAAGTTTTTTGGATTCTCTGCAGTGTTTAGGTTATACTACTCTAGCTATCTTTTGAGAATACAGGCCAGCAATTCCAGTAGGTATCAGCAAAACTACACATCACCTTTTTCATTTACAGTTATTATCCAGGGTTAATTATGCATGTTCTATTTTTATATTAATAAATTAGAAGAGAAGAAGAATTGTGCAGACTTCAGTATTGCAGCATTTACTCAAGTGAGTAGCTCCCCGCAGTCAACAGGGCCAGCTGTGTTAGTAAAGGCCATAGGATTGGTCCCCACTACTTATATCACAAGATTCACAGAATAGGTAACTTTTTGACTTAGTTTGCAATGTCTTCTTACATGTTTTGTGAAGTGTTCTGAATGTTCGGGGGGCTATGTATATAATAAAAATGAAGACTTCTGATTCATCAACTAGTTGGTAAATATACAAATAAATGCTCTTTGTTGGGATCTGTCCCTACCAATCCAAATGCTATACACATTTTCTAAAGAACGCCTACTCTCAAGGAATGAGAGCTGGCACCTGTCATGTCAAGAACTGCATCCCCATGGTGTTTTTAACAGTTATTAAAACTCAAAAAAAATGTAATGTGAATAAAGCAATGCTTTATACTGGGCCAATAAATACTGTCAAACACTGAGTTTTCCTGCCAAAAGTTCCCTGACAGCCGCTTTATGATTGTTTGCCCAATTAATGACATCATTATCTCCCCTGTACACTCATGCTGAAACATGAGAAGAATGCTCTTAAATAAAATAAACACACACACATTCAATATTCTGAGTAGTGCCCTCATATTACCCATTAAAACACCATGAACATAGGCTCTGTGCTTTGTTTCCCACTAAAAGCCTGTGTTTCTCCCTGGATGACTGTAAATTCTCTGATGGTGACAAAAATCTTTCTGACATTATAATTTTTAATTACTTTATTTGCTAAAACTGACCACAGGTTTTATGGGAATAATAATCTTGCTCTAAACATGATTACAGTGAAAAGAACAATAAGACTATCATCATGTGTGTGCCTACCAGGAATCAATTATGCACAAGATAGGTTACCGTAATAGCAATTAGGCCTCAGGCAAAGTTAAAATCCCATTAACACACTTCTTTTAGAGCTTGACTACACTGGCAATTAACAGTGCTGCAACTTTCTCCCTGAGGGGGTGAAAAAACACCCCTCGAGCGCAGCAAGTTGCTGTAAAGCGCCACAGTAAACGGTGCCCCAGCAGAGCTGCGCCCCCAGCGCTGGGAGCTATAACCCTCCTGAAGGTGGGTTTTTTAGAGCGCTGAGAGAGCTCTCTCCCAGTGCTGCGCCGCGACCACACAAGGCACATTTAAGCGCTGCCGCGCAGTGCTTTACCACTGCCAGTGTAGACTAGCCCTTAGATCATTAAAATGTAATAATGGGAAAGCAATTTAGTCTCTTGTTTTTATTAACTGGATACTACCTCATGCAAGGGACAAAGCCATTATACAGCCTTTTAGATTATCTCTTCTATATGTAACACAAAAGTGATATAACTTCAAGTACTAGCAGCAGGCAGATCCCCTTTTCCTGCTTCCTAAGGGTTGAAGTCATGGCAACAGAATTCTCAATAGTACATGTTTATTTTTATTCATTTATAAGTATTTTTACTGCACTCATCAACTGAGTATATTTTATGGCAACCACTTTGTATTATTTCCCCAGGAATATTCCTAGGATTTTACTTACCAACAGTTTACAAATGGTTCATTTTCTAGTAACTCATGTTTTCCCTTGCTTTTAAAAGTGCTATGTTTGAGAGTGTGTTACTCCCCACATTGTCCTTTGGCCAATACACCATATAAAATTAGGTCTCTTATTGATCATTATCCTCTAGGGACAGCCTTGAAAAGCATGCACAGGAGGAGATTAGATTAGATTGCAGGGAGAGAGGTTTCATATTACAATATAGGGATATGGTATTAATGTCTTTTTTAAGTAGTTGATGGTACAATAGGATCTGATTTCTTGTCGAACTGAAGAAAAGATTCTGATACATATTGGATAGCAAAAATCATGTGACTACAGCACAGCATTTAATAGCGGAATATTTGTGTGTAAGAATTTGTGGGATCAGACTCAATATGGTATGAAGTTTATCTTTCCCCAAAGGCATCTAAAGGAGGGGCTGGAGGTTGGAGGAAAATTTAACTGGAGTCTTATGGCTCAGTAGAGTGTCTAGTTTTTGTTAAAGAGTTTATTAACTTAAAAGGTTTAACTGGGAAAAAAGCTGATGAACTAAAACGTGACACTGCAAAATTTTAGAATTTACTGGTGCATTTTCAATTTCGGGGGATTCCCTGAGCTCTAGATCAGTGCTTCTCAAGCTATCTGATGTGAGGGACCGGCAATTTTTTTTTCCAATGTGCCAGAGACCAGTGCCATATCATCATCCTATTCGATGCTCTTATGAGGAAACTCACCGCAAACCGGCAGCCAGGGAGGGATAGCTCAGTGGTTTGCACATTGGCCAGCTAAACCCAGGGTTGCGAATTCAATCCTTGAGGGGGCCACCTAGGGATCTGGGGCAAAATCAGTACTTAGTCCTGCTAGTGAAGGCAGGGGGCTGGACTCAATGACCTTTCAAGGTCCCTTCCAGTTCTAGGAGATTGGTATATCTCCAATTATTACCTTAATGCAATGGCTCGCGGACTGGCACCGGTCTGCCGACCACCACTTTGAGAAGCACTGCTCTAGATAATGTCCGAGAAATCAAATAAATATATAAAACATGACATGAGTAGCAGTTAGCATTATCTCTTAACTGTATATTTACTAACTGCAAGATAAATATAGTGCGTCTAGGAAATATTCAGCACCGTCAGCAGGGCTCTGTACTATTTCACTGAGCTTCTGGAACCAAGAGACTAGACAACTAGAGACTGAGCAAATCATAAAAGGGACAAGAGTTTGGTCTCTAGGGGAAGACGCTGAATCAATAAAATGTGCCCACAAAACAGTAGCTTAGAGAAGCTAGACCTTGCTCTCAAGATCAAACACTGTGCCATCAGCCAGCAGGAAACAAAACAATGGGAAGGAAAGAGGAGTGAAAGGGTGAGAAGAGAAGGAACTCAACTCCTGCTGTAAATAGGTTAGAAAAAACACAATTTATGTTTTCTGTTTATTCCCACCCATGCTGACCTCAGACTTCCTTGTGGGCAAATTTATCACCCTCCTCCTGAACTCCGTTGAGCTGCATGGACCATGCACAGCTTAGAATAGGAAAAGCTGTGTACTTCTGCTCTAGGGAGAATACCAAAGCAATTTCATAACACTAGAAAAACTGAGATGCACCTGAAAGCAGGGAATCTATGTGAAGACACAATACAAATGCTGCACAGCAGAACAACCAAATACTAGGTCATAACTTGTTTCCTTATCACACTATTGGAGCTACACAGGAAGGGACTGGGGTCGCATTGGGCTCGGTAAATACATGTAAAGAGTCAGGGTAGATTTTCAAATATCAGTTTTGTACAGAATTCCCACTGTACCTCTGAAAATCTCCCCACAGACCTTTCCCCCAAGGGCTTACAACTAACAGACACAAACAAACCCAGGCTGGGGCCAGGGATCTAACAAAAGAACATGGTAATGATTGGTACAGTTGTGTTTTATTTTGTTGATCGTGTTCTCCCTCTCCCACCACCTCCTTATTTAAATTCAGAGTAGAGACAAGTGAGGGAGAATGGCAGGAATGGAAGAGTTAGTATGACAGTGACAGCCTGTCACCCTCCTAGATATAATAGCAGGCAGGGTTTTATAGGCATCATGAAGGAGGTGAGTCTGAAGGAGGGAGGATGAGATAGTGTACCTTTGAACATACTGGCCATATTTGCCTATACTATACCTGCACAGTTTGTCAGAGTAGCTGCCTATTGAACATTACTGATATTTAGTTATGGAAGAGCTCTCCTATGTTAATCCAAAACCTACTGGAACAGGAAAATTGGAAAGCGACTGCTGTACTGCTCAAGCATAGTTCCAGTGCCAACCCCATCCTAGAAGAGATGAAGGTTGTGGCACCCACAATGTGGCTTCCATTGTCTCTAAATGCTCCTGAGAAAGGCTGTTCCAAGCATGTTTGCTTTGAAATAGAAACATCAGCTATAACATCTATACACCTATAGAAGCCAATGGGAATCTGTCTGTTGATTTCAGTGGGTGTTGGATCAGCCCCTAACACTATAAATGCTTTAGAATGCCAGTACTTGTATAGGTGTGTCTATTTGCCTAGCACTGTCTGTGCAACTAACTGTGTCAATACACTTGGATCTAACTGGTTTAGGGATAAACTGAATGAATGCTGAAACTGAGGTGAACATTAATTTTACTATAATCCACTAGCAGAAATCTGCTGCTGGCTAAACTCTTGCTACAAAACTCATCAGGAATGAGAGGACCATTCCATATTACTTTCTCAATATTTTAGCTTCAGAAATATAAAGCTATTGGGCAAAATGTATTCTGGATGGGGATGTTATCAGCAGAAAGGGACTGCTGAGGCCTTTTTAGATGATTTATGAATTTTAGCTATCTTTAAGATAAATAAAATAACTAAAGTACTGAAGGGAAAAATAGCATTAATATATTTTCTATAATGCCAACAAAATTTTGCTCTTTCGTGATAATTAGTGAGTTTGTCAAAGGTTACACTGAAAAAAACCCTGCTTTTGTGCCTATAACCTTTTATATATAGCCATAGACTCATAGAAGATTAGGGTTGGAAGAGACCTCAGGAAGTCATCTAGTCCAATCCCCTGCTCAAAGTAGGACCAACAACAACTAAATCATCCCAGCCAGGGCTTTGTCAAGCTGGGCCTTAAAAACCTCCAAGGACGGATATTTTACCACCTCCCTAGGTAACTCATTCCAGTGCTTCACCACCCTTCTAGTGAAATAGTGTTTCCCAATATCCAATCTAGACCTCCCCCACCACATGCTTTTTATTTTGACATCTCAGAGATAAGTAGTTCTCAGTGTTGAAGTGAAATGCTGTTTGTACAAGACTGTATTCATTATTTAATAAAAATAACTAAGAGTATAAGCCATGATTTATTAAATGCAAAATATCTGGAACAAAATGAGACTCAGTATTTGCAATCATCTGTCTGCATGGCAGGTATATATCTCCATTCTCTGTGATCCACAAACATTCTTAAATTAATAAAAAGGAAAGAAAAAATAGGCCATAAAAGTAAAAAATTGAACACTTCATGCTGGACTTTTAAATGCCCAATCCTGCATAGTGCAGATTTTCTCCAACTTCCATTCAACTACTCAGCATTTTGCAGTACTGGGCCCTAAATGAGCAACTGCTGGCAGGTTTTCCATTTTCTCAAGGTAGGTGAGCAGTTTTACTGTTAAAACCCGATGGGGTTTGAGGAAGGAGAGAGAATTATCCCACCAGATGTTTACGTGTCATTCTTAGGTATACTGGCATTCAGGAAAAGATTTGCCACTTTTAAAAACTATTTAGCCTCTAAATAAAGAATCACACTTACCACATGCAATGGACCAGTAGACTTGAGAATCCGGTGTCTGATGCAGGATTCGAAATGGAGCCACTTTTGATGTAGAGTCCAAGACTGCATCTAGTGTCCCCATGAGAAGGCCTGTTGTATTTAAGATACAGTTTTAGACGGTTTACTAAACAGAGTCAAACTAGGATTTTGCATCAGACATTCAGATTCTAATCCTGCATTCCTTACTCAGCATGGGATATTACATGGCTAAGTAACACACTCTTCCACACCAAACGTTTCTCTTTTGATGGCTATTAATTTTTCAAAATTATTCTGCTGCACTTCCTATCAAGATAAAACCTCCCAAAGAAAAATACAAAACAAGAGGAATTAAGAATCGGTAACTAATTTATGTCAAGTAAACAAATCTTATCCTGCAAACTGTAATAATTTTGTAAAATGTAAACGAACAAACTCACATTTTCTGCTGACATATTCAAACCTCTGACTGTACAGTCCACCACCCTACCCCCTGCCCTTTTACTTACTTTCTTTTCAATAAATGATTTCTTTGCTTTTAAAACAGTTTTTATTATTGCAGAAAGTGAAATTCCGTACCCCAAGGAAAAAATAGGCACAGCAAATCATTGTAACCACTGCACTTCACTCCTGTGCAAGGCACCAAATATTAGTTGGCTTTCAGCCTCAAATTGCTCCCTTAAGGCATCCCTAATCCTTGTAGCCCTGTGCTGGGCCTCTCTAGTAGCCCTGCTCTCTGGCTGTGCAAATTCAGCATCCAGGCATTGAACCTCAGAGGTCCATTCCTGACTGAATGTTTCACTCTTCCCTTCACAAATATTACGGAGGGTACAGCACGCAGATATAACCGCAGGGATGCTGCTTTCCCCCAAGTCTAGCTTCTCATAAAGAGATCTCCAGCGTTCCTTTAAATGGCCAAAAGCACACTCCACAGTCATTCTGTACCAGTTCAGCCTGTAGTTGAATCAGTCCTTGCTCCTGTCAAGCTTCCCTGTATACGGTTTATGAGCCAAGGCATTAACGGGTAAGCGGGGTCTCCAAAAATCACAATGGGCATTTCGACGTCCCCTGCTGTGATCTTCCGGTCTGGGAAAAAAGTCCCGGCCTGCAGCTTCCTGAACAGGCCACTGTTCCGAAAGATGCATGCATCATGCATCTTTCCAGGCCAGCCTGTGTAAATGTCAATGAAATGCCCACGGTGATCCACAAGCGCCTGGAGAACCATAGAGAAAAGCCCCTTCCAATTAATGTACTCGGATGCCAGGTGGGGTGGTGCCAGAACAGGAATATGCGTCCCATCCATCGACTCTCCACAGTTAGGGAAATCCATTTGAGCAAAGTCATCCACAATGTCCTGCACGTTCCCCAGAGTCACGGTTCTTCTTAGCAGGATGCGATTAATGGCCCTGCAAACTTGCATCAACGCTATTCCAACGGTCGACTTTCCCACTCCAAACTGGTTCGCGACCGATCGGTAGCTGTCTGGAGTTGCCAGCTTCCAGATTGCAATAGCCACCCGCTTCTCCACTGACGGGGCAGCTCTCAATCTCGTGTCCTTGCGCCGCAGGGTGGGGGTGAGCTCCTCACACAGTCCCATGAAAGCGGCTTTTCTCATCTGAAAGTTCTGCAGCCACTGCTCGCCATGCCAGACTTGCAGGATGATGTGATCCCACCACTCAGTGCTTGTTTCCCAAGCCCAAAGGCAGCGTTCCACGGTGCTGAGCATGTCCGTTACTGCCACAAGCAATTTAGTGTCACACGCGTCAGGCGACTCGATATCGTCATCGGAATCCTCACTGTCACTTTGGACCTGAAGGAATAGCTCAACTGCCAAACGTGATGTGCTGGCGACATTCATCAGCAAAGTCCTCAGCAGCTCGGGCTCCATTTCCCACATAAATCGTGCTGCACAGAGACTCACAATGGCGCCAAACTGCTGGGATGAGAAGCGATGCACCACAGGGCGTTGGGACAGGAAGCGGAATGACCCGCACCCTTCCATCCCCTTCCCACAACCCACGGCGCCAAAATGGGACAAGGTGCTCTGTGGAATAGCTGTCCACAATGCACCACTCCCAACAGCGCTGCAAATGCGGCTACACTGCAGCGCTGGTAGCTGTCAGTGTGGCCACACTGCAGCGCTGTCCCTACACAGCTGTAACTCCCAGCGCTGCACACCTCCAAGTGTAGCCATACCCACAGTCTGGGCTTAAAGGACTGGATAGCTCTAGGGCAAACCTACAGCACACAGGAAGCCAGCAGACACTTGTGGGGGACGGGTTAGGTACGTCCTAGATTAGACAGCAAGTCTTGCTGCCAAGCAAAAATAAAGGCGAAGAATAGATTCCTAAATCCACATTTAGGCACCTGAATAAGCAGCCTGTTTCAAAAATGCTGAGCCACTGTGCCCAGTGCATCTGACAAAGTGGGTATTCACCCACGAAAGCCTATGCTCCAATATATCTACTAGTCTTTAAGGGGCCACAGGACTCACTGTTGCTTTTTACAGATCCAGACTAACACGGCTACCCCTCTGATACCTGTGCCCAATAGGTGTTTATAGTTAAGAACATGCATAAGTGTCTACAGGATCAGGGCCCTATTTAGGTGCCTAAGTGTAGGCCTAAGAGTTAAAGCATTTGAAATATAATGTATAAAAAAATACAAGATCAACTAGGGCTTCTGGGCACAATCATAACACAAGTAAATAATAAGGAAGAGCAAAAGACACTTCACAGGCAAATGGAATAGCTTTTGCACAATGCAAATTCAGCATCCAGAAGGATGCTCAAGTTTATTTCAGGGACTGGTTTAGCATCTGGCAAGCCGAGTATTCAGCTGAGGGGCAAAGGTGACTTAAAACCAACTTTGTCAACCCCTCTCAGCTGAATTGCAATGTGTGGTTCTCAGCTGCAGCCAATTTAGGAGCATCTGTGCCGCAGAGTTCCTCTCTCCCCTCTATTTACTCTCCACTTGAAACTGTAATCCACAGCTTCAGATGACAATTTTCCCAGCAGCATACACTCATCTGACATCATGGTGTAATATTATGGCGTAACTTCAGATGAGGAAATAAAACCAGGTGAACCTCAAAAAACAAAGATTCTGTTTCATGCAAATATCCCAGGCAAAGTATGAGAGGAGAGTATTACTTCAAAAACAAAAAATACATGACTAGAAAAGCAGAGTGGCTTCAAATATATTTTTTCCCAAAAACACTTCCATAAGAAATTCTCTGCCTGCCAGCACTAGCTGCCAAAGAACGAACAAAACGAAACAAGCTTTCCCAATAGCCTAAAATAAACACTGTATGCAGTGTTGTTGTAGCTGTTTTGGTTCCAGGATATTAGAGAACCAAAGGTGGGGGAGGGGTCAGGTAATATCTTTTGTTGGACCAACTTCTGTTGGTGAAAAAGACAAGCTTTTTCAAGCAACACAGAGCTGAAGAAGAACTCTGTATCTCCAGCTTGTGTCTACAATTTTGCTCTCGCTCAAGAACTCCAGATGCCATGTGAATGTATGAGAAATCAGGGGACTTTTAAAGCTACTGTGAAGAAACAGATAAGAGAGATAAATTCTGATTAATTTAAAAGTAGTTTTAAATAACTCGATTAAAAATAGCACTTTACAACTTTGTAAAACCCTGTTTTCTCCAACCTTCAAACAGCAACCGAATTTACTAAGTCCTGTTTTACGTCAGACTTAGTTCAGAGCTCCTTATAGGAGTCCTGGTATCATGTCAGCTTCTGCTGAAACAGGTAATGAAACAGTGAGTTGTATTTCTAAAAACTGCTTAGAAAATGTATTATTTACATATTGCAGTGCCCAATATATTTAAAGTTACATTATGACTTTTTACGTACATTGAGCAATTCAAGTATATACTCAGGACTTAGGTTATAACCTATTATTTTCACATGTTCATAATTTTTGGAAAAAATGTATTGCCATTGAACTCCACCTCAGCTCGAGGTGATTTTAAGCAGGGAGCTTAAGCAAATCCTTTCAGTTCCTTTGATTTATTTGAAAGTAAAATAATATCCACTTACTGTTTTCTGGAGCTTTCTTGTTCACATATTAACTACAAATTGTACTGAAATGCTCCCCTTGGCTACATAAATTAAACTGTGTGTAAGTCTGAATACATGCTATGAGAAATACAAGCAGCCAAAATCCTGGTGTATCTGGACTTATAAATACCTTAATTTACACAAATAAACCAACTGGTGAATCAGTCCGTCTCCCCTATTCCAAGTTAAGTATAAATATCAGCTTTAAAAAACACACTGACCGAGTAGGCTTATACACAAGTCTTTGTGGTAAGAAGCTGGGACTGGGAGTAGTAAGAAGAAGCACTAAGAAGTTCTCCCTAAAACAAATAGGCAGAAAGACTAGAATTTGCTCCAGGACCAGTGAATATGAGCAGCTTTACCAACAGATCCATTAGAGAAAAGGTCTTGACTACAGCTTCAACCCTGAAGAGCATTTAAGCACCACAGATATTACAGGCCCTGCATCTCTCTCCTCCTATTCTGCTAACAAGCTCTGGAACACCAAGGACACTCTCTAGTCCTACAGAGTGCCACAGGAATAGGGAGACTCCAGAACTCTTGCAGGATCAAGGAAAACAACTAGGTCCCAGGAGAATGTAGAGATGATTAGCTTCCCAGGACTAGAAAAGGTTTTGGTTGTGGCAGCACTTTCAGGTCCAGTGGAACTTAGGAGTTGTGCAGACCTCCAGGCAGCTCTCTCTGCTGCTAAGATTTTATAAATGCTGAGGGCAGCTTGCAATGTTCTTAGTAGTTCAATTATTCTTAATGACTAACTTCTAAAATACTGCTGTAAGGGACTAGCTCTCAGTGATCACTAATGAATAAAATAGAGTGAAAGATTCTAGATTATGTCGTTTTTGCAATAGCACCTTTTAGTAATGCCTCTGAGCACTTGCTCCAGCATGCCTCACCAACCTCACATCCAGCCCCGTCACTCTGCTCCTCCTGCTTTGGCCCCCTCTGTTCCACAACATCTCCCATAATTCTCAACAGCTGGGAGCCACTTCCAACAGTGCTGGCAGGCTAAGGCTAAGGGCTGCACAGATCACACAAGACACTTATTAACATAGTAAGTTTTCATCCTATTTTCTACCACAGTTGGAAACCTGCTGCAAGCCAGCCATTGAAAGGTTCAGTCTAGTAAAACAGAAGCCGGTAAAATCCTTTCTACCATATATTCTGTTACTATACATTTAATACTGCAGCAGCAGCCATCTATCAAGTGTTGAAAAGCAGTCATCCCACTATTACACAACAAATCACTCATCTCCTGTGCCCTCCCGATTATGCTAAAAAAACCTCCCTGTAAGATTAAGCAGCGATATCCAAGTACTTTTGAATAAGTCTAAGAGAAATTCTATCAAAGACACACACATTGTCATTGAAAAACACTGCCTTTCATTCCCACTGGATGATTACATTTTAAAACACAATTTTCTTTTGGTGAAATTACTAAGGGTAAAATCCATGTTCACAGATAGACAAGAGGACAAGACTTCTCCAAATAAGTCCACATCTGCAGCTGCTCCATCCATATGTCTGGGGGTGTGGACTGTCCAGGAAAAAGAGACAGCAGGGTCACAATATGGATTAACAAGCCATGGCTCCTACAGAACTGGCTACAGCAGTAAGGACTACTATGGACTCAGGACTGCAGTAATAGCCATTAAGAAGTTCAGCCCTGAAGGAAGATGGTAATTCCTTTCCTCACCTCCAAAGAACCCCCTTTCTTAGACTCATATGAGACTCATGGCTTAGTGTAGTGAGCACGGAGGATTTGGTTCCAGCAATGCATATTAGCCACAAAATCGTTTTTTCTGATTATTCCATCTTGTCTAAGTACCTCAAGTTGAAAGGCTGAGCATCCACTTGAGACAGCCAGAAAAACATCAGCAAATAAATCATTCTGCCTCTTCACTGAAAGACTGGTATTTTTGTTACAGTGAGTTCTCTCATGTGACTAGTGCAGGGATATTACTCTTCTAGATAAGGTCCAGCCTGCATTACAAGTATCGCCATGTCTTTGTAACCAGGTCAGGACATTCTCATTTGATCCCAGTTACAACAAACTCTGCTGCATATACCTTGCAGTTTTGCTGCCATCACAACTGTGTTTTTGCATTCACATCTGCCACTCTGACTAAACGTATCTGTAACAGTGTATTTTGGAAAAATCTGAGCTGCGATCCCGTAACGCCTCCGCAGAAGACAGAAGAGCCAGAGAATGTGGACACAGACTGGCACCTCCAGCACATAAGGCAATGCATATCGATGTCCTACCATGCATGGAACTATGGAAGGGGAAACAGTCAAACAAGTTCCAAAGCATGCTGCATAATTAGGGGGAGGAAGAGGTCTCATCTAAGAAAGGTAAGGAAAAAGGGAAAGGAAAAGAGTGCACACTGGACTGATTACATAAAGACAATCAAATATCCGCACAGACCTTTGGCGTCTCATCTACCACGGATGCTAAGCAAGTATTAAACATGCTGCGTGTAGAAACAAACCATGGTTTAGAGCGAACCATGTCACCAACTGGTTATAAACTTGTGTCCTGATCCTGCAATCAGACCCACAGGGGTCACATACACAAATCTGATGGTAGGACTGGGATCCTGCTTAAAAGGTGTAGTCTAGGGGAGGCCACTAAGTGGAGCAAGACTGTACTCTGACCCAGGGAGATGTTCACTGTGTTTGATAAAGTATAGCTTTTAAGTGTATGGCACCTAGCAATATAAAGATCTAAAACTAGACAAACATAACCAATTATGTTAATTAACACCTTAAAAGTATATATTGTATAGCCATGAAAGCATATACAACTGCAAACATGTATTTCATAGACCATCTCTTCCTAACCCTCATTATATAAAACTTTATTTCAAGAATACACTGCAATTTTATCCTCTGGCCATTCCACAATGACATTTTTCTAAACAAGAGTTGCCAGGATACTAATGGTGAAAAAGAGAAGCATCAACTGTGTAATGCCACAAGAATTAGGGAGAGCACAATAGGAACATATTTGTACACCTGTCCTTCCATACTGATGAATATCAAGGACATAGAACTAGTCACAGAGATGTCACCTTCAGAAAAGACAAGGGCTCAGAACATACACTTGGACAACTATAAATAAATATATATTATTTAGTGGAGAACATTCATCTTTAAAAGAGTGAACTTTTAATTCTGGAGTCAGCTCTACATTTTGTTGCAATCAGGATTTTTAAATAAGCTGCAGCATACAGAAAGATAATCTTCAGGCCAAGTGAGTGACAATGGGTAGGGCTTACTCTGGTCTTCAAAGATGCCATATTTAAAACTAGGATAAGAGAGAGGCCAATGCACATACATGATTTACCTTCCCTGGAAAAGCACTTAACTGCCCAACAAAAGCAGCAGCTGCTGCTCAAAATAGTCCTTCACCGGAAGAGGTGAGTTCATAATTAAACAACCTGACACTTTTACAGTGGTGTTTATGACCAGAATCACCCTTGATTCCTAAACCCAAACCTGTTTTTCTCAGAAATCTGTTGCAGCCTTTTGGGAGGTTTATTGGATTACTAATGATTCCTTTCATACGTCCTTTCTTCCCTGCAAATGACCTGTGTGCCCAGCACTATCCACATCTCCAACACAAGGATGGCATATCCAGACCCACCAACGTTCATTCTGGAGTCAGGATTCATTGTCTCACAGGCCGGATAGTGCATCTCTCCCCACCAGGATGGAGGATTCTGCACTAGGTTTCAATGAGATGACTAAACCCTCATATGCACACTTCTAAAAATCTCTCTGTCATTCACAATGCCACAGCTGGACACTGCCTTGGATAACCCAGAAAGGAGTGACTGATCCAGCGCATCCAAGAACTAAACCTTCCTAGACATCCAGGGCATTTCTCCTGGGAAAGGAAAGCAAAGAGGAGCCACAATTTAGTAAGGCGGAAATTCTGTTTGTACAGAACCTAGTACAACAGGCTCCTGCTCCATGACAGTAGCACCCAGGAGCCCCGGTTGGACAAATAGATAATCATGAGTAGAGATCAGATTTTACAACCTAAACTTTTTATAAAGTGAAGCTTCTTACGTTGAGAAAAAAGACCTTTTACCCCCCTCAACCAGTCCAGAAGTGACACGTGGGGGGGGGGGGGCAGGGAGACAGGTGCTCCCCAATGTCTTGCCGGAGTTTATATGCCCTGTCCTAAAACCCACTGCATCAGAATTTTTAAATCAGAGGTTTTCAAACTGGGAGGCACAGCCTCCTTGGGGGGTGGGTTCAGAGGAACACTGGGGGTGGGGAGAGCAGCGATGCCAGCTGGCTTGGGCTTCCGCCCGGCCCGGCAGGACTCAGGAGCACCATCTCACCTCTTTCTGTATTGGGGGGGGGGCGCAACCAAAAACTGTAACGCAAAGACGGGGCCTCAACTCCGAAAGTTTGAAAACTGCTGCTTTAACCTGTGCCCCGCCCCCACAGAGTTACCCGTCGTGGCTGCCGACCCCCATCTCCTCTGCAGATGCCTGGGCAGGGGAAGGAGCAGCAGCCTCCCTAGGAGCAGGGTCCCAAACATCACACCCCAGCGCGACCAGCCCAAGAGCTATGCCCGGGGCAGGCTGGGCAGCCCCCTCCCTGGGCGTACGCGGCTCTGCCCCGCTGGGTCCTGGGCAGCCCGCCCGCGGGGCGAACCAAACCCTCAGCCCTTCCCCGCCCCACCGCTTGCCACGAAGTCCCCGGGACAGGGGCCCCCAGCCCCGCCCTCGCCAGGGCTGCCCCGCCCCAAGACGGCCGGGCCGGGCCGGGCCGGCACTGCACCCCCGGGGGCGGGCCGCTCACCTGCCAGCCCCCCGCCGTCCTCCCCGTAGCCTCGCCTCCGCTGCAGCACGAAGTAGCGGTTGGAGCGCTCCAGCACCCACAGCTTGAGGGCGCTCTTCAGCAGCACCTCCTCGGGCTTCAGCCACATCTCGGCGCCCGCCTCATGCCCCGCTCCGCTCCCACGTACACAGCCGGCCTGCCAAGCTCCACCGAGCGGGGGGCGCCGGGAGATGTAGTTCGCTGGCGGCCGGCGGCCACGGTCCGGGCTCCGCCCTGCACTACCAGCCCCAGCGGCC
>NC_133776.1:94236469-94291351 GCF_003597395.2 Chelonoidis abingdonii | reverse complement strand
CCCCAACACACACCCACAGCCTGTCCGACACCCCCAACATACACACCCACACAGCCTGTCCCTGCCAGCCCCTCAACCCATACCCTGTCCCTGACACACTCAACACACACACAGCCTGTCCCTACCAGCACCCCAACACACACCCAGAGCCTGTCCGACACCCCCAACATACACACCCACACAACCTGTCTCTGCTAGTCCCCAACTAGGGTCACCAGATAGCAAGTGTGAAAAATCAAGACAGAGTGGGGGGTAATAGGCATCTATATAGGAAAAAGCCCCAAATATCGGAACTGTCCCTATAAAATCGGGGACATCTGGTCACCCTAAACCCAACACACACAGAGCCTGTCCCTGCCAGCACCCCAACACTCACACACCCACAGCCTGTCCCTGACACCCCCAACACACACACACAGCCTGTCCCTGACATCCCCAACACACATGCAGCCTGTCTCTGCCAGCCTCACACACCCTGTCCTGTGGCAAGGTGGTGGGGCTTCCAACGGCTGTCTGCAAATGGGCTGGCACCGACCTTGGCCATTTGGTACCAGGGCCTGGGAGAGGTGTGGGCTTCACGCAACGCCTACACCCACAGCCTGTCCCTAGGCACTAAAAAAGGTTCAGAGAAGGGCAACTAAAATGATTAGGGGTTTGGAATGGGTCCCATATGAGGAGAGATTAAAGAGGCTAGGACTTTTCAGCTTGGAAAAGAGGAGACTAAGGGGGGATTTGATAGAGGTATATTAAATCATAAGTGATGTGGAGAAAGTAGATAAGGAAAAGTTATTTACTTATTCCCATAATACAAGAACTAGCGGTCACCAAATGAAACTAATAGCAGGTTTAAAACAAAGAAAAGGAAGTTCTTTGCACAGCGCACAATCAACTTGTGGAACTCCTTGCCTGAGGAGGTTGTGAAAGCTAGGACTATAACAGCGTTTAAAAGAGAACTGGATAAATTCATGGAGATTAAGTCCATTAATGGCTATTAGCCAGGATGGGTAAGGAATGGTGTCTCTAGCCTCTGTTTGTCAAGAGGGTGGAGATGGATGGCAGGAGAAAGATCACTTGATCATTACCTGTTAGGTTCACTCCCTCTGGGGCACCTAGCATTGGCCACTGTCGGTAGACAGGATACTGGGCTAGATGGACCTTTTGTCTGACCCAGTATAGCCGTTCTTATGTTATGTTCCCTGCCAGCCCCACCAACACATGCCCACGCAGCCTGTCCCTGCCAGCACCACAACACACACACACACACAGCCTGCCCCTGATACCCCCAACACACACACAACATAAGAATGGCCCTACTGCATCAGACCAAGGATCCAGCTAGCCCAGTATCCTGTCTTTCAACAGTGGCCAGTGCCAGGTGCCCCAGAGGAAATGAATAAAACAGGTAATCATCAAGTGATCTATCCCTTGTTGCTTATTCCCAGCTTCTGGCAAACAGAGGCTAGGGACATCATTCCTGGTGATCCTGGCTAATAGCCATCGATGAACCTATTGTCCATGAACCTATCCAGTGTTTTTTTAACTCTATTATGGTCTTGGCCTTCATAACATCCTCTGACAAGGAGTTCCACAAGTTGACTGTGTGTTGTGTGAAGAAATACTTCCTTTTATTTGTTTTAAATCTGCTGCCTATTAATTTCATTTGGTGACCCCAAGTTCTTGTGTTATGAGAAGTAGTAAACAACACTTTCTTATCTACCTTTTCCACACCAGTCATGATTTTATAGACCTCTATCATTTTTCCCCTTAGCCGTCTCTTTTCCAATCTGAAAAGTCCCAGTCTTATTAATCTCTCCTCAGATGGTAGCCATTCCATACCCCTAATCGTTGTTGCCCTTTCCTGGACCTTTTCCAATTCCAATATATCTTTTTTGAGATGGGGCATCCACATCTGCACACAGTATTCAAGTTGTGGGCATACCATGGAGATGTGGGCATACAACACACACACACACACACACGCTCTCCCTCCCACCCCCAACACACACACACAGCCTGTCCCTGCCACCCCAAACACACAGAGTCTGTCTCTGCCAGCCCCCCAACATACAGACACAGCCTGTCCCTGCCCCCCAACCAGTCCTGCCAGCTCCCCAACCCACACATGCTGCTCCTGTCAGCACACAAACACACACTCGCAGCTCCTGCCAACTCATGCACACTGCCTACTCCTTACAGCCACAAACAAGGATTGTGATGCAATCTGTGTCCTGGCATGAACCATGCATTCCCTCTGCAATGTTATTTACAGGATGCAATGTCCCAGACACTGTGCAGACACACAGGAAAAGCAAATCCATGTCCCCAAAGAACTGTGACAATCTATATTAAAACAAAAGACAGAAAATGATAGAAGCTAAGGAAGGGCAATTAAAGGTTAATAATAATACCTGTCTCATATATAGCACTTTTCATTCACAGATTTTCATAGAACAGGGAGGGGGGACATAGAACTTGCAAGCAAGTTAAAGTATGGATTGGATGAATGCTCTATAACAGAGATCAGCAACCTTTCAGAAGTGCTGTGCCAAGTCTTCATTTATTCACTCTAATGTAAGGTTTCGCGTGCCAGTCATACATTTTAATGTTTTTAGAAGGTCTCTTTCTATAAGTCCATAATATATAGCTAATGTTTAAAATTGAATTAAAATACAGAGCCCCCCCCTCCCTCCCCCGGAGCAGTGGCCAGGACCCTGGCAGTGTGAGTGCCACTGAAAATCAGCTTGCGTGCCACCTTCGGCATGAATGCCATAGGTTGCCTACCCCTGGTGGATAGAAAGTGGGCTAGATTGTTTGGCTCAATGGATAGTGATCAACAGCTTGATGTCTAGTTGGCAGCTGTTATCAAGCAGAGTGCCCCAGAGGGCCAGTCCTGGGACTGGTTTGTTCAACATCTTCATTAATGCTCTGGATGATGGGATGGATTGCACCCTCAGCAAGTTTGTGATGACACTAAGCTGAGGGGAGAGGTAGATACGCTGGAGGGTCCCGAGTGACCTAGACAAATTGAAGGATTGGGCCAAAAGAAATCTGATGAGGTTCAACAAGGACAAGTGCAGGGTCCTGCACTTAGGCCAGAAGAATCCCATGCACTGCTACAGGCTGGGGACCGACTGGCTAAGTGGCAGTTCTGCAGAAAAAGACCTGGGGATTACAATGGCCAAGAAGTTGGATATGAGTCAATAGTGCACCCTTGTTGCCAAGAAGGCTAATGGCATATTGGGCTGCATTAGTAGGAGCATTGCAGCAGATCGAGGGAAGTGATTATTCCCCTCTATTGAGCACTGATGAGGCCACATCTGGAGAATTATGTCCAGTTTTGGGGCCCCCACTGTTGTCAGATGCTACCGGGTGGTGCTCTGCTCTCTCCAGTGTTGATATCACTTGGCTGCGTGCGTGTGTTCCCTCTGTGTGCTGTCCAGCTCTGCACAGATAGCTGACACAGCAGATCCGAAAAGAACCCCCAATGACCACAGACTCTAGGAAGGTGCAAAGTCACGTCGGCCAGGTTTATTGCGATCTTGGACACAATGGCAGTTCCCTGTAGGTTTCTTAGCCTAATTCAGGGCATACTACGAGAAAGTGCCTCTTGGCGATGGACCTGGCTCAGTCAGTGGCAGGACTTTCCACTGCCCCCTAAGCCGGACAAAGACACCGCCCCAGGGATACATTCTTATACACAGGTACAAACAAGTTACACATCACTCCTGACGTATTGAGGTGAAACCCCTCTACGTAGCCAGGTACAAACACTCTATGTAGTAAGGTGCCGCCTCTCACCTTGTACATGTTGATTAGAACAAAACAATTCTATCCATCATATTACCCTTTTGCCCCTGTCAGCCTGTTCCTTGTTATCTGTGTGGAATGTGCAAGTATGTGAATGTTCTGATCTCTAGTGTTCAGTACCTTTTAGGTACGTATCTTCTTGCAGCATCAGCCCTTTCCTTGCCAGCTTCTGTGAGCAGCCTGCTCTTGGCCACACTAATTTACTTTATGTTAGCAAAGTCCTTGACCATATACTTTATAGCTTAGGCCCTCATACCAGCCTCTATACAAGGTTTAATCTCAGGGCCTCTTCTTACTACAACCCACTACAGAAGGTGTGGAACCATATTGAGAGAGTCCTGAGGCAAACAAAAATGATAGGGGGGCTGGGCACATGACTTATGTGAGGAGAGCTGCAGAACTGGGCTTATTTAGTCTGCAAAAACAGAAGGCGAGGGGGGATTTGGATTAGCAGCCTTCAACACTGAAGAGGGTTCCAAATAGATGAACTAGACATTTCAGTGGGGCAATGACAGGAACAAGACAAGGTCCTCAATGCAGGGGAGCTCTAGGTCGTTATATTATGAAACTATTCCCTAGGAGGGTGTGAACAGGAACACGGGTGCCCAAGAGATTAGGGGTCTGGGCATAAGCAATTTTGGGGGCCCTCCTAAAAAAAATAATCAATACTGATATCATATACTATATCTTGCTCTGTGGGGCCTGGTGGCACTGACAAATTTGCCCCACTTCCCACCCTCGCCCCCACCCCCTACGGCAGCCCTGGAAAAATAAACCTTCTGCAATCTGGCACAAACACAGTTTTGAAAAAACTTCTTTACAAGGCAATCACTGTTTTCTCAGTATCAGCTATTGCTAAAAGGCACTAAACTCATTAAAATGGTTGGACAAATTTTTCCATCAAACTTTTTCTGGATCGAATTAGGGTTTTTGAAAAGCAGAAAAAAAATCATGAACAATGTCTTGTGCTTTTCTTCAAAATTTGTTGGTTTTTTTATTGAAAAGCTAAATTAGTCTGCCAAAACTGAATATGATTTGGGGTTTCAGAACGTGTGGCCAAATATTGCCTGCTTGCTGTGTTTGAATTGTTTAAAGAAACAATAAAAAAATTCTGCTTAAAAAAAATCCAAAACTTTTGAACCACCTCAGCTTGTGACCAAACGCCTGAGCCCATACCAGTCAAGATTTTTCCAGGTTTCTGATACTCGCTGCTTCTTGACTCATAATCTGTCTCATAACTTGGGTTCATTTAGTTAGAACATAAGAACCACCATACTGGGTCAAACCAAAGGTCCATCCAGCCAGTATCTCCTTCTATTGACAATGCCAACGCCAGTCCCCCAGAGGAGTAAAACCTAACCATTAATGATCAGTGATCCTCTCCCTGCCATCCATCTCCATCTTCACAAACAGAGGCTAGGACCATTCATTACCCATACCTGGCAACAGTCCATTTAATGACTTAACTTCCATCATTTATCTGTTTCCTTAGAGACTGCTCCATGGGGTCCCTCCCAAACTGGAGACGGTTACTGTGGGTTTGCCTTAGTAATGCTTATGTATATACTCCACGAACTGAGCATTTGAGCTTGTTACCAGAATCTGGGATGACCTATTGATCCAAAATAGCACATGCATGTGAATCGACCACATGGTGCTAAAATAAAATTAACCCAAGGGTTCTCAAACTGGGTCAGGACCCCTCAGGGGATCACAAGGTTATGACTGGGGTTGCAATGCTGCAGCCTCCACCTCAAACCCCACTTTGCCTCCAGCATTTATAATAGTGTAAATATTAGTAAAAAGTGTTTTAAATTTATGCGGGGGGGGTCGTACTCAGCAGGTTTGCTATGTGAAAGGGGTCACCAGTATAAAAGTTTTGCAGAACACACTGAATTAACCCTCTGACACTCAGGGATGCAGGCGGGGGAGGGTCTCCCTGGTAGGGTTGGGACGGATATTGCTCTCTCATGTAATCCCTCCCCAGTGGCTAATTTTAAAATGAAGCTACCTCCACCGGCATGAATCTCCCTATGGCACTGAATTTAAATATAGACTATAATTTGGCATTTGAGAATGAAAGGATGGTACGCCTAATGAAAAACTAACAGCTTGGCTCTCTGCAAGCCTCAAACTGCTGAATAGCTTTAGGGTAGGAAGGCTGTGCCTCCAACAGCCTGGCCCTACCCCCATCCGACCCACACCACTTCCTGTCCCAACTCCCTGCCCCCCTCAAATCCCTGACCCATCCTGCTCCTTGTCTGTCACAGTCCCCTCAAGACCTCCCCAAACAAACCCCAGGACCCCACCCACTCCCTGTCCCTGACTGCCCCAACCCCGATCCACCCCCCCATTGATACTGACACCCCCGAATGCCACACAAATCCAATCCCCCCATTCTTGTTCCCTGACCGCCCCCCAACCTCCACCCCCTCCCTGTTCCTGACTGTCCCTGGACTCCTGCCCCTTAGGCCAACCCCCCTGGCCCTGTCCCTTAACACGCTCCTCCGGCCTACCGGGCCTCAGCGCACCCAGCGTCCCTCGACAGAGGCAGCATGGCTCCAGAGGCGGCCTGACCCCGCCCCAACTCAGAGTCCGTTCGTAAGGGGGCGGGGCTCCGCTTGCCCCGGAGCTCGCACCCGCCCCCTCTACCGAGCTGAGGCTCTGGTGAGGGGAGACGGGATCGGGTGGGCCAGGGAGGGAGCTCAGCCATTTCCATGGGCCCCTATTGAGCCTGGGGCCTGGGCAAATGCACACTTGCCCCCCCCCCCCTCCGGATGATCCTGCAACTGAATGGGTTACCTAGGGAAGTGGTGGAATTTCCATCCTTAGAGGTTTTTAAGATCAGGCTTGACAAAGTCCTGGCTGGGATGATTTAGTTGGGATTGGTGCTGCTTTGAGCAGGGAGTTGGCCTAGATGACCTCCTGAGATCTCTTCCAACCCTGATATTCTATGATTTTATAGCAATTTACAAAGGAGGTCAGTATAGATGGGGAAACTGGGGCACAGAGAAGTGACTCTCCCACTGTGACCCAGCAGGGTATTAGCAGAACCACAAATAGAATCTATGTCTCCTGAGTCACAGTTCACTGCTCTAGACACTAGGCCACACTGCTCCTTGCATGTTTAACATCAACCCTGTGAAAGCTTTGCATTCTTACCCACACAAGGTGCATTAAAACTGCAGCACAGTGTATTTAAAAAAAGACACTAATATGGGTCACTATTTGGGGGACACAGGAGTGGAAAATCTCTCCACTCCCTTCTTTTATGAAGGCATCTGGCTGCATCATAACAGTATCAGCAACAATAGCTTTTTAGGGGTAGGGGGTGATTTGGACCTCTCTTTAAATCTAGTTTACACTTAATTTAAAAAGTGAGACAACTCATGCAGAACGGTTTCTGTGGAGAAGAGTTGAAAATTCAAATTTAATAGCCAAAGGGACCCAGAAATAACCCTTTATAATTCACATAATCGGCCATTCAAAAAAATTTTTTTTTCAGACTATAGACATAAAGCTGGGAGTGTCAGCAATGAAGACTACATATGTGAATGGTAACACTTGTAATGTGCTTACATGATCATACCACTGCCTGATCTATACATACCACTATCAAGATGACCTTATAGATAATAGAAATTGCTGTACCTGCAGGTCAGTATATCAGATCTACCTAAGGCAGAAGATCAGATAGGAAGGAGGAGGAGGAGGGACAGTAGTTAGAAAAATAAAAAAAAAAAAAGGAAAAGAAACACCAAATAGAAGGGGTGTGTGTATGTGTTTATATAATAGTAATAACAGTTCTTTACACTTATTTAACACCTTCCGCCTGAGGATCCCAGATAGTGAAATCTGGGCCTTATCAAAGTCAACGGCAAACGTCTATCGACTTTAAAGGGCCATGGTTTCACTCAAAGTGTTTTATAAACTTTAAATAGGGCTGGTCACATTTTTTTAAATTGATACTTTTTTCATTTAAATTTTGAATTCTAACTAAAAGGTCAGTCCATATATGAACATTTCAATTTAAAAAACTGAATTTTTGCAAAAATGTCATCCTGTCTGAGTAGCTATAGAGCTGGTAAAAATTCATTTAGAAATTTTGGTTAATTAAATTTCAAATGTCAGCCAAAGACGGGACAAAATTGTTACAAAAATGGTGACATATTTTCAACCAGCTGTAAGAGTATTTCATTAAGCCTCACAACATCTCTGTGAGTAGGTAGATACTACTTTCCCCATCTTACAGACAGGTAAATCAAGACACAGAATGACTGAGTGATTTGTCACACACGAAACACTGTGTCACAAGTGGGACTGGACTCCTGACTTCTTGCTCTAATCACTAGATCTGTCTTGGGTGTTTTAGATTTGTTTGTTTTGTTTTAAATGGAATTGGCACACCAGTCACTGAAATTTGTTGGTGGAGCAGTAATGCTTCATCAGTCGTGTGTTCTGTGCATGAGCAGTGTCTCTTTGTTTAGGATTAATATAGGATAGGTACAAAAGAAGGGGCTTCCCACAAGTTTGTGACAATAAATAATTTATCTGACAAATTTGGTCTCTTTGTGAATTGTCTGTGAACAGCTCAGTTTCCCTCATGTATTGTTTATTCAGACTTATTCACCAAAGAAATCTTAGGCTGTGGTTTGTTAGTGAGCAGTTCTGATTGGTGGTATAGGTCACATGATACTGCAAGTGTTTTAATTCTCTGATCCCATGAGTGTAACTCTTCAAATCCAGTTTTCAGTGTGAATATTCATTATTACATATTCAGAAATCAGTTTTGGCACATATACTCCAGTTTGCGACTTATTAAATGTCATCCTTTCCAAGAACACTCCTGCCAGTAAACTCAGTCCCTAGAGCATATGTGAACACAAACACAGTCAAAGCAAACTTAAGCCAAACACTCACAGAAAACGCTTGGCAGTGTTTGCCCAGCTCTAGCTGCTTGTCCAAGCACCGCTGACTGAAGCTCAGGGGATCAGTGGAGATGCAGAATTTGGGAAGAAATCAGGTTTCACTCTTATCAATGGCTTGAACTGGGGTAAGCTGTGCTGATGTAAAGTATTTTTAAACTAGTGCATCATATCTACAATAGGGCCTGCACTAGGGCATCTATTGCAGTGTAGCTACATCACTGTAAGAAACTCCAGGGCAAACATGCTTTCAGAGAAATCCGTTCCCAGAGCTTCAACTGGGTTTAACCCTAAAACAGCCTCAATTTACCCCGGTGTGCCTCAGAATGGGGTGCTAATTGACCTGTAGGATGTAACTTCACTTTGGAGCCTGTCACCACTAGGAAAAAAAAAGGTGTGTTTGTCATGGGTTAGCCAACACAGGGTTACTAACATAACGTAAAATGCTAATGAAGATATTGTAGTTGTTGTTTTATACTGCCAAGTGTGGGCCTGCCCTGACCAGCTGCATGGCTTCACATGAAGGTAACTTTAGGCATGAGGCACTGAAAAGCAGTCACTTGGCTGAAGCATTTGAGGATCTCATGGAGCATGATTAGGCCCTCAAGGACATTATGGACCATTTCCTGGAGTCTGTTGAGTCAGGAGCTGACTTGGTGCACCTGGTTTTTAAAATTCCCAACAGTATACATTATTTTGGACCTGATGAATGACGGTCAGTTGGCAGAGGCGGCTAATTAACTGAGTAGAGATACAGCTGAGGGCCTAATTGGATGAAAGTAAATATCACCCCCACGCAGGAGGTGGGACTGTATAAGCAGCCAGGATACACGAAAGGATAGTATCTGAAGAAGTGAGGGTTTTTTTTACCCACAAAAGCTTATGCCCAAATACATTTGTTAGTCTTTAAGGTGGTTCTCAACCTTTTTTTTTCATGAACTTGAAAATTGCTGAGGGTCTCAGCGGACCACTTAATAATCTGTCCAAATGTTGTTTGTACCGTTAGCTAACTATTGTAAAGTGCTTTGGATAAAAGTGCCATATTAAAAAAACATAATCATTAGAGGGTTTTTTGTTCTACAAATAAAAGCATACAACTCATATTTTAATACACCTCTACCCCGATATAACGTGACCTGATATAACATGAATTCGGATATAACGCGGTAAAGCAGCGCTCTGGGGTGGTGGGGCTGCGTGCTCTGGCGGATTAAAGCAAGTTCAATATAACACGGTTTCACCTATAACACGGTAAGATTGTTTGGCTCCCGAGGACAGCGTTATATCGGGGTAGAGGTGTATCAGTAGTCTTACCTTTCTAATGCGATGGCTGTGCCCTCTCTTCCCCACTGAAGAAGCCTCTGAGCTGGGGCTGGGAAGGGGGTGGGGATCTCTCCCTCTCCCCCACCATAGCAGCCACACAGCTGAGGCTGGGAAGGAGGGCTGTCTCTTCACAGCAGCTACAGCCCTGGAGCTGGGGAAAGTTGCCTCTTTTTCTGGCCACCGCAGCGCTGCATATCCCAAATACCTCCCTCCCACCTATCCCCTATTCCCCCCATGTGTGTCTTCTCCAGGATCCAGGCACTTAATTAGTGGAGCCAGGCCTGAACGGCTCCACTAATTAGCTGGGTGGCCCATCAGTGTCTCATGTGCAGCTGCCCAGGTGCTCACCTTAGAGCTTGCAGACAACTGGTGGTCCACAGACCACAGTTCGAGAACCTTTGCCTAAGCCCAGTCTACACCACAAGTTTAGGTTGAATTTAGCAGCGTTAGATCGATTTAACCCTGCACCCATCCACGCAACAAAGCCATTTTTGTCAACTTAAAGGGCTCTTAAAATTGATTTCTGTAATCCTCCCCGAAGAGGGGATTAGCACTGAAATCGAACCTGCTGGGTTGAATTTGGGGTAGTGTGAACGCAATTAAACGATATTGGCCTCCAGGAGCTATCCCAGAGTGCTCAATTGTGGCCACTCTGGACAGCACTCAACTCAGATGCACTGGCCTGGTAGACAGGAAAAGCCCTGCGAACTTTTGAATTTCATTTCCTGTTCGGCCAGCTTGGTGAGCTGCTCAGCACAGGTGACCATGGAGTCCCAGAATTGCAAAAGAGCTCCAGCATGGACCGAACGGGAGGTACTGCATCTGATCGCTGTATAGGAAGATGAATCCATGCTATTCAAACTCCATTCCAAAAGACGAAATGCCAGAATATTTTAAAAAACCTCCAGGGTATGAAGGACAGAGTTTATAACAGGTACCTGCAGCAGTGCTGCATGAAACTTAAGGAGCTCAAGCAAGCCTACCAAAGAACCAGAGAGGCAAACGGCTGCTCCGGGTCAGAGCCCCAGACATGCCGCTTCCATGATGAGCTGCATGCCATTCTAGGGGGTGCTGCTACAACTACCCCGCCCTGTGCTTCCCTCCTCCCCCCACCCCTCCTGGGCTACCTTGGCAGTTATCCCCCCATTTGTGTGATGAATTAATAAAGAATGCATGAATTTGAAACAATGACTTTATTGCCTCTGCAAGCGGTGATCAAAGGGGGGGAGGGGAGGGCAGCTGGCTTACAGGGAAGTAGAGGGAACCAAGGGGGTGGGTTTTCATCGAGGAGAAACAAACAGAGCTTTCACACCGTAGCCTGGCCAGTCATGAAACTGGTTTTCGAAGCTTCTCTGATGCACAGCGCCTCCCTGCTGTGCTCGTCTAACCACCCTGGTGTCTGGCTACGTGTAATCAGCGGCCAGGCGATTTGCCTCAACCTCCCACCCCACCATAAACGTCTCCCCCTTACTCTCACAGATATTGTGGAGCACACAGCAAGCAGTAAAAACGATGGGAATATTGGTTTCACTGAGGTCTAATTGAGTCAGTAAACTGTGCCAGTGAGCTTTTAAATGTCCAAAGGCACATTCTACCACCATGATGCACTTGCTCAGCCTATAGTTGAACTGCTCCTTACCACTGTCCAGGCTTCATGAGCCATGGAGTAGGGGGTAGGTGTGACTGCGCAGTGCTGCCAACTGGGAGAGCAGCCTGAGGCAGAAGCCTCCAACCCTCATGATATTCCAGGCAGGATTGAATCTCCATTAGACAAAACTTAAAGAAGAGAATGACCTGGAGTCACTCTCATGTCTGCCCAGGTGCACCCAACTGACCTAACCGAGATTGGCCAGGAGCACCCATGGGACAACAACAATAGTTAGCAGTCATATTGCACCGTCTGCCGTCCACAAGGCGCGGCAAAACAAGGTAAGGGGATGCTGCTGTGTAGCACTGCAGTACCACGTCTGCCAGCAGCACCCAGGAGACATACAGTGACAGTGAACTGAGCGGGCTCCATGCTTGCCATGGTATGTCATCTGCATGGGTAACCAAGGGAAAAAGGCGTGAAATGATTGTCTTTGGTTGCGTTCATGGAGGGAAGGAGGGAAAGGGGGGCCTGACGACACGTACTCAGAATCACCCACGACAATGTTTTTGCCCGATCAGGCACTGGGAGCTCAACCCAGAATTCCATTGGGCGGCAGAGACTGCGGGAACTGTGGGATAGCTACTACAATGCAACGCTCTGAAAGTCGATGCTAGCCTCAGTACTGTGGATGCACTCCGCCGACTTAATGCTCTTAGTGGGGACACGCACAATCGACCATCAAATTGATTTCTAAAAAAATCAACTTCTATTAAATCGACCTAATTTCATAGTATAGACATACCCTTAGATGATAAATAAATCCTTTCAGACTTTTAGGAACAATAGTGTTCAAAATTTCACTGCTGAAAAGTCTTGGGTTATGAAAGGTAATAGCACACGACAGTTCACATCATTGACCTATTTTGACACATCATCTCATTCTCATTGAGTAGAAATTTTTCCAGCATAATTTCCTGCAAAGAACCCAAACATGTCTCTGACTCAAGCCCCTTGAGCAGAATTTCTTCAGGAGCATGACCACAGGAACATACCACAGGAGCATGAGTGGACTTAATCTTCTCTGGTTTCTCTAGATGAACAGAATAAAAATGGAGATATCCAGATTTCCCAGTGGTAACTTACTGCTTATATGGTAGTCATTAAGGTCTAGGCCATTACCATTTGCAAGTACCAGAGTATTCCATGTACTCTGTATTTGCAAAGATTTTAATGAAGCATGCACTATGTACAATGAAAACAAATGAACTGCAAAATAAGACAGAAGCCTACAGCTTTTTAGGATTATATGTCAGTTATTGTTCTCTTGCAGCAGAGGACCAAGCCTCAGACACATTGTTAACCATTTTTATTAATAAACAAAGGACCAACCCTTGCCCTAGGCAAGTTCCTATTTCTAGCTTGCCTAGAGGGCCACTCCTATCACTGCTTGTACATTACATACCTCCATAATGCCAAAGAATATTTATGTAAATACAAAGTGGGCAGTTCAATAGTAAAAGGATGCGTAAATCACAGTTTCACAACTTCGTAATGTCACAGGTAGGGTCAGTTAAGGACCAATTAGAAAGGAAATAACGCAAAGCCTTATGATTAATACAAATACATGGACTGTGATGCTGGTAGTGTTAGAATCACAGGAATGGAGGGCTGGAAAGGCCTCCCCCCCCCTCAAAACAGATCTAGTCATCCTCCCTGTGCAGAGTGAGGACCAAGTATACTTAGACCATCCCTGACAGGTGTTTATCTAACCTGTTCAGTGATGGAAATTCCACTACTTCCCTTGGAAGCCCGTTAGTATTCTTAGAAAGTTTTTCCCCCTAATATCTTACCTAAAACGCCATTGCTACAATATATGAAAGTTATTTGTCCAACTTTCAGTGGACATGGAGAACATGATCACCATCCTCTTTATAACTGACCTTAACATAAAGACTGATTGGTCCCCCCTCTCTTTCCCTCAGGACTCTTTTCTCAAGACTAAACAAGTTCAAGTTTTGGGTTTTTTTATTACCCTTTCCTCCGAGGTTAGGCTTTGTGCACCTTTTCTCATTTTTGATGAGCTCCTCTGGACTCCAGACAAAGCGAAAGAAAACAGAAAGACCATTGTTTCTCAAAATACACGTTAGTTTGATTTGTGGATTGTTGGGCATATGGAAATATTTAAGGATGTAAACACTGTGCATGCATTAACAAGAAATGTGCCGAACTAGAGTATTTACAAATGGACTTTAGCCCATCAAAAGTGTGTCAATGCGATATTAAAACTAGCCTGTTAAGCAAAGGGAGGAAATATTGGGGGGGGGTGCAGGGGGGAGAGAGGAGAGGAGTAAGCTTACACATATTTAACTCTGCCCTCGTGTGCATACGTATTACAGTAGTCTGACCACATGCTGTTT
The DNA here is from genome assembly GCF_003597395.2 of Chelonoidis abingdonii. NCBI lineage: Eukaryota > Metazoa > Chordata > Testudines > Testudinidae > Chelonoidis > Chelonoidis abingdonii. The sequence goes on along the minus strand of NC_133776.1, from coordinate 94,277,288 downwards.
CTCAATGGAATATGTTTTCCAGCCACAATGTATATATATGCATACGATCTTTAATCTTCCTACTGGTCCATTCTCCTCCTGCCCCTGCCAATCTCACGCCTTACGTATGCTAGGCACACCATCCCTACCCCAGAGTGTTTACAATCTCAGTAAAATCAATTCAACATTATTTTCATGTACTGTTTGAGCAACGGGGAGATGCATAGCAGAATATGTGCCCCACCTATGTGCCCCTATGATCCAGACTCAACCTTTTATATTACTAGCAGAAATATTAGAGAAAATTTAACAATTGCACTTTAGAGAACTGCAGAATGTTAAATAGGCTTTAGGATTCTATGTTCATATAGAGAAACCCAGGTAGAAGAGAAAGGAGCAGAAATAGGAACTGTAAAATACATTACTATCAACTAGACTTCCTGTGGTTTGATTAGTCAGTTTGGACCAGATCTTGCTTCTGTTGAATTGTAGCCAGTGGAAGTTTAGCTACTGACATAACAGGGAGGAGGACAGAGCCCTTGGGAAGCAGAGCTGTCATCATCCTTCGCTGTGTTCGTTTCAGCTTGCACAACTCCCTTTTATGACCAATATCCATGTAATACTGATTCACGTCAGGCTGCCCGCTCTCCATGCTTGTCACATTCCAATCCCTCCTAACCAGTGGAGATGCACAGTTAGTGGAAACAGAGTGGATCCAGAGTGGATCAGTGTGCAGAATCTGATTCCACTCAACTTCATTCACAAGTTGAGCAAACAAGATGACTAGTGCTTTCTGAGAACCACTGCTCTAAACTGTGGTTCATGAGCCCCATTCTGGAGGTCCACAGATAGTTCCCTCTAAGGTGCAAGCCTGGGCAGCCGCACATGAGATAATGAAGGGCCACCCACGTAATTATTGGAGTCGCACAGGTGTGGCTCCACTAATTAGGTGCCTGGACCCTGGAGAAGGCACATATGTAAGGTGAGGTGATGGCCTTGTGGGGGAATAGGCAGTAGATGGGAGGGGGCAGTGGGAGGAATTTGGGATAATAGGGGTGCAGTGGCCAGAGAAAGAGGTGACTTTCTCCAGCTCCAGGGCTGCGGCTGTTGGGGAGAGCGCCCTCCTTCCCAGCCTCAGCTCTGTGGCAGGGGAGAGATCTACCCTCTCCTTCCCAGCCCCAACTCAGGGGCTGCTGCGGCAGGGGAAAGAGGTCACATCCATCGCATTAGAAAGTTTAAGAGCAGTAGTCTTACCTATGAGTTGTGTGCTTTTATTTGTGGAACAAATTTATATAGCACTTTTATGCAAAGTGCTTTACAATAGTTAGTAAAAGGTACACAACATTTGGAAAAGTCATTAAGTGGTCTGCCGAGACCCTTAGCAATTTTCAGGTGGTCCACGAAAAAAAAATGTGAGAGCTTGCAGATTATCTAGTAATTCTTGCAAGAGTTATTTAATGAACACATACACTGACCCGATGTGTGTTTATCATCTTAATACTTTCAATTATTTAAAAAGGTACAATAGTTCTTAAAATTATATGTACCATTGAACAGCCACATGGAATTTTGTAATACTTCTGCCACTGTATTTCAAGGTGTGCAATATCAATTTAAAACATATTGATGAAGGGTGCAAATCGCCAAGTTAACATACCAGTTCTTAACAATAGCTGCTACTTTTCCATATTGTCTTCTAGAACTGGAGTTAGAGCTTTACCGATCCCTTTTTAGGTTATCCCATCAGCCTCTCTTTTTGCTCTTGAAATATCAGCTTTGATTGCCTCTTTCTCCCATGCCACCCCTTCTGTAGGCAAGCTTGTAAAAAATGCTTAAAGCCACTTCGTCCTCCAACTCCCTTCTTAAAATTCCTCTGCCGTGGTATATACAGAAAAGACATCCGCTAGGCCATTGAGAGAGTTGTTACAGATTGCCTATGAATTAGATATTCAGCTAGCCTACAATATATCATACCCCCACCCTCTCTCTCAACCCCCACCTCTTCCAGCTTGTTCCATGCACCTGTTACAGTTTGTTGGAAGCTGTTTGGGCCAGAGACTCATTTCCTGTACTTGTAGAATGGTTTAAAATGGGTTTAGGCCCTCAGCACTACTTCAGTATAAACAATAAACCTGTCAAAAATAGTATTACCTATTATGTTATGGGTGATGTATACTACCCATCACGTGTATTACAATCTAACTGATGTTTTTGGTCTTTGAAACACCATTCTTCTCAGATATGGACATAAGGAGAAAAAACCAAATAGTTTTGGGATTGTGGATGGAAAAAGGAATGAGAAGCACTGAAATATCTAGTTACAGTCCACTCAGAAGAAGAATTTAGTAATAAAAGTGGTTCTGTACAAACACACACGAGTATCGGACAGGCCATTTGAATATAGTTTTATTTACATTTTCATATTCAAAGAAATTCAGTACAAATCATGAAATATTTACAACAACATTTATCATCATACTACACAGAAGTAAGAAAATGCATTGTTTTCTCCCAAGAGATTCAAACAGTAGTACAATTATTGCTGTTCCTTAGACTAAATTCTGTTAGCATTAGTATTAGGAACAAATCCACAGAATAAAGACTAAAGACACAAAATAAAAATAAAGTGCATTTATAGATGTACTTAGTTAACTTTGGTGGATGAGGCTCTAGACTGTGTACTAAGGCACCCTTGTGTTCCACTCTCCCCGAATATTAGAAAACTATCAGCAATAATTTATAGCTTCATTTACAGGAAATCAGTTGAGTCATTGCAAGTGTATCCAGTTTGCTAAAATCTATGCACACCCTCCTCAGTATTCAGTAGCATTCTTTACAACCTGTTGCCTTCCCATGTTCTATTCAGTAGTTGTAGACCTTCACCCTCAGTTGACAGTCTTCAGCATTTCAGACTCCCACAAAGTGTGGGCTAGCAAACATTGCTGGTGTTGGCTCTTTAGACAACCCCTGAGCCATATGATAGCCTTCAGACTCCATTCAAAAGTCCATTAATTCACAAGTTAGAAGCTTGAGAAAGTGAATGGGGTATTTAAAAAAACCCCACAAAAAACAGCACTTCTGGAATTGTTCCCTTTACAATATTTGCAAGTCAGACTTGACCTGCTATTTAAAACCCTTCAAATAGGTTTAGGAATATATGTTGCATTATATGACGGATTAGAACCTTTACCTCATCTGAAATAGGTTTAATATTCCACAAAAATATTTGGGGGGCAAGGGAATGTTGATAGGCATTTAGTTTGTAATTCTGTTCTACTAATTTGGTGCAGTGACAGTTAACATGATCATTGCTTTACATAAAACAATTAAGTCCAGACAGATTTCTATTACAACCAGATCAAAATTGATCTTTATATTAAATCTATGAGCTCCAAATCAAACAAACAAACAATCCCCACAGAGACAGCTACTACAGGAGATCCACTTAGTACAATATTTAAAAAAGCAGTGTATGTTTTCACAGGCTGAACGGAAATGTCGCTGCACAAGAATGGCTGGTTTAGGAAGGTTTGGTTCAATGTTAAAATCAGATGGTTTTCTTCACACGTTCCTTTGAGAGTTTTATCTGAAGGATACTTGCACTAAATTCCATATGGAAGATAAAAAGGTTTAAATTAGAAGAAGGTTAAGTTTTCAAACCATGTAATTGTGATCTATTAAAAAAATTTCATTTCATCCCAATATTTCCAATGCAACACTGCTGCTACAGAGTAGTTCATTTGTTATACTGTTTGACGTACATAATGACCACAACTGGCAGTTTGCTACAAAGGGTTCTGATTCCACATTGTTTGACAGATTTTCAGGATTTGATTTCTTGAACATGCGTTTCATCTGTTTCAAAGCTTGGGTTGTCAAGGTGAGGAAGGACCTCCACTTCTGGAGACTGGGACTTATGGTTTACAAGATGCAGATTGTCATCTTTTAGGATGAAACAAAAAGAAAAAATTATTAATAAATAGCTTTTGGTTCACTAAATTATGCTAAACTACACACACACACTTTCTCTTTGGAGCATCACACTCTCTATACAGACAGACCTACTTGCCATACGCTAACATGTTGCAACTGAAATGTTGCTCTGTACCCCTACATGAAGTCCAGACCCTTATGGGCTGCACTTTGTTGTCCTCTCCTCACTACTTCACTGTTGGCACCTTTGGAAATAAATTATAATGTCAACTACTTTTGCGTTAACATCTCACTGAGTACACCCAATATGGAGGAGAGGGCCAGGTTACGGTTGTGTGCTAGATCCTGGATAAGAGGTGAAGACAGAAAGAAGCTTAACAAAAAGTAGCAGGTATTGTAGCCCCAGGCGAGCTACAATGCACTAACACTTACAACAAAAGACAGGGAATATAAATGCATAAAAGAGCTGGAGGGAAATGCAAATAAATATTAAGTGGCAAGAGAGTAAGAGTTAAGCTATTTCAATCACTACGTAAATACACTGATGTGGCCAATGTTTGGCTGTGCGCGATGTAAAAATGTAGTCTTCAAGAATCTGGAATAAAAAAAAAAAAAAAAGAGAGCCACTTCTCTAGTTTGAGCACAGCATACTAGCTCGTCTGAACAATTCCACCTGCATTTTCCAGGGCAAGACTCCCAACAGGTGGCAGCAAACACCATGCTTTCCCATTGTTTGTTTCTAATTATTCATTAGAACCATTTCCCATTGGATCTGCAAAAAAGCTCTCTGCTTGTTGCCTTTTTCAACATCATTCTGGAGTCCATTGAAAAAAAAAAATTAGTTTTTCACATGGGAAAAGCCCAGATAAAGTAACAGCAAAAATACTGAGCCATTTAGGAAGCTGAATTTAATAGGAAGATTAAACTTACAAGGGATACAAGTACAGAGCAATTTGACTACATTTTCAAAGACACTTTGGTGAGATAGCACCTTGGGCATGGATCCAAGCAGAATTAAAGTTGAATCCACTGGTGTTTCCCTTAACTTCAACTTCCACCTCAAGAATGGTGTCTTACCTTTTGTTTTACTGGTTCACATAAGACCTGTGTTCCTGTCAGACTTCTTTTTCTAGAAAGTTTTTTTCACTAGACAACAATAACCTTTGACTACTAGGCCTTCACTAAAATTTGACTGGCCAGAACGTACTCTGCTTCTGCGTAGGGGCAATTTAAATAGCCATACCAAAACAAAACTGCACGTTGTCATACTGCAGGACAACTTCAATGAGGGGCTAATGGAATTTGTATAACAAATTGACAGAGACAGGGATCACTGAATACTTACGCTCTGAAGATGCATGTTCCTCTAGAGTCGGCTCATCTGTTCCTTGCACTGAAGCATACCCAGATGACGCAGTCTCACTACGATTATCCTCTTCATTAAGTGAAGCTCTATTCGATGCTTCATTGGACACTGTGGTCTGGAAAGACTCTCCTCCATCTTCTATATCCACCTTTGTAAAGTCAAATGATTTAAAATAAGGTGCAACTCTAATTGTCCATTTTATCTATGAAGCTGTAACCTGCCCAACACAGCTGTCATATTAAACCTTGTGTCTACAGGACAAGTGCGGCAACATGCCTGCTGCCTTCTTGTAGCAACCCTCCTGAGTCACACACAGTGAAACTAATGGAGATAAAACATGGAACAGAGGCTCATGGGCTAAGCAACTATCAGCTCGGAAAAGCTGCCTTCCACTGGGGTCCCTTTTAGGGCCAGTGCCACAAACCCTGGTGCTAAGCCTAGTTCTCAAGCTGCTGCTACAGGACAAGTTAAATCTATTTTACATACCCAGCAGAAGAGAAAGCTAAACTGACACCATCTAGTGAAGCAAACTGGAAGAGGTTCAGATACCTGTTACCTTGTGTACCCCTGTTCTCTGCACTTCCATTCCCCCTTCCTCCAAAAACACACAATATAGTACAGTTGATTTCTCAGCAGTCTCTCACAATGGCTCTTCCCTGGGTCAGAGGTGCCTAATAATAAACTGACAGTCTCTGATAAACACAAGCTCCTTAAAAGTATGTTATTAGAAGCCATCTGCTGAAGGGAGGAGAGCTCTCTGCCAGCCTTCTAGTCATCTAAAGACTCCTGGGGATTTAATTAAATAGCTGCAGGGGTGGTGGAATGGAGGGAAAGTGTTAACCTGAATCTGCCAAAAAATGCAGGCCAACCCCACTAACTAATTTATTGCAATAAGACTTGGAACTCTCAAATGCACACATCTGCTAGCCTGACCTGCTATAAGACCCACCCAAATAGGTTTTCTGTTAAAAGCAGCTACTAACTCTTTTCTGTTACACTTTAATCTACAACGGAGCATGTCACAAAACATTTTAAATAGCCAATGAGCAACTATTAAGCCTGCCAGCAGCAGTTTTCACCAAGAGGTTAGTCTTCTTTACTGTTTCAAGTGTCACACGGTAATATCTTACTATGGGAGACATTCAAAGTCTCCGAGCTTATTCTCTACATTCTAGGAGTACCTAAAAAAAAAAAAAATCAGTTGATTCATTATACTAGGACTAATATTTCTTAAGTCATTTGTCACCAAGAAAGAACGATAACTTACCTCAATCCCCAAAGCTTTAAGTATGTCCAATTTGCACATAGGACATGTCCTGTGTTCTAACAACCAGGGATCAATACAAGTCTTGTGGAAGAGATGGCTGGTAGGAAAAAAAGTGAACCATCACTATTTCAGTCTTAACACTCTTTGGTCATCATAGAACTAAATATTTTAGTCAACCTAACATTACTGAATATCCCAATGACTCTCATAGCATCTGTTCAATACCGTAGACTTTCAGTCCCCCAGTAACACTGCAAATGTTTAAGATAGATTTACATTTGTTGCTGCTTACTTTACTTACACCAACTACAGATAAGGGAAGATTTAAAGGTGATATTCTAATTTTGAACAGTAACAACCTTAGAAAGTTTAGGAGCCTTTATATTTTTAAGGTGCAAATATGAAGAGATACTGTGATATTGGATGGATAAGACCTAGACTATAAAACGGAGAAAATTATGGAGTGTTACAGGAGAGCTAACAGACAACATAGTTTTCAGTAAAGCCTAAGTAGAGTGTGTGTCCAAAATAGTTAAACAGCTCCATCAATCACTGTAGAATAACTTGTGGTTCTGTTTATTCAAGTTCAAAATAAGCTTTTTGAAGTTTGTCTCCCAGAGGTCTGGAAAAGGAATGCTTACATATTAACAGATATTAAGACTAGTTAAGGACAAAATTAACTCTTCCAAGACATGAGAGGTATCACACATGCCTAGTGTTGCTTCAAGTTACAGAAGTAGTTATTTGAACCAACTGTTGCTTATGACTACTCTATAACTGTTCGACCCTGTAATTGCCATAATGTCTGGTGCTTTTGTTAGTTTCTCTGTTTAAGAACAAACAGAGAAACACACCTTACTAGAGCAAGTCAGCAGGTAACCTGTGTCACACCCTTTCTTAAAGCCTGTGTGTGAGCACTAATTTCCCCAAGTGGATAAACCTTGAATTTATATAAGCCAAGTTAACAACAAAGTCTATACTTCACTCCTAGATTTAAGAGAAACATATTTGTCACTCAAACACATAACAAACCTAAGAAATCTAAAACCTCAGATAATATCATGCCCTCATCCTGGTGAGGAAGACTGCATCCCCACATGCCTACTGTAAGTACACATGGCTGCGTGAACATACAAGTACATAAAGTGGGTGCATACACAAGGACTACATACAGTAGAACCTCAGAGTCATGAACTGACTGGTCAACCACACCTCACTTAGAACCAGAAGTACGCAAATCAGGCAGCAGCGAAATATACAGTACTGTATTAAACGTAAACTATTAAAAATAAAGGGAAAGATTTTTAAGAAAAGATTTGACAAAGTAAGGAAACTGCTCCTGTATTTGTTTCATTTAAATTAAAATTGTTAAAAGCAGCATTTCTCGTCTTCATAGCAAAGTTTCAAAGCTGTATTAAGTCAATGTTTAGTTGTAAAGTTTTCAAAGAATCACCATAACGTTTTGTTCAGAGTTAACAACCTCCATTCCCGAGGTGTTTAACTCAGAGGTTCTACTGTAGTACACTACACGTGGCACGACTAATACACAGGCATGCATGCAAGTGCCTACCACACGCATATTGAATTGGTGATGGATCTGGGTTAGGAGACGAGAAACGGGAAGATAAGAAAAATATATGCATGATTTCACATTAACTGTAGTCTAGCTATAAGTGATTTAATTACTTGTCCTTTCAACCTTCAGTCTGGAGTGCAACTAGGCAAGGAAAAGGGACAGTCTCTAGAGTGCAATCATAAGGTGCAATTGCAGCTTGAGTAGACATATCTGAGCTTGCTTGTTGACACGGTCTTGTAGAAGAAGGTAGCTGACTTTTCAAGCTATCAACTTGAATGCGTCTAAAACCCTGACTAGATGCTTTTTTACTCTGGGAAGTTGATCCACTGTTAAATACCACTGTCAGCAAGAGGTCTTTTGGACTGCTGCTGAAAGCTATGTAACTGCTAACATACTTTAGTAATAAGAAAAATGTTAAGTGTTCCTGAGACGTGCTTACTTTTGCTAACAGTTACACTGTGCCTGCACTGGACCGTGGAGATCTGTTGATAATTGCTTTTGTCAACTTCTTAGTGTCATCAAGTCTTAATGTAGAGCTTCTATTGCATGGCAGTAGGGCATAGCGTGCTTACACAAATACTCACTTATGTAAGGTTATAGATAAAGATTCCAGCTTGTATTAGATAATGTATTTGACAGTTACATAACATTGTCTCTTCAATGTGGCTCTCTTCCTACTGTTGATGAGAGATCAACCATAACTTTGGATTTGTCCTACCGTCAGAACTTCTCAGCCTAAACATTGGATGAATGCTATTTTTTGCTTGCTTTTTTACACAAGAATTGTGTGACCAGATTTTGAAAGCTAACTCCAGATCAAGATAAATGCTTCTCTTGTTCCAAAAAGTTTTCAAAGTTCAGTTGCTAAAGTGGACCAAGTTCAGGACGCCTGTGTTGAATGCAGATTTTCTTCAAACTTTACTTTAACTTGTAGAGCAAGAGCTGTATAAACCCAGGAAAGCTTCCAAATTGAACTGGTTTAGTTATTAGAACACTAATTTTAGCTTTAACTCAAAGACAGCTGGACTATTTTGGCCAACCCTTCCCAAAACGAGAGGTTTAGGCAAGTTATGAGAAAAGGAAGATGGGGATAGTTATAAATCAGTCTTAATTATAGAGAATGTAAGCAGTGCACACTGAACTGGTGTTGTGAAATAGTAACAGGCGTAACGAAGCCAAAGAAAGTTCTAGTACTTCAACACTGGACTTCAGTAGGGAGAAGACGACTAGGATACGCAGGGGAGATGAAAGGAGATACTGATAAGATCTCTGCAGAAAATATTTATAATTTTAGTTTGGTCATCATCTTATCTTAAGAGAATGGAGGAAGTGGCAGCTATCCTATAACTAGTTTATCATTAAAACTTGCAGGGGAAAAATACATTGCAAATACAGACTACACTCAAATGTGCTGCCCATGAGATACCATAAATCTCAGCAAAAAACCATGTTCATTTATACTTTGACAGCCTGGTTTTCAGAGGTGCCAAGTAACCCCCCAAATTCCAATGAAACTAGTGGGAGATGCAGGAAGTCAGAACCTCTGAAAAGGAGTCAAGCCATAAGACCCAGGAGTTTGGGATCATACAGTTTTATACACTAGCACAGAAGTGTTGTGCCAATTTGATGTTTAAAAAGGCTAGGAAATCCTTCACAAAAGCTATGTGGTTAAATTCTTCAACCTTAAGAATCCATCACTCTCACTGAAAGTTATTACACGGCAATAAGCAACCTTTATTACGTACTTCCACAATTTCTAATGTTTATCTGAAAACATGATAGGGAGATTTAAGGCTATTTTGGTGGGGCAACAGCTATAGTAAGATTAGACTCTGTTGCACCCTTTACTGTCTTTTAACAAGGGTTTTGGGAAGTACATTTTAGCATTTAAAATATACATGGCAATTCAGCAGAAGATAACCTACTTGCAAGTTAAAATCCGCACTACATCATTTGGTTTGTATACTTCAATGCACACTGCACAGCTATCGCCATCAGGACCAATTTCCTAAACGAAGAATACAGGTCATTAGTTATCCTGAGACAGATTCATGATTAAGAGAGCTGCACACAGATTTATTCTGGAAATTAATCTCAAGATAAGTGTTCTAGCCAGAGTAAGCTAGAACAGGTCTCAAATCCAAATATATACAATGAATTACCAACCCAGTAGGTTTGACATTTAATCTGAGGCATTAAAAAGGGAACCCATGACTTATCAACAGCAAAATATCTTGTTTAATCAGTGGATGGGTTTTTAAAACCTTAGAAAAGCCAAAAGGAAGTAAGGGTACAGCTACACTGCAATGCAGTGAAGACTACGGGAGTGTGAATTGCAGAGTGCTCCAAAGCGTTGCACTTCAAGTGTCCGGTGTTTGCGTTAACATAGTCCTGTTTGAAAGAGGACTATGTTTTAAACAGGACTAAATTAATGCGACTTGAGGTACCTTTTAGTTCGTTCCAGCAGTGTCTATACAGGGCAGTTAAAGTGCAACACTTCGGTGTGCTCTAGTATTTGCACCCCTTACCCCATAGCTCACACTGCAGTGCAGTGTAGATGCTCTCAGTTCCACTGAAGAATGACTTCTGAATCTTAAAAAAAAAAAAAAAAAAAAAAAAAAAAAATAAAACAACCCAAACTGAAATTTAGTTTTATTCATTAATGCCCAAAGATCACAAGCATTTGGCGCAACTAAAAAAGAAACAAACCAACCAACCAACCACCACACCATTTAAAATGAAACAGTTGGCTCAAGTTACCCCTGCCAACTCCCTTCTGTGACTGACGTTACATTAGTTACATCTGCCAAAATCTCACAGTGAGAATGGAGCCGATTTTGCTATAGACTACAGTTTTGCAAGTTATATGCCCTTTGGAAGGCTTGGGCTCAAAACTGATTTGAGTTTGCACTTCGTTTCACTTGACTTAAGGCAGGAAGATTTTTGGATATTTATACAGCCAACTTTTTAAAAAAAGGAGAGGAAAGTTTGGACAATGTAGCGTCAGATTACATTTCAAAAGAATATAAGGAAATTATGTTGTCAATTATACCTTATCCCCCTGTTTTAACGTGCGCAGTTGTAGCTGTCCAATAGCTTTTTTGGCATCTGCTTTTAACTGTCTCTGTAACAAAAAACAAAAACAAAAAAAAGGAGAAGTGTTGATTAAACTACAGAATGAATTTTCCTATAAATGACTTAAAAAATCCTAATGTAACCAGGTGTCTCTCGATAATCCATAGATATTCAATATGGCCTTTGAAGAGAAAGTCTGCCTATTTATGCATCAAAAACATTAAGCAGAAAAAAAACACCTGAAACTTAGGTTTTGGATAGTTTATGCAGTTGTGCTTTTAAGGTACATGCCACATGCTTTCCACATGTTTTTAAAAAGGCCTTTCACTGAGAAAATACACAAAACCAAGGAATTTCAGATTTGTAAACATACACAATCATATCTTGATTAAGTTGCATCAGATCTAGCAGCATCAATTTAAACCTTCAGATTAACTCAACCCAGAAGAGGGAACACTGTAGAATTCAATCACAGGGAGTTAATACATCCAATTGCTGTGAATTTGTATTGTCACTTCCTAGCACAGACTGCCACTTTGATAAAAGCAAAGTTCTTTACCAGTCAGCTCCTCAACTACTCTTTAACATGCCCTCTGATCCAAACCTTTGAAATGAGTTCATTTCCTAATGTATACAAACCGCTCAGGAGCCTAGAGCTTCCTGGCACCAACTGCACCTGTACACTGAACAATTCAACAATTTTATCTGGTGACTGACCCAAGTTAGCATATGTAATATTTGCATCTTTGTGAAAGCTATTTTTTAATCTAGCCTGTAGACAGATTAGGGAAAACCTGTAGATCGTACTAGCAAAGACTAGCACCAGAAAACTTACAAGGTAGCTACAATGCCAGCAAAGAAGTGGGACTGCATTTCCCCTCCTCGCCCACCTTGTCAATCAATGTATCTGATTTTCTCAGGCTGCCAAGAGACAGAGGCACACACAAATGGCTAAACAGTGGAAGTTTTAGCTTGCCTAACAGCTATTGTTAATCAGTGGTACTGTGGGGGGTTCAATTAGCATGAAAGCCTGTATTTCTGCTTAAAATGTCACAAAAGTTTTATCTTCAGTGACATAATGAACCTCTCCCTAGTAGTTTGCAGGTAACTACCGCTTCAGGACATGAAGTCATAGCAGGCAGACCCAGCTACAGTGATAAGGATCTTTATAGCCCAGGCAAGGTGGATCAAAGTTCGGCAGCAAACTGGACGTTCTGCTACAAGTTAAAGTGTTGAGTTTGCCAATGTGTGAATGTAAACACAATCAGCACAGAATCTGGCTATTAGTTTTGAAACTTTATCCCTTCCCTACATTTTTAGTTCTTAACATAACTAAGATTCTGGTAGTGATAATACATAACTATTGTAGAAAGTCAGCAGGAGGAAGGAAGTCGCTTGAGTTTGACAGCTGAATGGAGGGGCCCTTGTAGTTTTTGACACTTAGGTCATGTCTACACTAGCATGGCACAGCTGTACCGCTGTAAGATCACGTGTAGCTGCTCCATACTGATGGTGGCACTCCTGTCGACATTATACCACCTCCAACGAGTGGGACAGCATCTCTCACCAACAGAGTGCTGTCCACATCACCACTTGGTGTAACTTATATTGCTCAGAGTGGGGTTTTCACAACCCTGAGCAACAAGTTATATCAATAAAAGCACTGGTGTAGACATAGCCTTAGAGAAGTGAGACTACTGCAGTTGCAGTATGAGCCCATAAACTCTTGTGACAAAGTTCCTCCTCTACCTTGGTGGGTCCTGCGCTTATTGGTGGATTTGTTCACCTCAGTGATCTTCCCCTCTTGTGGGACCCACAGTCTGGGTCAGCTCCTCCTGTATCTGATCAGGAGCTGGGAGGTTTGGGGGCGGGGGGGGGGGAACCCGGGCCCGCCCTCTACGCCGGGTTCCAGCCCAGGGCCCTGTGGATCGCAGCTGTCTATAGTGCCTGCTGTAGCTGTCATGCAGCTGTTACAACTCCCTGGGCTACTTCCCCATTGCCTCCTCCAAACACCTTCTTTATCCTCACCACAGGACCTTCCTCCTGGTGTCTGATAATGCTTTGTCCTCCTCATCCTCAACAGAACAGGTACATGTCTCAACTCCTCAGCTCCTTGCCTTCTTGCTTCCCAAGCTCCTCTCACACGCTGCTTCCTGCTTGACTGGAGTGAGCTCCCTTTTTAAACCCAGGTGCCCTGATAGCCTGCATGATTGGCTGCAGGTGTTCTAATTAAGTAGCTATCTCTACTGCCTCTAGAAAGAAATCTTATTAGCTCCAGGTGCCTTGATTAACCTGGAGCAACTGCCATTTGGTTACCAGGAACCTAGGGATTTGTTTAGCCTGGGGCTAACATACCTGTTTCTCAGTACTTTACTGTAGCCATCTGGCCTTGCCCCACCACACTACCACACACACACACACACACTCTGGCCTTGCCCCACCACACTCTCTTTATACTAAAGTTATCAGGAGTGAATTAGTCAACCATTTTAAGAAGTGTTGTCTTTAGGTGTCACACAAAGCAAACAATTTATAGAAATACGGGCAGTTCATGGATCAGAGTTATTGACTCAGGAAGGCAACAGGGTATCAGTTTGCATTCCAGTCCCATTTTCAAAGTTATCTTTGCAACAAAAAGGGGCTAGAGGCTTAGTACAATTCTACAGCAAGGTGCAACTTCCACAACATACACAGAGGCCATGAACTCAGCTAGAACAGACCGACAAGTCAACCTCAAACAAAAAACCTCAAAACAACCATAAAATTTATTTAAAAGTTTTTTTGTTGGTTGAATTAACACATCCAGATAACCCCACTTTGCTGTTTCCATTTGAACAAAGACTAATACCTGCAACGTTAGGCAGAACAAAAAATCAGATAATTTTAAGGTGTTTCTGAGATTGAAACCACATGGGTATTCTGTATTGTGGTTTTACGAGGGAGTCTGTATGACTAACAAATAGATGAAGAGCCCCAAAGAATGACACACAGTTCCACAGCGTTCTCATGTAGAGTATGGTACATTCATTAGAAGTGGTAAGTATATAGCAATATCAATACCATCTATTATCTACTGGCCAGAACAGCATATCTATATCTCCAGTTTATAGTTCTCTAAATCATGACAACTGAAAAAAGACTATGTAAAATTCACACCAGCATCTAATCCACATGGTTCGTGTCAGGATGGGCACATTACAGGAGTTTTGATTGGCTTTATTAGTCATTTAAAAAAAAATGTTTTGAGTTTGTCGAAGCGATAATGTTTGTTAAACTACTGCTCAGACTACACTGACAAGAGTCAACTCAATAACATCAACATTAACAGGAACAGTGGAAATATGTAGGGACCTAAACCACTATTTAATGACCGTTTTCTGGAGAGTTCCTGCTTCGGAACTTGCATCTAGATTCTGTGACTCCATTTTCCTGGCTGGATCTGGAGGCTTCACTAGCAAGTGAAGTAGTTTCAGTGCTCCCATTAAAGACAGACCCTGGCCATGGACATCAACTGGTGACCAATACCAGAAAAAGAAGCCGTTTAGAGGCTTAATCTGGAAAGAAGTTGATAAAAATAGCAGCCGCACATGTTCAGACAATTCGTAGTTTAGATCTGGTATCAATGTCAAAGTTTCCAATTTAGACCTGGTATCAGTGCCACAATTCCCACACAGTAATTCATTGGCAGACTTCCAAGCTGACTTTAAATTTAGAAACTCCACAGTCCCTTACTCTGACAATAGTCAAAAATATTTCTAATTGTGCTGTCAGCTATGCACAATGAAGTCTCTGAGAGCTGCATCACTGAATTCCTTCAGACACCTCTTCCCATTGAGCTAGTTTACCTTCTAGCACAGAGACTTTTCTAAGAGTGTCCACTTCTGAGCAAGTTTCAGAACATAATCTCTCTGCTAAGACCCTGTAAGACAGACACCAGCTGTACCCTGGTTCTCTCATAAGATGGGCTATACTGGGTCAGACCAAAGGTCCAGCTAGCTCAGTATCCTGCCTTCTGAGAGTGGCCAATGCCAGGTGCCTCAGAGGGAATGAACACAACAGGTAATCACCAAGTGATCCATCCCGTCACCCATTCCCAGCTTCTGGCAACCAGAGGCTAGGGACATCATCCCTGTCCATCCTGGCTAATACCCATTGATGGACCTATCCTCCATGAACTTAAGGCTCAAAAAAGAACTAGATGTTACAGACTTGACCTCCACAATATTCTCTGGCAAGGAGTTCCACAGGTTGACTGCACGTTGTGTGAAAAAATACTTCCTTTTGTTTGTTTTAAACATGCTGCCCTGTTTTAATTATTTAGGAGTTTGTGAAAGAGCAGGAGATAGTCTAGAAATTGTTCTGTTACACAAAAGAGTCCTGAACTTCCGTAGCCTTTGGAGAACTACACAGAGTTGCGTCACTGTCTGCAGTTATACTATTTGAATTTGAAATGAAGTCTGCCTCACATACAGCCTTGAAGTTTCCATATTGTCATTAAAGGCAGTGCAAGTAGCATTATCTAAGATTAAGACTACCCAACATTTTTCATTGTGAGTTCCTGCTTTTAACTGTATAACTTTGTCACCAAGCTTAAAATAGTGAGAGAACTTACAGCCCACACATCAAGTGTCCGCTTCAGGCTGATTTTTGAAAATATCAGTAAAAACTATTCAGCCATTTCTTAGAATAATGTTAGGGCAAATACTTTTCCCTATGTTAAATTAACAGCATTTTGTTAAGCAGCTCTTGTTACTCTATGCTTGGAGAAGGGACTTGAAATTTCGTATTGTAGTTGCCCTAAAGTCAGGGCATTTTGCTTTCTCTGTGAAAGAGTAAGTTACGGGCCACACATTGGTCAATGAAGATGAAACACTGAATAGCTGCTCATTCAGGGAGCACCACCTATTCTGTACAATGGAGGCAGTGATTGTGTGGAAGAGCATGCAGTCATGTATTTCAAGACTGCATCACAGTGCAGATACAAGGGGGCTGAATTATGGTTTTGCAGGCAACCTTAATGCTGTTTTTTTCCCTAACTTCAGTGCTTGCCTAATTTTTTTTTTTTATGAACAAGTCTTAAGGGCTTAAATTGACTGTCAACCTTCAACAAAAAATATTTTCATGAAGGTAAATGAATTTTTTTCTGGGTGGAAGAGAACAAGAAGCAGCCAGAGACAGGATGAGCCTGTCCTGGCTTCCATCCACACTGACAATTTAGAGTTAAGAATATGCCCCAGTCTGCAAAATTATGGATTTGCCATTGCCTGGTCTAAATAGGAGAGTCAGACCCAGATGGAAGGAAGCGAGGGGAGAAGACAGAGCAGCCTTTATTTCTGTCCCCCCATTATGGAAGGTAGCACTGATGCTGTCAAGTTCCTTTCCCTGCTCTTCCTCTGAGAGGATCATCACCGGTGCTTGCGAGATGAAGGATCTTCAAACAGGTCTGACACTCCTTATGTTCCTCCTATAATCCAGGCAAGACATCTGCATGACACGCCGTGCTCCACTATCCTCAGGCACAGAGGTTTAATTATTGTTTCCACGAACTTCGGCATTTCCCTGATGCAGGTCACCTTGCTTCCTATATCATCTTAAGTAGGTTACTTCTGAGGCATTATGTCATCTGTATGACAGCATTTAAGTTTAAACTTTGAACTAATTATGGTGAACTAAGTACTATCACTAGTTATTTCCTGGTGCCAGTAAACTAAATTAGAATGGGCTAGATTTTAGACAGACATCCTGCTAATTAGTACTGGGACTTCCCTCATGGGTCATATGTTTCATTCTATTTGCCTTTGACAGATTAATTTACTATTACTTCATACAGTTGTAAGTGTAAGAAGCCCTCTTCAATTGTTGGAAGTATTAACATCCAGAAATGCCTTCCTTGCTTATTAGAACCCTTAAGGATTTGCTGATCACACAGATTATTCCTTCTGCACATTCGCTGGGCCCAATTCTCATTTACATTTAAGACCCCTTTACTCTGTCAGAGTGTCTGTAGAGTCTCCTGGTATAAATGAGAATCAAGTCCTCTCTTAAAAGTCTATTTCAGTTTTCAGGTAACAGAAGTTGTCAAGTTTTGTTTTTAAAGGTGTCTCTCCTCTCCCACCCCACATTAACTACAAACCTCTTGAAAGAACAGTAAAGGACTCTGCAGAGTGAGGGAATCACGTGGTTCATGAGAGAATAATGTCTTTTTCTAGTCTTTTCTTTGCTATCCGCCTTTCTACAGTCACATAGTTTACCTGCTTATTCTGTTTAACTGGTGTATTTACCTGCATAAGAGTAAAGATTGCATTGAGACACATTCTACTTTTTACCAAGAAGTTCACAACACATAGATGGACCTCAGAGAGAAAAATCAGATCTCTTTCTCTCATACACACAACAATAAGGTTAACATGTATACCATTAAGATATCAGTTTGCAATAACTAGGGTCCTACTTAAATTTAAACAAACTACACAGCTGAAGTCAGTGAACAAAACCTTTCATTTTTCAGTTGTTTTATTAGAAAACTTGCAAGATGGACCTGAAGGCATTTTTAGACTGCCATTTAATAAATACTGATTCACTGGGCAGACAGCCAAACCTTGCTTTTCCACCAAGGGATGTTCTGATAATTAAGTACTGTAAAAAGGGTTCTGTGGTGGATAGAAAACAAAAGTCAAGATCAGAACATGGGGAAAGAGCAGAAGCCAGCACAGATCAGTTCCAGAATACTGAGAATTATAGGAAGAGTATTAAGAATAATCTAACCAAGTAGCCAAAAAGCATCATTAGACAAATAATGAAACAGTTTAGAAAACTGACTACTCAAATAAGTTCATGGATGCTTCCTTACATTGCTAGGTCACTTTGGACAAGCCTATGCTAACTTAAAATTATATCCCTTTGCCATTTGCTTGAGGAACTCCTCAATGTTTCAAGGTTTGAAAGCACACTTGCTTAGCACAAGACGTTAGAATGCCTTCATCCATCTGTCCAATATACAAATTCATTCCAGTTCTTAAAGACCCTTTCTCGAATCCTTGCATACAATCCACTTTTTCTGCTTAAGCACATATTGGAATAAAAAGACTAGAATCCAGCAAGTAGATCTAATGATGCAACAATACTGAAGGCAAAGACTGTTTGCGATCCTCAAAATGACTAGGAGCTGCATAGTTGAAGTAGGCATAAGAAACTGTCTTTCCAACTATCAAAAATCCTCCATTTCGGTTTGGAAGTTATTGATCACTACTGGTAAAGCTGAAATTTGGAATATTTAATGATCACCACAAAACTGACTCAATCTCCAAAACACATGTTCACCTAGAGTATTGAACAGTTCCCTACCAAAGCATGTATAAAGAAAAGCCATGACATTTCCAAGGCTGAGTCCAGTGAATAATGTAATGGTATGGCTACATTTGCAAGTGCACAGCGCTGCTGCAAGAGCGCTCCTGCAGCAGCACTTTGAAGTGTGAGTGTAGTCACAGCGCCAGCGCTGGGAGACAGCTTTCCCAGCGCTGCACGTACTCCACCTCCCTGTGGGGATTAGCTTACAGCGCTGGGAGCCGTGCTCCCAGCGCTGTGGCACTGTTTACGCTGGTGCTTTACAGCGCTGTATCTTGCAGCGCTCAGAGGTGTGTTTTTTCACACCTCTAAATGAGAAAGTTGCAGCGCTGTAAAGCACCAGTGTAGCCAAAGCCTAAGTCAAAGTTTTGGAAGTGCAAGTTTTTATTTGTACTGTTCAGCAAATGTTTAGTGTTTTCAAGAGCTAATAAAAACTTAAACAAAACTAATGTCATTCCTGGATTTTGTATTTACATAGTAAAGCCATTCAGCAAGAACATTCTTGGGTACACACCAAACAATAATAAATGAGGGTTGTTTTGGGTTTTGGTTTTCTTTTTAAAAAACATGCTTTGTCATTTCTCTACCATATACCAGCGAAGGGTAAAACATGCCAAAACCCAGAGGGGCAGTTTGGAGTATTCTTTTTTCTCCCAAATCATGACTACTTGAAGCTTTAGCATTACTAGTGGCTAGATAAATTAGTGGTATCATGAGGCAGATCTCTCTTCAATGAACATTGGCTGGCAATCTAAAATGTCTGGATTTGAAGATAGTTTAGTGAACGTACTTCCTTCTAAAGCACTGTTTCAGCTCCTTATAATGAATAGATCAGTTGAAGCTACCTTATAGGTGACATGCCAATTCCTCCCAATGCTAATTTTCAGCTCGAATCTAAATTAGTTGTACATGATTTGTGCAGGTCAGTAGAAAGAGTAAGCATTACTTGTTTATGTAATTCGTTGCCAAACTGAAGAAAAATAATGAAAATAAAAATCGTAGTTGTTAAGAAGCTAGAATGCAATTTAAGAAATGTGAAACCATACATTCTAAAGTATTGGTCAGATCCCAGTAGAATGCAATACATTTTAAGGAATCCATCTGACCATATATTACATCCAACAGGTAGAAACTTGTTCAATGTTCTAACTCAGCAACTTCAAAGGATGCATATAATAGCTTCTGAGTATCCCCCACAGCTCCCTTGACCTGCTTTCAACATCTATCTTTTAAAAGGGCTTGATAATGAAGACAGATTTAAAGATGGCATACAAGGGCTAAAGAATTCAACTAAAAGCCAGTTTATTCCCCAGAGGGTATTGTGAAGGCCAAAAGTATAACTGGGTTCAAAAACAACTTAGATAAGTTCATGGAGGATAGGTCCATCAATGGTTATTAGCTAAGCTGGTTGGGGACGCAAAGCCATGCTCTGCGTGTGCACGGGCCTTTGACTGCCAGATGGCACTGGATGACAGGGATGCATCAAGTGATTGCCCCGTTTTGTTCACTCCCTTTGAAACATCAGGCATTGGTTACTGTTTGAAGACAAGATACTGGCCGGGTTAGATGTAACACTGGTCTGAAACAGTATGGTCACCCTTATGTTCTTATGTAAAAGAAGATAAATGTCTAGTTTGATTAAAACTAGCAGACTGTCGAGAACATTTCACAGATGTTGTACCTGAACCCTATCTGCTGTATTTTCACCTAGTACCTCATGGAAGCAGTAGATCCCCTGACATTACCCATAGCTATGAGATTTGGAGGTGCTCTATTAGAATTAATATCCATAAGTAAAGAGCTCAAACCTTACAAACAAGAAGTTCTCAAACTACATATTGAAAACTTAATTGAGCTAAAAATCTACAATTATCATGCTATAACTCATGTTCAGCTGTCCTGGTTAGATTCACAAGAAACATTTTTCTCTCTCTCTCTCTAACCTTATAGAGTACCAGGAATGGAGATTGTAATGTAGGTTAACTGGAGTTGGGCTACATTCCTAGTGAGTCAGTTTAGCCACTCACTAGGTTTACAAGTTATGACTATTTTTGCTACTACAGTGACATAGTTATGACATTCTCATGTTTCTTCTTTGAATTTTGACCTATACAAGCTTGTTTCAAGCAGTCCAGTTCATGGACGGGATGAACAAGTGTATTTAGGGGATTATGTGGGAGGGTTATCAGTGAAATCAACTGAGATGAAGGGCAGGTTGTTTTATCAATCACAAATATCCAAGCACCAAATCTGTGATTTGCTCTGAGACAATCAGAAAACCATCTGTTACTTCAAGTGTCTCTTTACTGCACTATGGATTGGGGGAGGGAACTGTTTATCAGATCCTCTTTTCAAAGCTCCAGAAGACTGGGGCTTTACTGGAAGTCCTGGAAAGAAAGCTGGAGAGAGAACAGCCCTTGCAAAGTCACCAGAGAGGATCACATGTTCTGGTAGGCTCCTGAATGATACAAAAAGGACCATATAGAAATGGCTGTTCATATCCGGCACACTCAGCCCTTCTGCCTACTAGTGACTACAGCCATTTGCCTATGTTTTCCATGGGGAGAATAAACGATAGGACTAGATTCTCATATCAAATTAAGGCCTATTATGCATTTGTCCCCGAAATTTTAGGAGCTCTTTGTGACTAGAATATCAACCGTGAAGCAATCAAACTGGAGACAATGTATTAATTATATTAGCTGATCATTAATTACCACATAGTTGATATCAAGCGTTACTAATTAGTCAACAAAAGTTTCCATGCAAGTCCCTGCTGGGGCTTTAAAATTTGAGATTACAGTTTTATAATATGTCAACATGCTTTTGACACCAAAAGTTGAAATTCAGTAATTTCCTCTGCTGAGTGTCTTATTAATGTTAAATTTCTAAAGCAATTTCCGTCTTTGGTAAAAATCCTAAAATAGGAAACTCGTGTGGGCACCTGGCTTGGAAGACTCTCGAACATCTCTGTGTTGTGTCTTATCACAAAACTAGGAGACAGGAAATGCTAATAGCCGAAAAAGTTATCACCTGATCTAATATCAGCATTATTATTAGGTCACAGCTCTAGGGATAATGTTTATTACAGCTGCTGTACAAAACAAGCAGTTGGAGCAGATGTTTTGTTAAGTGTTCCAGATAATAAAAATTGGCTTTTTGTAATTCCATGGAAGAGAGTCTGGGGAACATTTGGCATTTTAAAGACACAAAACATCCTCAGACTGGGAAGTCTCACCTAAAGAAGCACAAAAGTGACCTTAAGCCATGTCTTTAAAATAACTTCTGCATTTGTCCATTCAGTGTTTTACAATCCTCTCCAAGGAGCACACTGTAGAACTTGCAAGACTAAGCTTTAAGAGCCTTCTTAATTCATGAAATTTTTAAGGAAAGAATGTTTTCTGCTGTTTCAAGTGTCACTATATCTCCTGGCATACCCCTGGAGCAGCAGCAAGACTACTACTACAGTAGACCATTACTAGTATGCATTAGTGATGGGGGAGGTTCATTACAAGTTACTGGATTTTGCAAACAAATGAAAATATACACACACATCAATTGTACTTTGCTCATTTATAGCACACAATTAGTATAAGCTTCATGAAATAGTTATTCTACAAAATGAAACTACAGACTATCACATCTATTACAAAATCTGAGGTAAGGAAAAAGCTATAATTTTTGTGCAAGTTGGAAAGGTTCTACTGTATACATAAGCACCACAGTAATAATGCAAGAACAACTGAAAAGTACATGCACTACATCTATGAATTTTAATATGAATGTTCAGTTGCTTCCAGTGGTGGGAAAACTGATGCCTATTAACACTGTATTAACAGAATATGAACTAACTAAATTTAGTCTATTTTTCCACAACTGAAGCAGGGGACAGTTGGTCTTACGTTCACTGGGAAGCCAACCTATTAGAACTAGAAGCTTTTGATACATTGGGGTCTGGATATAATAGCATATTAGATGGTCAGGGGTTAAAATAAATATTTCACAACTTGCATGAATTCAGACAGTTTATCAGGAGTAAGATTCTCAAGATTTCACAAACATTTGAAAAGAAAGGAGCCAGCACTGGTTCAGCTCGAGAGGTCAACGATAGCATAACCAACTAGGAAATAATAGTGTTGTGCCCCCAGGTCTGAAAATCACTGCTATCGAGTTTCATGTTAACTGCAATAGGACCTTTATGATGAGGGAGCTTGATTTCTGTGAAAGCAATGTAGAAAATTATCACAATGCGTAGCTTCCAAGGTTATGTCTGCACTGCAGTGGAAGCCCCAAAACTCCCCTTCCATCTACACGTCTGTTGGACTTGGACACAGGCCCTAAGACTCCACAAACATGGACGGTTCAAGCCCAAATAGAGCCAGGACCCAGGGTTCAAGCCTTCTCATTTTGCATAACGGATGTACCCGCAGAATTCCCTAGGTCAGTGGAAAGATCCTGCAGGTAGAGCTACAACCACCACCATCTCCCAATACAATATGCCATATACAACATAAATAAGCAAGTGTCAAATATACGGGAGAAACTAACCTCTCTCCTGTTCTGAGCTCTTGCAACCCTGAATCTTCGAGCAGAATAAAAAATGAAGTAGCCCACAGTTGCTGCTGTAACAATGAAAAACGACACTGAGACAAAGAAGATTGAATAGTGATTCATCCAGGGTGCATGCTTTTTCCCTACTTCAATAACCATAGTCACTTGAAAGCCCTTCTCAATCCGGCGTAAGATGTCCAGGCCTTTCAGATTGCTGATCATAATTGCAACAATGTCGCTTGCCCCTGTAAAGAGAAGAGGAAGCTGTTTTCAGTTTCAAATTATTGTATAGCAGAAGTGATTGAGGCAATTCTTTCAACAGTGGTTTTATGTCGCTTTAGCTCAGATACTAAAGAGAGCAGAATGGCAGTCTCCAACTGACCGTTTCTACACTTAATCTGTTAGCTAGCAGTTGTTTAGTGTTGCATTTTAAATTTTATCTTCATAGATAGGTTAGCATTTCAAGATATCCACTTGTTATCCACAAACTAGATAAACAAGTCACTTCAAATAATCATTACACAAGGCACCTGTCTGACATGCAATGTTTAAATTACTGTTATAAACCTGGAGCAATGCTGTGTACTATAGACGTGTGGATTTTGATACATACCTTTGAACCACATCACTAAGAACTCTTAGTTTATATCCCAGGGAGTCACTATGATAGGTACCTAGTTCTGAAGGACTGAAGTTTGTACCTGTATGTATGAATGCATGTAGTGGCTTAAAATCTCTATCATGAACATAGCATTTCAGAAAGTGCAATTCTAAGAGCTTGCTGATTTCCTTGTTCCGCTTTTCTTACACCTCCCTCCTTAATTTGGCAATACTACCAAATAAGATTTATTCAGACACAAAATAATCTGTTAAACAAAGGACAGATTCGGCTTCTATATTTTAACAAGAAATTTAGCATGACGTATGTGACTCCACCCAGGTCTCCTCTGAAAGATAATTGTTGCTATGGGTTTCCAAGTTTGTCTCAGTGGCTACGTCTACACCATGAACTATGATGTGACTCCCCCACTGGTACACACATACTGATGCTAGCTCTTATTAAGCTAGTGAGAGTATAAACAGCATAGTGTGGTAGCACCGGTAGCGGAGGCATGGCTGAGCCATGCAGAGTACAGAGCCCCTGGAAACCAGTGGGTACGTACTTGGCACGCCTCTGTTGCTGCTACCCAAACTACCATGGCTACATTGCTATTTATACTCACAGTAGCTTGATGAGAGCTAGCACTGGTGTGTGTACACCAGCAGAGTTAATCATATGTCTAGGTCACAGTGTAGCTGTAGCCAGTGACTACCATATCAAGTGTTCTACAAGACATGTAGAAGGATCAGTGTTGCAGAACCAAGTGGAATTTTAATGTCAGGCTGTGTTTCCTAGGGTATGTCTACACTACGGGATTATTCCGATTTTACATAAACCGGTTTTATAAAACAGATTGTCTGAAGTCAAGTGCATGCGGCCACACTAAGCACATTAATTCGGTGGTGTGCATCCATGGTCCGAGGCCAGCATTGATTTCCGGAGCGTTGCACTGTTGGTAGCTATTCTGTAGCTATCCCATAGTTCCTGCAGTCTCCCCCGCCCCTTAGATTTCTGGGTTGAGAGCCCAGTGGCTGATGGCGCAAAAATCATTGTCTGTCACGCGGGTGGTTCTGGGTAAATGTCGTCAGTCATTCCTTCCTCGGGAAAGCAACGGCAGACAATCATTTCGCGCCCTTTTCCCTGGATTGCCCTGGCAGATGCCATAGCACGGCAACCATGGAGCCCATTCAGCTTTTTTTTTACAGTCACCGTATGTGTACTGGATGCCGCGGACAGAGGCGATACTCCAGCGCTACACAGCAGCATTCATTTGCTTTTGCATGATAGCAGAGACGGTTATCAGTCGTTCTGTACCGTCTGCTGCTTGGCGGTAAATTGGCAATGAGATGATGGTTATCTGTCCTTCTGTACTGTCTGCTGCTATCATGGGTGCCCCTGGCTGAGATCGGCGGGGGTGCGCAAAGCAAAACTGGGAATGACTCCCCAAGTCAATCCCTCCTTTATGGTTTCTAAAAATAGAGTCAGTCCTGCCTAGAATATGGGGCAAGTGTACTAGAGAACCAGTGTATCAGAGAGCACAGCTGCTCCGTGTCAGATCCCGCAGAAATGATGAGCTACATGCCATTCACGGGGGTGCCCCTGCAACAACCCCACCCGTTGCTTCCCTCCTCCCCCAACCTTCCTGGGCTACCGTGGCAGTGTCCCCCCCCATTTGTGTCATGAAGTTATAAAGAATGCAGGAATAAGAAACAGTGACTTTTTAGTGAGATAAAATGAGGGGAGGCAGCCTCCCGGTGCTATGACAGTCCAGGCAGGACATTAAGCGGTGCGGGGGAGAGGAAGCCCAGCATGCCCGCATGCTGCTATGACAGTCCAGGCAGTACAGAATCTTTTCTTTACACAGGAAAGGGAGGGGGCTGATGGAGCTCAGCCCCCAGTTGCTATGATGAAGACGGTTACCAGCCGTTCTGTACCATCTACTGGGAATGACCGGGAGTCATTCCTATTTTTACCCAGGCGCCCCCGGCCAGCCTCACCTGAGGCCAGCCAGGAGCACTCACGGGTGATGGTGACGACAGGATATCAGTCATATGCACCGTCTGCCACCAGGGAGGGGAGAGGAGCGAGATACTGCTCTTCACTGCTGCAGCATCGCGTCTACCAGCAGCATTCAGTAGACATAGGGTGACATTCAAAGAAGTCAAGAAACTATTTCTTTCCCTTTTCTTTCATGTGCGGGGGGAGTAAATTGAGGAGCTATTCCCTGAACCACACCGGACAATGCGTTTTACCCTACAGGCATTGGGAGCTCAGCCAAGAATGCAAATACTTTTTGGAGACTGCTGTGGACTGTGGGATAGCTGGAGTCCTCAGTACCTCCTTCCTCCTTCCCTCCATGAGCGTCCATTTGAGTCTCTCGCTTCCCATTACGCTTGTCACGCAGCACTGTGTAGCCTGGAGATTTTTTTTTCAAACGCTTTGGCATTTCGTCTTCTGTAACGGAGCTTTGATAGAACAGATTTGTCTCCCCATACAGCGATCAGATCCAGTATCTCCTTTCCCATACGGTCCATGCTGGAGCTCTTTTTGGATTTGGGACTGCATTGCCACCCGTGCTGATCAGAGCTACACGCTGGGCAAACAGGAAATCAAAATCAAAATTTCACGGGACTTTTCCTGTTTACCTGGCCACTGCATCCGAGTTCAGATTGCTGTCCAGAGCGGTCACAGTGGAGCACTGTGGGATACCCCCAGAGGCCAATACCGTCGATGTGCGGCCACGCTAACCCTAATCCGATATGGTAATACCGATTTTAGCGCTACTCCTCTCATTGGGGAAGAGTACAGAAACCGATTTAAAGACCCCTTTATATCGATATAAAGGGCCTCGTAGTGTGGACGGGTGCACAGTTAAATTGGTTTAGCGCTGCTAAAATCGGTTTAAATGCATAGTGTAGACCAGGCCCTAGTTTACCTATCACAACAAGTCAATTAACGTCTGGTTCTGATGTAATGGTCCAAGTTCCTTTTCTACAAGTCTGGTTAATAGGTATGAGCCAGAACAGAATCTCCTTCTCTGCAAGTGACAAGGAATGCCAAGAACAGCCAGAAGTACCTGAATGGTTATCTAAGTTTCCACAACTTTTTTATAATGTAAATGAATTCCTAAAAAGGAGGAGCGAAGCAAATGTGGGACAAGCAGCAAGTCATCTTAAACTGTACCCAATCAGTCCTCCCCTCCACACCACAAATAAATCCAGGTAAAAATTTACTTTAAACATCACCTGAATAAGAGTCTCATGGCAGAGCTGTGTTGGTTCTGCGGGGCTATTATTTAAATAATTGTGTCAGTAAATTAAATAGATATGACTCAGAATGCACTCAGGGAGCAGGAGTGGTTAAGAAGGTGCCATATTTAGTCAGTCTTCTGATCACACACTTTTACTACAGTTGCAGGAGACTACCATTTAATGAACCTCACCCAAACTTTGCTGATTCTAATTTTCTTATGATAAAAATTTAATAAAAGGTGCTTTTTTGGTAGTCAAGGCACTCACTGCACTACAAACTGATACATTGCTTTTGCTCCAAACTACTAAATATATTCAGCATTGAGTCTATCTAGCATCTCCTGTGTGGCTAAACTGATTTTTTATTCAAGAAATGTTCTAGGATGAGAACTATGCACCAAGGTTGGTTACATATTAAGTCACCCCAAACTGACTCAGTGTCTACTATACTGCAAGTTTTAATTAAGTGTTACAAGTAGATATAGTAATTAAGTACAGGTCAAGTCCCTTAAAAAAAAAAAAAAAGAGAGAGAATGATTGTTGCTTTCATAAGTTCAACTGCAGAAAAAATGAGTAAGATCAGGTCATGCCAATAACAAATCAAGTCAGAAAGCTGTTCGGAGTTATTTTCTATCCCTATTTGCTTTTAGTCTCTCATGGTTTGATCACAGATATCCCATAGGGACGGATCTATTAACTGGGATTCTCTATATCCTGGACAAAAGGAGAGGATAAAAATTGATAAAGTACAGGTAGAAACTGAAGAGAAACAGTCAAATGAAAAAGAGTCCCCACTCAATTACATTACATGACAGCAGACAACCAAAAAGTGACAAATTATATAAGTGCTGTATGCAAATACTAGAAGTCTAAATACCAAGATGGGTGAATTTGAGTGCCTGATACTAAATGAGGATAGTGATATAACAGCCATGACAGAAACTTGATGGAACAATGACAATCAATTGGACACAACAGGGTACACAATATATAGGAATGACAGAATAAATTGTGCTGGTGGGGGAGTAGCACTATATGTGAAAGAAAGCATAGACTCTAACATAGTAGAAATGTTAAATTAATCAAACTACCATAGAATCTCTATGGACAGAAATTCTATGCTTGAATAATAAGAATATAGCAGTAGGAATAGACTACTGATCACCTTACCAGGATGGTGATTGTGAAATGCTCAGGGAGATTAGAGAGGCTATAAAAATAGAAAACTCCATAATGGGGGATTTCAGCTATCCCCATATTGACTGGGTACATCTAATCTCATGACAGGATGCAGAAATACAGTTTCTAGACACCATTAATAACTGCCTCTTGGAACAGCTAGTCCTGACACCCACAAGGGGAGAGACAATTCCTGATTTAGTCTTAAGAGTAGCAAGAAGTGAAAACAGCTGCACTGCTCAGTTATAGTAACCATAATATAATTAAATTTAACATCCTTGGGGCTGGGAGGGCATGTGAATACCAGAGATGCCAACTACAGTAGCATTAAACTTCAGAAAGGGGACCTACACAAAAATGAGGAAGCTAATTAAATGGAAATTAAAAGGAACAGTCACAAGAGTTAAATGCCTGTCAGCTGCAGGCAAACTTTTAAAAAACATAAGAGGCTCAAATTAAATGTATACCCCAAATTAAAATGAACAGTAAGAGGATCACCGTGGCAAAACAGAGTAAAAGCGGCAGTTGGAGGCAAAAAGGCATCCTTTAAAAATTGGAAGTCAAATTCTACTAAGAAAAATAGAAAGGAGCATAAACTGGCAAGTCAAGTCTTTTTTGGCCTGCCTAATTACAGTCTGTGAAGCAGCTAGCAAAAGACTTTAAAAAAAAAAAAAATGCTGTTAGTTTAAGTACATCAAAAGCATGAAGCCTACAAAATAATCAGTGTGGCCTGTGGACAATCGAGGTGCTTAGGGAACACTCAAGGAAGACAAGGTCATTGTGGAGAAGCTAAACGAATTCTTTGCATTGGTCTTCACATTTTCTTCATTGAAGGAGATTCTCACACATTAGCCGTTTTTTTTAGGTGAGAAATCTGAGGGACTGTCCCAGGTTGAGGTGTCAATACAGGAGGCTTTGGAATATATTGACTTACACTTATCAATTGAGGGAGTCTGGGTGGAGGAGGGAGCTTGGGGCTGGGCGTTGGGGAGTACAGGGTACCGGATCTGGGCAGTGCTCCACAGGAAGCAACATGTCCCTGCTGCTCCTAGGCGAAGCCATAGTCAGGCGGCTCTGCACACTGCCTCAACCTGCAGGTGCCAACCCTGCAGCTCCCATTGGCCCCGGTGCCTGGCCAATGAGAGCCGTGGAGCCAATGCTCAGGGCAGGGGCAGCGCATGGAGCCCCCATGGCCATTCCTCCTCCCAGGAGCAGCAGGGACATGTCGCTGCTTGCAGGGAGCGACCCAAGATGAGCACTGCCTGAATCTGGAACCTGGAAATACCAGTTTCTAGAGCTTTCCAGTTGGTAAAGTGCTGGATAAAACAGCTTTTTCTGTATATTGTTATTCTGTTTAAATTTTATCCCAGTCTTGCTTTGTAATGACTATTCCTTTGAGAAACTTTCTGCTTTGCTAGGCATATTCTCCCTCGAGAGAAAAGAGGGAGTTGCTATAGCAGTGTACTTTCCATGATGAAGTTTCCATGCTGAAGTTCTGCCACACTTTGGCTCTAGTGCAGGCTTCTACAGGTTGAATCCAGCACATTACCACCTCCAGACTGTGCACCCAATTTAACAGCAGGGAACAAGACTTTCTTGTTCTCCACATAACTGAAAACCTTCATGTGCGTCCAACATCTTCCTTACATGATTGTAAATAATTAAAAATCAAGTTTGTTGGTGCACTTTCAGGTCTATTCCTTTTGCTGTGGGATGCTGAAATAAGATCTAGTTACCGCCACGTAGGTCTCAAACAGCGTCTCTATAACATTTATCTTTCTGCATTCATTCATATGGCTAAACTTCAGTACATTATGTAACACAACTGAATGGAGCTTAATGACAAGTATTAGAAAAATTTAACTCCTGCAGAATTGTCATCAAGAGATGAATGTTTCCCCATTTACTTGAAAAGTCAATGTATTCTCCAGCAAATATTTGCTATCTGAAACATTCACTTCAGTTTTCCTTTCAGAAAAACCTATGTTTCTTACTCTTCATGCATTCATTAACGCATACAAATAGCAGCACTGCTTCTATATGAAGTTTTTCAACCTGGGGCGGGGAGGGAGAGGGAAGATACCCTCCTGTTAACCGCTCAGGAATGGCTAATCAACATTCCTACTAACAGTTAGTATGTGTTCCTAACAGAATGAGGAGAACTGATTCCAAGGTCAGATGGAACCTGACAGGTCATAAAACTTCCCCAAAACAATTCCTAGAGCACATCTTTTAGAAAAACACCCAATCTTAATTTAAAAATTGCCAGCAATGGAGAATCCACCATAACAATTGGAACAATTTGCCAAAGGCTAACCCAAGAAACTCAAATCACTAAAAGGCATGTTTTCTAATCCTTTAATCATTCTCTGGGCTCTTCTCTGCATACTCTCCAACCAACAATTCTTCTAGAACTGACGACACCAGAACAGGATACAATATTCCAGCAGAGGCAACACCAGTGCCAAACACAAAAGTAAAACAAACAGCACTACTCCTACTCAAGATTTCCTTGTTTATCATAGAATATGAGGGTTGAAAGCGACCTCAGGAGATCATCTAGTCCAACCCCTTGCTCAAGACAGGACTAATCCCCAGACAGATTTTTGCCCCAGATCCCTAAATGGCCCCCTTTTATGCATCCAAAGATTTCATTGGCCCCATTTGCCACAGCATTGCACTGAGAGTTCACGTTCAGGTGATTATTTGCCACCACCCCCAAATCTTTTTCAGAGTCACTGCTTCCCAGGACAAAGTCACCCATCCAATTCAACATTTTTGAGGAGAAATGAAAAGGCTAACATTTGGCTGACACTCCTCGATATGCAATACTCACGGATAATATTGCGAAATGCATCTGAATACTCAGGGGACGATACTGAAGTCTCTCATCTGTGACATTAAAATTAAAGAACTTGGTGAATAATTAACTGGCAGTTAATGAGTCCTTCAAGAGGGAGGCATTCTGAAATTAAACATGTTGACTTTGTGAAGCTACTTTGTTTTGACTTATAGTATTTTGATAGAGACAAGGTAGGTGAGGTAATATCTTTCGTTGGATCAACTTCTGTTGCTGAGAGACAAGCTTTTGAACTTACTTACACAGAGCTCTTCTTCAGGTCCTGAAGAGCTTTGTGTAAGCCCAAAAGCTTGTATCTCTCATTAACAGAATGTCGTTCAATGAAAGATATTACCTCACCTACCTTGTCTCTCTCATATCCTGGGGCCAACTTGACTACACCACCACTGCATAAAGTATTTTGATAATATAAATCAAAATCAAAACACACTTTGATTTACTCAAAATGCAGCTTTTAAAAGTTTTTATTTGGAGAAATTTGAAATTTTGGGGTTTTATTCCAATGAAATGAAGACAAAGTTTTGAAATACTTCACAAATGGAATTGTCATCTTACAGCCAACTCTACTCCTGACAACTACTGGTTCCAGTAACCATAGTTTCAGAAGACCCCTTTTCCTTGCACCACATGGTTAACACACTACAAAGTGACAGCAACTTATTTGTAAGAGCTTCATTAAATTATTGCTTCTGCAGCCTCAAAGGGAAAAAGTTTCAGAGTGGTAGCCATGTTAGTCTATATCAGCAAAAACAATGAGGAGTCCTTGTGGCATCTTAGAGACTAACAAATTTATTTGGGCATAA
The DNA here is from genome assembly GCF_003597395.2 of Chelonoidis abingdonii. Taxonomy (NCBI): domain Eukaryota; kingdom Metazoa; phylum Chordata; order Testudines; family Testudinidae; genus Chelonoidis; species Chelonoidis abingdonii. The sequence goes on along the minus strand of NC_133776.1, from coordinate 94,245,503 downwards.
GCTTTCGTGGCCTAGAACCCACTTCATACGGTGAAAAGTCAGATATTTGATGGACTCCTCAATATGTCAAAATATTTTTGATGTAGCTTTTGTCTTTAATATATATATTTTCATATTGATTAAAATGCTAAACTGGTATGAAACTCTGCCCTACTAATTTCAGCTTGGTTCTCAACTCCTTTTAAATACTTGAATATATACAGCAACAGAACTAATAAATTAAGCATTTGCACAGTTCAAGTCTCAAGTACCACACGTTAGTAAAAATCTTCAGAGAAACTATTAGCTTAGAGATATTTAGGAAAATCATCTTCCTGTACATGTACAATGTCTCAGGCACGACCAGAATACTAATAGCTACTGCCTGAAAGAAGCTTTTAATCCTGTAGTGGGAGTGTCTTGGAGTTCAAACAAGCCAAGAACCCCAGAATGTAAAGAATTTAACAATAAAAGGTCTCCTTTTTGTGAAGTGAATTAAACACAGCCAGTTTGGAAGAGGACCAATCAAATGACTCAACTGTCACAGCTCTGAGAGTCTTTCAAAGTGGACTGTAATGTTTTCAAGAATTTATTTATTTGAGCCAGCAACTGTTTTGCAACAATAGATTAAATACTGTAGCATGATCTCTGGCAGAAAGAGAGACTTCTAATCCAGAAATATAGGCTCTCTAAAATTAGAGATAGTCAGATAATGTAGCTACACAGAAAACCTATCTAAGCTACCAAGACCACCCATCACTTCACTCAGTGCAAGTATGCCAATGAAACTCTCAATCATGACGCTGTTACCCCGACCCTCCAGCCAATCTTTTTCTACCACCAAACCTGCGTGTATGCAATTCTCTGCTGCACTGAAGGCAAGGTAAGGAGATGAACAAAATATTTTTTCTTCATTCTAGAACTAAGTTGTGTCACATGCAAATGGAAAAGTCAACACAGTTGTCAGTGCAGTTTGAGATCTTTGCTGTCATTTAGGCAGAACCTCTGACTGCTAAGTCACTGTATGACATCTCTTTATGAGGTCAAAAAAGTGTGATGGTCCCTAGCGTACAAGACCTCAACACAGGTAACCAATCTGCTAGGAGCACTACAGAATGGAAAAACATCAAAATGTAAACAAGGATGTCAGCACAGCACATGTGCACAATATAGAAGGTCTTAGCCAAAGATGTGCTAGTCCTCACCCCGAGCATGTAGTGACCTTGTTAAATCTTATTCTTGAAATCACTAAGTCTGAAATGTAGTCCAAGCCAGGATACTCAATAGGCAGGCCCCGGGCCAAAGCTGGACCACAAGATGCTTTTGAACAAACCCCAAAATCTTATTTTTTACTTATCATCATTACTGATTCTTTCAAAATTATTTTCTCCAGAGTCTGGACCCTGAATATACCTTGGCCAAAAAAAACTGACTACCCCTTATCTAGCTGATGTAGCTTGACCAGTGCAGCTCCTAATGCAGGTGTCCTGCATGTAGGGTGACCAGATAGCAAGTGTGAAAAATCAGGACAGGGGATGGAGGGGTGAGGGGAAGAAACAGGAGCCCATATAAAAAAAAGCCCCAAATATTGGGACTGTCCCTATAAAATCAGGACACCTACATGTGCTGTTTTTCCAAGTCAGAAAAGCCCTGATTTTGACCAGGGCTTTGGAGCCGTGCTCCGGCTCTGCTCCAGCTCCAGGCAAAAACCTGCAGCTCCACTGCTCCACAGCTGCTCTGTACTCCAGCTCTGTGCTCTGCTCCAATGCCATGATTTTGACAGATTACTTTAGTCTCATATATGGTTGATCTTTGTTGGATTAAAATCCAACAGTGTAACCAGACAGCACTGGAGGCCAAACCAACATTTTCTGCACTTTAAAGAAAGAGACATCATATATTACACAGCATAGTCAGTTGAACCTACTAGCAATTTCCTATTGTATCACCACACCTGGCTGTCCAGGCATGCAAAAAGGACTTGTTATATTATCTCATAGTTTTAAAATGCAAGTCATAACATTAGTCCCAAATGCTACTTATATATATTCTTGCCAGGGCAAAATAAGAAGAGCCATACTGGATTCTTGTTGATGAAAACTAGAATAAACCACATCAGGCAATCTAGAACCAGCCTGTAATGTTAGTTTTAGCAGAAAGGAAGGTATCCAGCATTACAGGAGAAACAGGCACCATCTAGTCAGCCTCGCTGATTTATCTCATGTTCAAATCTGCTGTGGTAAACAGACACAGAAACTTAAGGTCCACAGGTCATAAATCTCCTAGTGACAGGCAAAACAGGAAGCTTTTTTGGCAAGGTATCCAAGTTACTCAAAATGCCATACATTATCTCACCTCAGCACACACTTGCCTCCAATTCAAACATCTTCTGAGGCCGAAGTTGTTTAATGAAGGAACGCTTCATAATGCCCACTCATCCTGTTTAGAATAAGGATGAGAGCCTAAGGAATGGGGAACATTTCAGTTTTCCTAGTTTAGTCAGACTAAGGTGAGACAATGACACCATTTCAGATGTGAATGCCATCAAATAAAAGCTATGATGTTGGTGATGCAACAAGGAAACAGATCAAAACGTGTCACAATCTGGAAGTATGGCAAGAACCATGCTCTTAGAATAGTGTCCAGGTTTTAAAACAAACCACTTTCTGAAAAGTATTTCCCTGTTCACATGCCACCTAAGATGACTATAATTGAAAGATAAGGGAAAAACCACCCCATTTTCAGTTAACTTTGTGCAGTAAATGGCACTTTGCATAGGCTGGTTCCCCGATACAACAAGTCTTTATGCATCAGGGACAGAAGATATTTAATGGAGAGATGCAGTTTTTTAAAAAACAAATAAAACAAAAACCAAAGGCTAGCAGGTGCTCTCAAGAGCAAGCTGCATTACCCAGAACCTTTAAAAAAGGAAACATATGTGAAGTTAGTTTCCCTCAGAAGCGAAACACTCAAGTAAAAAAAAAAAAAAAAAAAGAGAGAGGATCAGGACTATTCAATGTTCAGTTGCTAGTGAAATTCTCCACACCAGGTGTGTAGAAAGGATAAGATTTTATTATACATCTCTGTAGCACAACAGTGCCCTTGCAGCTGCAGGGGTGTCACACCAAACTGCTTAAATATTAACCCCACCTCCACCATTCTTCCCATGCATTAATCATTTCTTGCAAGCACAATAAAATAAGAAGAGAAAAGGAGCAGTACAGAATGACTGTATGACATGTAGTACTCAGGTAACTTTTCTAATTAGGGCACTGCCACTAACAGCAGCAGCAAGAAAAATGTCAGACATTAAAGCACTGATATATTAGCAGTGAGCTGACAGAAGTACTAGTCTCCCCACCAAGTAAAGGCATCCAAATATTGGTAGTCCTGCTCTATAGATAAAGCCAGAATGACCACTGATTATCTGGTCTGACCTCCTGCATAACACAGCCCACAGGGCTTCTCTGAATTAATTCTTGTTTGAACTACAGCATCTCTTATAAAAAGACAGTCTAGATCACATAACGCTTCCAGTGATGGATAATCAGCCACAACCCTTGTTAAAGTATAGCATCTCTTAGATCAGAGGTCAGCAATCTTTCAGATGTGGTGTGCCGAGTCTTCATTTATTCACTCTAATTTAAGGTTTCGTATGTCACTAATACATTTTAATGTTTTTAGAAGGTCTCTTTCTATAAGTCTATAATATATAACTAAACTATTGCTGTATGTAAAGTAAATAAGGTTTTTAAAATGTTTAAGAAGCTTCATTTAAAATTAAAATTAAAATGCAGATCCCCCGGATCGGTGGCCAGGACCTGGGCAGTCTGAGTGCCACTGAAGATCAGCTTGTGTGCCACCTTTGGCATGCGTGCCACAGGTTGCCTACCCCTGTCTTAGATGTAGGACTTGCTCAGAGTGCAGGAGTCACCATCTCATTTTAAGCCACTTCACGCAGCACATGAAGGACAGAGTGAGAACATAAGAGTCTGAACATCGGCTGGATGACCTCGGCTAGAAATTGGTCACCATCTGGGAACAGGAAGCAACCCCCTCCAACAATGATATAGTATTAATTGTGTGAAGTGTACTATAGGTTTTTAACCTCCTTTGCCAGAAGTAAGGTAGCAAACTCCGAGTACAAGTTGGTTTCACTCTGACAATTTCTGTGTTTTGAAATAGGGGTAGAGATTGTACAGAAGTGTAAAGAAAAGCCAGAGTTGGAGACTGGACACTTATTCTACCACAAGAAATACTTTCCAGTAAAACAAGAATGGCTGCCACAAAAAAGGGTTAGGTGTCACAGCCAACAGAAGAGATGTGTAAAAATGAAAGGAAAATACAATGGAATTAAAATACTTCTGGCTGCATCTTTATCTAGATTTTTCCTCAACTAGGACCCTAGACAGAGACCCACACTCCTCAATACAGATTCAAGAACTCCAGCAAATTTAACTAATTCCCTTGATATCCTTCTTCCTCTGTGTCTTATAGATTCACAGATTATAAATGCCAGAAGGTATTATCATGATCTAGTCAAATCTCCTGCACAAAAGCCATAGAACCTCACTCAGTAATTTCTGTATCAAGCCCAGAGCTATAGATTTTGTCCCCTTATTTAATTCCAAATTCTCTCTAGGAAGACACTGCAAAGCCTAAAAAGTGCTTCAGCTCTTGTTTCAGAAGCTGTATAAAGGATATCCAATGAGCACTCAAAGTGCAACCCAATTGGCTTGGTGAGGGATTTTTTCTGTTTTTGAGTCAGTATTCTGTAGGAAGAATTCTTCCAAGGCATACACAGTATAAAGCATTTATTCCTGCATGTTAAACCTACAAGATTTCAATGGGTGCAAACAGAACTGTGCCGCCAACTCCTAACTTGGCTGGCACATATATTATACATATTTGCTGTTGCTGCCGCCGCCGCCGCCACCACCCTTGTTTGTCTAGAGAGATTATTCTGCAAGGTTACCTTCATAGCCCACCAATACATTGATTTACAGTAGGCAGGAAAAGTCATTTCCACAAGTGCTGAAAACAAGCTAAGCATTCAGAAGAGACAGAAGGGGATATGTTATGTTCTGTGATTTTCCATAGTCTCCAGTTCTATTTCTTAGATTTGATTAAACTGAATTATAAGTGATCACTTGTGAGATGAATCTCACAATTAACAAAAAATATCTTGTCCCTCAATGGTAGGTTAATATAAATGTTACTATAGCCAGGGCCTAACATTTAATGATGTTTAAAATGTCAGCCTTTACTGCATTGTTAGTGTAGTATTTTAGCTGGAGAGTTCAAAATCTGAAGACAGGATGTTCTACAGACAGCTCATTGCCTTTTCTTCAGTGAAATTTACAAGGTTAAAGTATTGCCTTTCCTGTCTAGTGAACAGCATAAAAAACCTCCTCTGGAGAAACCAAGTTCATGGAGCCTGTTGAATATTCAATACTCCTTTTTGAAAGCTCTTCATTAACCTTATTCAGTAACTGTTAGTAGTTTTGGCTTTGTAAAATATACTATTTATTCTGTTCAAATGAGATTAAGTTCACCGTCACCAATATTTCTTCCTGACATTGTACTGTGATATGCTGTATATACTTCAGTTACTGGATCAAGCTTTCATTCCATCTAAATATTATCCAGGACTCACAGAAATAAGTGAAACTGTTTCCCCGTGTACCTCTTCAGAGATGCAATTAAAAAACTTCACTACAAATAACAAATCACTTTTGTTGTTTTCCAATAAATCAGGACAGTAACTGAATTCTCTTTAATCCTCTCTGGCATACTCCTCCAGGAGTTCTTATCAGCCAGAGACAACTCTTAGTTTGCTTTGTCAGAGTGAGTTTCTCTACATCCTACAGCCCCTAGACAATATGCAGGTTCAATTGAAAGACGCATTACTGGAATGGCTCCCCAAGTCTGACTACAGTTAAACAATGTTTGCTTGCTGGCATGTTCAAAATGCGATGTTATCAACCTGTTAGGCTATGTAGGATTTGCAAAGTATGAGCCAACAATGCGATGCAGTTGGCAAGAAAGACCACTAGGTTAGTAAATACTTATAGTAACTGACTTGATGAAATAAAAAAATGTAATGATGTGTCACTGCAACTGTTTAGTAAATCCAAAGAGCAATGGTGTTAGACATAATTGCTTTGGTACAGCTAAACCACCATAACCACACCTTGAGCAGTACCAGTGCATTCCAAGAGTCTGAAAACTCCCTGAACACAAGGCACTGCATTGTAACAGAGAGCTAATAACCCTATTGAAGCTGCAACTCTTTGGCTCACCCATGCTGTGGAGAAGCCACCTTATACTGTACTTGTCTCAGACATTGTAATTACTATTTATATGACAGCTATTTGTGGATACAATAAGTTACAAGCTGAAGAAAGTGAAAACTTTCACAAGTGGCCTTTTACTTGGTGCAGAGATGAACTTAAGAGTTCTGGATCCAGTTGTGTTCTTTCTGAATCAGTTGTGTCTGGTATGAGCACAGAGCCAGGCAAAGAAACCACATCAAGCCATGGCTGAGGCAGACGAGGGTAGCCACATGTGACACTGACAGACAACTCCACTTTCCACTATAGACAGTCTTTATGTATTCTTCATGTGGGTGCATAACTGGTTGAAGGACCATACTTGAAGAGTAGTTATCAATTGTTTGCTATCAGATTGGGAGGACAGATCTGGCGAGGCCTATAGGCATCTGTCCTGGGTCCAGTACCATTCTACATTTTCATTAGCATCTTAGATAACGGAAAAAGAACAGGAGAATTTGTGGCACTTTAGAGACTAACACATTTATTTGAATATAAGCTTTTGTGGGCTACAGCCCACTTCATCAGATGTTTATTAGAAAGGTGCCACAAGTACACTTCTTCCTCGATATAACACTGTCCTCGGGAAGCCAAAAATCTTACCATGTTATAGGTGAAACCGTATTATATCAAACTTGCTTTGATCCACCGGAGTGTGCAGCCCGCCCACCCAGTGCAGTGTTTTACCATGTTATATCTGAATTTGTGTTATATCGGGTCGCATTATATCGGGGCAGAGGTGTACTCCTGTTCTTCTTGTGGATACAGACTAACATGGCTGTCACTCTGAAACCTTAGATAATGGAGTGGAGAATATGTTTATAAAATCTGCGGGTGAAGCTGGGAGGCACTGCTAGCACTTTAGAGGACAGGATAAGAATTCTAAATAATCTTTACAAATTGGAGAAATTGTATGAAATCAGCAAGATGAAATAAAGACAAGTGCTAAGTATTACACTTAATTAAAAAAAAAAGGACTAACTATAAATATGGGGAATAACTGGCTAGGCAGTGGTAGTGCTGAAAAGGATTTGCAAGGTATAGTGGATCACAATTTGGCTATGAATCAACAGTGTGATGCAGTTGAAAGAAAGACCAGTATCATTCTGGCATGTATTAACAGGACTGTCATATAAGATATGGAAAGTAAGGCTTGGCCTTGATGAGGCCTCAGCTGGAATACTGTGCCTTTTTGAGCACCACAATTTAGGAAATATGTGGACAAAGTGGAGAGAGTCCAGATGAGGTAGTGATATGATATGAGGAAATGATAAAAGGTTTAGAAAACCTGACCTATGAGGAAAGGTTAAAAAACTAGATATGTTATCTTGAGAAAGAGGATCGAGGGGGGACCTGATAGTCTTCAATATGTTAAGGCTAGATGTTAGTTAGCTGAGGGAGGGACAGCTCTGTGGTCTGAGCATTGGCCTACTAAACCCAGGGTTGTAAGTTCAATCCTTGAGGGGACCATTCAGGGGCAAAAAAACAACAACAACAACAAAAAAAAAACAACACACACAAAACCTATTGGGGCAGTACTTGGTCCTGCTAGCGAAGGCAGGGGACTGGGCTTGGTGACCTTTCAAAGTCCCTTCCAGTTCTAAGAGATAGATATATCTCCATATATATTATAAAGAGGATGGCAATCAAGTGTTCTCCACGTTCACTCAAGGTAGGACAAGTAGTAATCAGCTTACTCTGAAGCAAGGGAGATTTAGGTAAGATATTAGTAAAGACTATAAAGATAACTAGTTACTGAACAGGCTTTCACAGAAGGTTGTGGAATCCCTGTCATCCAAGGTTTTTAGTAACAGCTTAGTCTAACACTAATCAAGGATGGTATAATTATACTTGGTCCTGCCTCAGCCTGGAAGGTTGACCAGATGACATCTTGAGGTCCCTTCCAGCCCTATATTTCTATGATTCTGCTCTCTTTCAAAAGGAGCAAAGGATTGCTTGTTTACCATTCACAAATAGTGTTAAAAAACAGGCTACTTTAGGATATACCAATCACAGGCCACGTCTAGACGACGCGCCGTATCGGCGCGTTAAAATCGATCCCTGAGCGCGCTTATATCGATTCCGGAACTCCACCAACCCCAGCGGAGTTCCGGAATCGACATGGCGAGTCGCGGACATCGATCCCGCACGGTGAGGACGGGTGAGTAAATCGATTTTAGATATTCGACTTCAGCTACGTTATTCACGTAGCTGAAATTGCGTATCTAAAATCGATTTTACCCTGTAGTGTAGACCAGCCCACAGTACTTACCACTGATTTCAATCCTTTACTCTTTTAGAGTTTAGTTTCCTTTACTGCTGGTTTCTAAAAACCATGCTGCATAGCAAGTCTGAACAGGACACAGCTAGTCTTCTTGCTGACTACTGCTTCCTCTATTAAGTTAAGAGATGGTATGCTGTTTTTGCTGGTTGCAATTAATCCCTTCAGTACAAGTTTTACTATTAGCATTAGAGGTTTTAACCTCACCACCTTCTTTTTCATATATTGATCCAAGTTTAGAGACTCTCAGATCCTTTTTAGTCCTTGTCATAGACAGATGGTTAAGGGTTAATGCCTCTTTTACCTGTAAAGGGTTAAAAAGTTCACCTAGCTTGGCTGACACCTGACCAGAGGAACCAATGGGGGGAACAAGATGTTTCAAAAGGAAGGAGGGAAGTTTTTCCTCTGTTTTAGAGTTTTAGCCGGATTGAAAAAGATCAAA